>NC_044059.1:8516087-8726087 GCF_902167405.1 Gadus morhua
CAGAGACCGCAATCCACAATGACACATCAAAAAGCGCTTATAAAGCGGCCTGTGACTGGGAGCGTACCAGTTCATCTTAGCGTGGGAGGAGGGGCGGTGCAGGACAGACAGAAGCTCAGGTCTGCAAGCTGAGAGCTCAGTGCTTCTAAGTGACAGGATGCATCACTCGCTCCCGGGTCAGCGATACATTTCGGCTGACATTTTGCTACACCAACGTGGGGGCGGTTCCTTGGTGAATACTGCGGCGGGGGACGCAGACGGACGGGTGGAATCCCCCCCGCCTCCAGCATGCCTTTTTTTGGAACATCCCTGCTCAGTTGGTCAATGACGTCACTGTGCCACTGCCTCACATTCCAGCGGGCTCTTACAAAACACGATGAGACAGCGCCCTCTGTTGGTCGAAGATTGCCACTGTTGATGTCATGAAAATGCAGGGCCAACAGATCAAAAATAAACAAACTGAATAAACAACCGATAATCCTCCAGCCTGTTTCAGGGCCTGATGGACTTCAAAAGGAGGACTTTGTACTTTGCGTTTAAAAGCAAAACTAGCATACTCAAAGCTCGCGCTCCGTTCCACAGTATAATGTGAATTTGAATTATGTTTGTTGGGATGTTGAATGCATTGAGGAGGCAGTCTTTCAGTCAAGTGTTCTGTCCGTAAATTATAACACTGTTCAGCGGCATTGAGTGGGCGGGCCTAATCCCGTCATGTTAAACTCGTGTTTGGCTTCAGCGTAGGCTTGAGTCGGGCAACACAGCCGCATTGTGAACACTCTCTCAGAGCCTTCTGGAAGCAGATTCACCAAACACAGATTAATGCTACGGTTTCCTTTTAACTAACCCCATTTAAACCACTGGAAACAAGAAGTGGAATGGCTTGGTCGGTGACGTACGCTAAAAGTGTTTATTGTTACTGCCCACAAGACACAAAGCAATAAAGAAAAAGCCATTTTACCAATAGTGACCAATGCAGACAGTCAGAGACAGGCAGACAGACCAGCCCAGAGATGGAACCCAGTTGATGAGGTTTAATTTGACAGGATTACACACAGCGGTTTGTGCTGCTGAGCCAGAGTACTCAAAGGTCAACGCCGCTGGGGGTGGGCATGGGCTTAACGCCTGAAACGTGAACGCAACTATATTTTAAAAAACAACTTACGCAAGATTTGATCTGAAACTACTTTTCCACAACTTAAGGGGCATCTCATCAAGGTTGCCGGTGTGATGCTACAGATCCAATTGGAAGTGAAAAGGGATGGTATTGGCCCTAGGCTGATTGTTTTTACGGCGGATGTTTAAGCACATGACCACCACTGGTTAATTGGACCTGTTGGTGGCCCCAGGTGTGCCCCCCCCCCCCCCCTCAAGCCCTCTTTCCTCACTGCCCATGGGACAGGGACATGACAAGGCCATGTGACAGGATGTGACTCAGGGAAAACAATCACTTCCTGTCACCGTTGTGGTTACTCAAATACACAATTCTATCACACGCACACATGCTCAGGCCCTCCAGATGAATAAAACATATTAGATGTTTCTTATCTTGAAGCACTTTGTATTAACACCGTGGAACAGGGGATTACCGTCTCCCTGAGAGGGTCAGTTCAGAAAGGTTTGGCTGGTCAGTCACTTACCTTTTGTACCTTTGCATGTGGATTGACTTTTTAAATCAGTGAGGGGTGGGGCTCAATGAACAAAGCCTTAACCTTGGGAGAGAGCCAAGCTTTACGAGCCTTTTATTTAAAAAGAGAACAGTGTAAAAACTAGGTTCTCTAAAAAGCACTGCACAGCTGAAAATCTGTCTAGATACATTCCAGAACATTCTGCACAACGACAGATTCACTGCAGAATCTTTCCACAGGAAACCCAAGGCACGCCTTCCCACATGATGTTTGGTTGCGAGGCTGCCCTATACTTAGTGGAACAGAAGTGAAACCGGGCATGGAAAGGGTAGCGAGGCTAATGAAACCTGGGTGTCAGTTTAACTGGGTTTCAGTGACGCCACAGCACCTCTCAAACAAAGGGTCCTCTCCATTTCACTCTGTTTGTTCGACCGTGCACTGAGATTTACCCGTTTTATGGGGGCAGTGTGTGTGTGTGTGTGTGTGTGTGTGTGTGTGTGTGTGTGTGTGTGTGTGTGTGTGTGTGTGTGTGTGTGTGTGTGTGTGTAGCACCTGTAATCCACCATCAACCACTAGAAACCATCAACAAATCTCGTCCACAATTCACATGAGAGCTGCAGTCCTAAATCATGCAGCCGAAAATCCAATTCATCCTTGAGCTTAAAAAACCGTACGTATTAATTCAGAAACATATTCAAAATAGTATTCTTAATAAGGCTATGGAAGAGGAAGTGAACAACGTCGTGAGACTATCCGGAAGATTTAAGATTGAGTTTTGCGATGAATATCAGTCTGGCTTTGGCTGGTCAGCAATTGATTTCCCAATATGGGCAATTTCCAATTATATTACGTATTTCAGAAAACTCCAGCCCTTCACGAATTATTATTATATCCTGCCGCTTTGATTTCTTTAACATCGTTATTCAGTCGGTTTCGGATAAAAAGGCTTTGACTGCTACGCAGATCACTACACTTTTATTTGGCACCGCCATTGTTTTTGTAATTCGGCAGAGTGCGGTGCATCTTGCACGACTTTAACCGAAACTCCCTCCCTCGAGTACAGATTGTTCTTATCATTCAAAGGTTTTTTGGAAAAAGGCCTTCCACTGGCTCGAGGCACCGATCTGCAGAAAGACACAGAATGGGAACCTGGGGCGATTTTTATGAGGCCAGGGGTTTTGTGGCAGCTTTAAAAATCTGCCAACTACGTCAGTGAGCATGGGAGAGACTCAGTGGGGCCCCCTGGGAGAAATACCACCTCAGAGATAAACAGACCATACATACAGGTGATGCAGAGCCGTCCCAAAGGACGAATAACAACTTGTTTTGTACCAAGTTATCTGCCACTCAAGGTGTTTAGTAGTAAGATTGAAGAGTTCAGTCTAGGTTCTGGAGGGTTTGAAGATGATAAAATTATATTATTATATTATTATTATATTATATACATTATATATAAAGATTTAAGGGCATTACTTGTCAGTAGTATTTGATTTAATATTTTCAAGGTTTTACAACTTATTTAATTACAGGATCTCATTCTTTAGTCATTTATTACACATGTATGAGCAAAATTAGCAACAAAATTGATTAACCAATATGAAAAGAAAAATGCCCTACAGTAGTCTCACATTAAGCTAGAGGTGTTTAAAATAGTTTATTTAGAATTGAGTGTGTGTGTGTGTGTGTGTGTGTGTGTGTGTGTGTGTGTGTGTGTGTGTGTGTGTGTGTGTGTGTGTGTGTGTGTGTGTGTGTGTGTGTGTGTGTGTGTGGGCTTGAAGAGTGCCTTCGATTACATTACTCAAGTTTGTGTCATTTGACTTTCCCAGTCCCTGCTTGTTGATCTGTCATTAAACAGCCAAAGCAGAAGCCACTAGTCCTCATGAACTCAATCTTGTTTTCAGGTCACGCTGCTTTCAACGAAAGCTTCTGCTATTGCACTTTATTTGGCTGTATTAAAAGTTTGTCGGTTTAATTCTCGTGCAAGGTGGCCCTGGATCTTTTGACAGTGCATGACCTTTGCCTGTCTCCTCATGAAAGTCACAAGATCTCTCTAGCTCTAGTTTTGGTTCTCTCTAACACATCAAACACTGTTGATCTCCATCTCTCCCGGACCTTGGATTTAATGACTTGAGATCGGGGGCCATGTCTAGCTCTACCATGTATTCCAGATCAGCATCACACTGCAGCAGGCCTTGAAGACAAAGTGCATAACTGGAAGGCGCTTTTTCAACATTGGCTTCAGTTAGATTCCTTTCGGAGCCTTTTTCATAAAACATAGGCTCCGAGTATTATGGTGTGTTTCGTGTGCATAGTGTGAATGATGAAAATTGAGCAAAAGCTTCCATCTTGGTCTCACACCAGTCAATAATCTCATTGTCCTTTATACCTAAGGTTACAATATTTGTACAGCTTCATGTGAATCTTTAAATTGATAAAAAATGTATTTAAATGATTCAATGTCAGTGTCAACAGCAATTTAAATGTATATTTCATTTTCGTTCATTTTGTTCAACACCATTATAGTTTGCCTCTTCAAATAGAGATTAATTATTTTAAGCATTGGTTTGAAAGTTTACACAGTTATGCAGGCAAATCAAAACCTCAAACTGATTATATTCCGCCTATGTTTTGCCCCACGGTGCTTTTTAGGCATTTGTGGAATTTTTGTAGGTACACCTGCAGCCTAAAAGTCCGAAAATAACAGAAGTATAAAAATAGAAATATTAAATATAAAATAAAGCTGAAGGCAAGATAAGGGATTGTAGGAAAACCCCTGTCTTCCGAGCTGACCATAACTTGTAGCTTAAAATAGCGGCTGCTATTTAAAGCTATAAAGAACCCTGCCGTCTGGCACGACACATTGAAGGCTGCATGAGGTTAACAGAAGTAGAACAACACAGTTGATTAACACAGGAAATGTTAAACACACACCTCATAATGTACCTTTGTATATAACTGTCCCCGAGTGTGGAAGAGACTTGTCAAGGCCATTGCTGGTGGAGCCATATCTAAAATTAAATGGATCAGTGATTTAAGCGGAAAAAGTAAAAATATTAAAAAAAAAAAAAAAAAGGGCTGATTACAAAGTATTGGAGAAGTAGAGTTTGGATCACTAAGGGTCTGCTGTAGAAAACCAAAGGCTGGTTTGCTAAAGTTACTTTAAGGGACCAGCTCAGACACATAGCTTCACTGGCATGGGTTGAAACTGACCCTCAGTAACATGCAATTGGAAATCATTTGTTGTTATTTTGAAGTATGGCAATTATATGTGTGCCCTCTATTGGCCGTGGAACACATAAGGGTTAGTTAGCTTTAAAAGATAACATGCAACACTTAAGTACCCTTTTTTACCTTTGATTTTTTTGCAGATGCAATTTCACACCAATGTGGTCGAGTTTCAGACATTTAATGGGATTGGCCTTCTTGATACTGAGCCTGAACAAGACTGAGGTTCTTCCAACATACCTATCTGTCATATGCTGCTTTGATTGAGGTTGAGGTGCTTGCTCTGTGACACATTGTATATGTGATGACACATGTAATGTGTCATCTGGTTTTATGCCATCTACCACTAAGTGGTCTTACCTCAAGGTGTAACTTGAGAATTGACAACACAAGCATATCACACAAGGAGTATCAAAGGGTTCTGAGTGATATCGGCGGTTGGAAGATCTCCAAGGTAGGGACCACAAATGATAAAATACACGTGATGCCTTGATTTTTTACTTCAACTTTTTACCTGGAAGACTATCGAAGACTATCAATGCCTAAGAGAAATATGGAATCTAACAAAAATAAAAAATAGAAGAATTAAAATTGGCTTTCGTACTGGCTTTCAGACGAGGTACCATCCAACGATGACAGCACCTTCTTGTTTTAGGTAACCGACATCCCCACATCAAACCAGAAACACACTCACACACAAACGTTTGTGTGTGGTATTTTTGCTTACGGCAAGCGTTCATGTGCCAGAAGCCCTGATAGAAAAACAACAACGACCGGTTCTTGACAGGATTGAGCTCCACAATGGCTAGCTTAGAGGAGCAGACATGAATCACCCACAGCACTGTTGATCAGCTGTGTGGTTCAGCAAGGACCTCAGTGTGATGTCCATACCGCGACCGCACTTCGACTTTAGAACAAAGCTTTTAATGTTGATAACACTCAGCGCAGAAGAGCTTAATCCATGCTGATAGAAAGTTAAAACCCGGCTGCCATGCTTAGGATTAGTTCAAATTAATTCTAGGAAATTTGCCCAGGAAATAAAAATATTGATCTATATATATTATACATTATTTCTTAATTTACTCTTGTTCTTTTTTTACAGACAGACACCAATCAACCGCTAAAAACCGAAGATACCTTTACAGATTCATGTTTAGAAATGGATACAAATTAAACATAAATATCACATCGAAAACACTGTATATTTATTATTTACTGTACCATTTTATTGAATGCATGCATGTATTCATAAAGATGCTATCCACAACATATGGAATGTCTATTGCATTTGATGAGGCTACCTGTGACCCTTGACCTTTGACTCGAATCTTTGCTCACCTTTAGTCCATCGCTGGGAAGTCGATAACCAAACCGTGCAGGTAGGTCATCAAAGTTTCCTGTCTTGTTGTCGAATGAGTACTGTAAGAAAAGTAAATCTGACATTATTTCTGTAATTATTTTCTCAAATGAAAGAAAGACTGGATCATATATCCAAGGTCCATCCTGAGGTTTAAATTTAAATCCATGGTAACATAGGGTATGATATTGGACTACAAAGGATTTACTCTATTGTTTTACAATTCTGG
Organism: Gadus morhua; assembly: GCF_902167405.1. Lineage (NCBI taxonomy): Eukaryota > Metazoa > Chordata > Actinopteri > Gadiformes > Gadidae > Gadus > Gadus morhua. Next base: position 8,522,524 of record NC_044059.1, read on the forward strand.
GAAAAAAAGGACTCAGCAAAAATGCACATAGGTGAACATTAGCTTAAGAAATGTAAGGTGAATGATGTTAAACAGCACCGGGCTCATTTCATGAGCAAGGGAAATTCAGAAAGATTGGTGATTTGACTTTGATCAAAGCGCATACTGAAAGAATGAAGAATGGAACCGAGTGTTCATACTAAGCAGAAGAACATTCATCTGAAACTCGGCACGGCATGCTGTTCTACTAAAGCTCTGAACATGTTTCAGCTTGGTTTATCCGAGTCCTTCACAGACAGACAATTGTTTTCCGTTTGTTTTCAATCTATACTGAAAACACTTAAGTCTGGCAGCCTACGCCTCGCATCATTCAACCAAATGTACAGCACAGGGTGATATATTATAGGACCAACTCAACAACCAATGTGAAAAAAACATCTCTGGGTAATAGCTTGCCAAAATAAGTTACATGTCTTATCTTTGAGCCTAATAAAACAGATAAAGTCCCCCTAAAATATTAAGGATATGTGAGCCGAAGGTAAGAATTAAAAATGCTTTCTTTAATGAAATGCCATTTCAAACAATTCAATGTTAGCATTGTCTAGCAAAATGTAATTTCTCAATCTACTTATTTTATTGTAACAATAAATTACTTTCACAATTTCCGGAGTCAGTCGTTTACCAGGGGCAATAAAAAATGACTTCCTTTTTTGAATGAGGTGTAACATAATAATAAAAAAAAATTGTATAATGGTTTATGGACAGGAAAGCAAAAACTGGCTTAAAACTCCACACAGGAGATAGAAGTAAAATAACTGAAGACTATCTTTTCACTTTCAGAACGGATATGATATGAAGAGTCAAAAAGGTATTTCACACGCACACGCACCCCCACCCCCCCCCACACACACACACACACAAATAAGAAACTGAAGGAAATACAAACAGACAGATAGACACTTTTGACTTACGGCAATAATGTCAGCCTCCACGGGCAGAAGGTTGAGGAAGGCGAAGAGCTGGACCGTGAAGATGGTGTAGATCTGTGTGGCGGACAGCATCAGCATGCCAAGGGACAGCAACATCTTGGCATCACTCTGTGGAACTGCTTTACCTCCCCGACACACTCACACAGGTCAGCAGAGAGTGCCTGGGGTCACACCTGCGAGAGATGGGCAGGTGGAAATCCTTTATTTACACCACTAGAAACATGGATGCAACACTATGGCATTCCATGGGGATTATTCTGAGGATTATTACGCAGGTAATGGTATTAGCCTAATAAACGGTTGTGTTTGGGGAACATGTTTGTGTCATGGTCCCCTGGATAGTATTGAGAGCGGAAAAATAAGTGCTACGTTCACTTACATTTCCTTAAAAAGTACTCAGGCTAGAAAACAATATTAGTAACCCTATTACACAAAAGAGAAGTAGTCGTCCAACCATTATAAACTATGGGTTTATTATCAAACATGTCCACTGTCCAGATAGAGCATTGCTAGCATGGACAGATGTCCTAAGAACATATTATGAACACATAGGACATCTTTGTGTTCAATTATATAGAGAATAACTAATGGTTTCAATCCAGCACACTCAACAAGTTGCACTGCTCCATGTATCGGATATGCTCACTTTAGTTCCCAAAGAATAACAATATGCAATTGCATAACTTAACAATCGTTAACGATCTCCAAATAGCGCCAGTATTAGAATACCAGAATACAGTGTTAGAAGCAGAAACAGTGAATGTTAATACTCAATGACGTTGATGGTTATTTAAAGGTATACATTCATTTCTGAGTCAGATCATTATTATATCCGACTACAACAGAGATTTGGGAAAGGCCTTATCGTCGGGGTAATAGGCCAACATCAGTTAATGGGGGTAGCAATTCCCTTAGCTTAACATAAATACAGAATCAACCAACCAAGTAATAATATGATTAAAAGGTTAATAATAATAAAAAATAAATAATAATAAACTACATTTAATATTATAATCATAAACGATAAAGATAAGATGGGAGGCTGTGTCGATACAATTTTAAAGCACTTGAGAAACTAATTGGGGAAATCGCAAGAAATGGGAAGTAAAAGCAATGTTAGCAATCCTCATTGCAGCTGGAGAGAGATTTTTCTATTATGACAACCAGCTTACGAAACTAGGCAGGGCTCAATATATTAAACCAGCTCGTTTGAGGGCTGTATACACCACCTTGCATTCTGTATCGTGCCGACACGCAATAATTAAGCAAATGACCAGTGAAGAGCATGGTCATCTATGTGAAATTCAGTCCAATGAATCTCACTGACACATATAACAAGACTAGTAAACCGCTTAAGACTTTGGAAACCGCTATGTAACCGAATAAGATCGAGGTCATTCGCATGACAGGACATATGATGGTAGCTCCACTGGGCCTCTGGTAGAAGCACGCCGTGTCTTGGTGTGGCAGACCAGCTATCCTGAAGCTGACCGTCCATCAGCAGCGTTAGCATGTTGCTAGGCCAACTAGCTGGCTCGACGTAGATCCTTACCTTTCAATGTTTCAGGAGGTGTGTCTTTTCTATAGAATAAGATACCCGTGTGTACATAACAGGCTGTAGCTACGTGTGGGTAATACAGTGCACAATCAAGATGATATGTGATAACTTCATTCCGTTTACCAGGCAGGCCCGTACGCCGGAGAATGTCAACAATAATCCGCTCGCTAGATTTTTCGTGTAGGGATGCGAACTTCCGCCATCACACACGCCTCGAGCCAAATACAGATTTTCCATTGGTCAGTTTGCCAGTCAGTTATTTCCAGTACGTAATGTCCCAGACGTAAACATATCCACGTGATGACAACAATCTTCTGCTGCTATCTCCAGTCAGGAATTTACTGTATAAATAACGAAAGCAATTTCAACAAACAATTACTTCATTGCATTTTTCTCTTGAACCCCCAAGTTAACGAGAATAAAATAAAGATGGTTTATACAAAAAAGCCTTTAACTCATTACATTAGAAATGAACGTGGGCTATACTTTAGCACCCTCTAGAGGGGCTAAAGCTATTGATTTGTTGTATTTCAATTCCTTATGTATTATGGCCCAATTGTAACAAGTGCTAGACTGTTAAACTGTATGGCAAAACTGTGTGGTCTACCAAACATATAACCCAAATCTAAATAATGTTGATTAAAATAATCTTATCCAACAGGAAAAAGTAAGGTGCATCAAGTTCACAGCCCAGTGTAAATTCAAAATGGGTAGATACAAAAAAAGAATATGCATCCAGCCTGTTTCTTTTTTTATGATAGAGGGTCTTCCTCCCAGCGACCCACCCTACACTGATGCCACCCTACACTGACGCCGGCCCCCCCTTATGCAACGGACCAGCCCCTCACTTTATATACCTCACTCACACTGCTCTGTCTGACCAGAACACCAGCGAAGGGAAAGGGGAAGGAGGCAGCGGGGTCCTCACCACTGGATGGCTGTCAGACATGAAGATCTTCGTCTCCTATGAAGACTTCAGGGAGCCCTTCCACGTCTCCCCGGACCAGACTGTGGGGGTCGTTAAGCAGATGGTGACGGTAGTAAAAGTTCTGAATAGGGGTCTCTTCTGGGAGCTTCTTTGTCAGGTTATTTGACTGATTTCCATCAAACACCAAAAAATCGTTGGCGAGTACTATAGAGAAAGATGAAGGGAAACTAGTAGACTACTAAGAAATTGAAATGCCTATGCGTAGTAATATACCATTATGCATATCTGCATATCTTAAAGAGTTTCACATATTTGAAAATGTCATCGGTGTTCGTCTTATCTTTTATTTCTAGAAATGCTTTCTTTTGCAACTAGCCAATGACGAGGATGTCCAGCAGGAGCTGGAGTTAAGTTACGCTGGTGCATCTCTGCAGGACGGCTGGGCCCTGGGCGACGTGGGGGTCAGTCCTGGAGCTGTCCTCCGGTGCCTCATTAAGGTATTTATCACTGTAAGAATATAGAGTTAATTAATGGACTTTTTAACAGATAGTGAGAATCAAATCTTGTTGAAAGACTCGGGTCGGTTTATAATGGTTTTGTTTGACGATGCAGTCGAATTGTGGTAGAAAAAAGACTAAAGCACATTCTGAATTCATCAAATGTTTAGCAAGAGGACTTGTTTGTGTTAATTATAGGTCAATTAATATTGGTCTAAATGACAGTGGGACAACAAGTTATATCATTGTTTAGCTTCAAAAATAGTTAATTTCAAAGTTAGTTTTTAATACATTGTAAACAAATATTTAAGAAAAAACATACACTTTTATGTATGCTCATTATTTTATTGTTGTTAATGCATACCCTTGGTCTTAAAGAATAATGTTGTTTCATAAAACATGGGTTACTGCACATTATTTAATTATTCTGCAATAGCAATAAGATTATTGTGTGGAAAATGATGGCCTCTGACCCACGCACAGCAAGGTTAAGCCACACCTCGATATGAACACTATGTTCCCAACAGAGAAACGGCTTTCAAAGGAATGGGTTTATGAGTGTTAGTCTTCAGTTTATCCTGTTGACGCCTTGTGTTGCAAGAGTCATTCAAAGACAAAAAGACCCCGGTTTAAACTATCAGACAGATGCCAAGACTGTCACTAGGCAACTTTGCATAAGAAATCACATACACACAAGCATGTGTGTGTGTGTGTGTGTGTGTGTGTGTGTGTGTGTGTGTGTGTGTGTGTGTGTGTGTGTGTGTGTGTGTGTGTGTGTGACTGAAGGTATTTATTGTCCTCCAAACTTTACTACAGAGTAACAATAGCATTGCTACATAAAGGCTAAAGCAACACATACTCATTGCATCGGTGTGCCAAAAGCAACATCTGCATATATGGGGAATCGGGAGACAGAGAGCAGCAATGTACCCTTACCAATATTACCATAGGATATTAAAAAAAAGTCAGGAGCACATGACAGACCCAAGCATGGGAATATAAATGTGAATGATTAAATAATATAAAAACAATATTTTACATTATTAATATTATTATTATTAATATTTTGATATGACTCTCAGGAAAATCTTTCTATGAACTGATGTTATTCTTGAACTCATGTTATACCGAAAAAAGCTGAATAATAATGTATATAATATTTGTCTGTTTAAGTGCTTTTAACGTGTTGTCAAATCACTCTGGATGATAGAGGTCAAGAAAAAACGTTGTTACTGTAATCAGACACTCTGTGAAGATTAATTTGTGTAAGCTTATTATTTCACAATGCAACCTTTCTAATGGCTAAACACATTTTTGTGCTTTGTCTTGCTTTTTTTTCAGAACAAACCACCACCTGCGATACAGGTGTTCAATGTAGTGACGCATGAGACATTCTCCGTTATAGAACCTACACCCCTTTTGAGTACCACGGTAGCCAGGCTCAAAACAATCATCTCCCTGCATGTGGGCCTACCAGTCAGCACCTTCAGACTGAGTACGGCTCTCGGAGTTGAACTCTATGACTGCAACCTACTGAGCGACTATGACATAGAATTGGGTAGGCTGACATTTCACCACACGTCCTCCTCTTATGAATGTTTGACACCTTGTGATTAAAAGTCATTGTTATATTGCGCACTCTACAGACTTGAAGGTGTCATACACAAATACTAGTTTGTTATCATAAAGTGCATTATTTCACTATTTGACTATAACAGTCTTTGTTGTGCTTCTAGACCAATTGTTTTAAAAATGTCAATGAACGTTTTAATATTTTTTTCTGCATGTTCCGTTCGTATAGACTGCAACAGTTTCTGCTTTTTCTAAAGGGAGTACTCTTCAATTGGACACATGGGACGGGTGGGTGGAGTTCCTTCAGGGCTGTGTTCGAGGACACATATTGGCAATCCAATGCCACCTGTCAAAAGAGAAGGCCGTGATGAGGTGTGATGCTAACACATGGTTTGTGTCAATAACAGCCTACTCCAGTGTACTTTAATGACAAATATATACAAAGAGCTGTGGTATGGGTTTCAATCACTCAGCGAGTCAAGCGAGATCAATATTTTGCTGCTATTGCAGGTTTCAACTGCGGGTGGCGCTCTCCATCGCTGCCTTCATGGGCCACCTGGAGCTAGCGGACTGGCTTCTACAGAGGAGGGCGCGCCCCGAGCGACCAGTAGGGGTCCATCCGTATCGTCTGTGGTGCCACAAAACTTCTCACCAAGACAGCAGCAAATGCCCCATCCACATAGCCGCAGAGCGCGGTCAGCTTCTCATCCTCAAACTCTTTGTCAGCAACAACCCTGTGACCTTGGCCACTAGAGACCGTTGTGGCCGCTGCCCCTTGCAGATCGCCCTCCAGCACCGTCACAAAATGTGTGTGTGCTACATAGTCAGCAAGCTCTACTCGGTGATGTCTCTTCCAAAGTTGTGTGTGTCCATGCGTGTCTACCTTCAGATCAAAGCCTGGGTGAAGGTAGGACAAACAAAAGCAGCATTCAAGAGAGCGCATGCAACCAGGGCTTCGATTAAATCCAGGGCCGGAGACACAGTGCTGGTGGATGGCTTCACAGAGTCGAAAATGTCATCCAAACCTGTTAGAGATGAGACCAACGTACCCAGAAAGATTGGAGCCAAGGTTTTGACGCCTCTCACGGGTTCACGTCTACTCTACGGACGGCCACTAGAGGGAGACAAACAGCAGCTGCAGAGCCTGTGTCCTGCCGACAACGCTGTGTCCAAGAAAATACAGAGACAACGAATAAATTGTAGAAAGAGAGGTGTTGATGTCTTTTCAGGTGAAAGCAAGGATTACAGGGATAGAGATTCGCCGGGAGGCAGGGCATGGCTGCCACCCATCACATTTGGTACTAATCCAAGGCAGCTAAATCTCCATGCGCAGGAAAAGCCCCTCATGCTTAATAACGCTCATGGAAGTGGCGACCGCACCCACAAGGAAAATGCCATTTACTGGCTGGCCATTTCCAGGTCTGTCTATTACGAATACATTATATATGTTTTTCTTTTGTATACAATAATATCGCTAGGCCTATACATTTTGTATTTGCGTGTAACATGTATTTTTCTCTGTGATGAAGTACATTTACAGAGAAATCCTGGCTGCAGCAGCTAGGCGTGGCTCGTTCCCTGGCCCGAAGGTGTGTCCAGAGAATGGACTAGAGACATTCACAGGAGGAAGAATTGTTCCCTCACTTTATTTGTCACATGACGTTTGAAACTAAAGTGGCACTGTGACGCACAGCAAACCATAGACAAATTGTTCATAAATAAAATATATGAAAAGGCTTTTAGAGACACGCCTACTGTTTTTTTCTTTAAAAACATTTTTGGGTTGTGTTGTAGTATTTTCCTATCCCTTATATGTTTTCAATTTTTGAAGTATGTTAATTTGGTGAATGCATAGACACTGCATGAAATGTTAGGCTATAACTTTGTTTGACAGAGGTCAATAAGGACCTGCCATGTTTTACTTGAAATAAAATGAATCAATATGTATACATTCGTAGTCTAAGAGTAATCATCAATTTTTCTGCACACATGTATAAGGGTTCCCACTGTATAATATTTTTGACCCGTCAAATATGGCGTATTTTACGATCCAATTTTTATTGACTTCTCGCGAGATTGAAGGTCCAAGAAGACAGAGCCGCGCGAAGGTAGTGCCTTGCTTGGCAGTTGTATGCGTATGATGTGCGCACTGTCAATGTGTGCAGCACAGGAATGATAGATTACTCTCAACTTTGTTCAAGAGAGTAGAGTTATGAGGATGTGTGCATATAAAACGTAACTGGTCCTCGGTTTATGGTAGTCAAAACTGAATTAATCTATAAGGAATTGCGTTCTTCTAAGAAATTGCTACGAGACAATTTGCCTACTTTGAGAAAACCGGCGGCGGTCACACAGCGTGTGGAATGGCAGCGACACGACCGATTAAAGGTATCCTGAAAAACAAAAACAACGAGACGAACATCAAACCCCTGCCCGAAGATGTGCCCTCGGAAAACCCCGAAGAAACGCCCGGACTTTCTGAGGATGACCAGCAGTAAGTCACACGCCAACTAACTTCAGCCCACACTCCTAGCCAAGGCTGCTAGCTAAACACTTGTTAGCCGCCACCGGTGGTCCAACGAACTGCGGTTATGTCGTTAAACGTATTCCATCATTGCTCCATGTATGTAGAGTTCACTGTATGTGTAGTTATTGCAAAGTCTATGTGTGTTTCATGGTGCTCATCCCTGCTCTATTGGACGAGCGAACCTAATCAGTTAGCTAGATGTGCAGAGAATAAGCAGGCAGGAGCTAACAGCAGCGGTGGTGACAGGGGCGGCACAGTCACGTTACGATCCATATCTGTAACTAGGCAGTAGACACTGTACACTTGCCTTTGGGGCCCGTTTCTACAAACACCTGGTTGTTCCTGACCATTTCGCTACCGGTCAGCAAACAACTCGAGATTACCGTCTTTCATACCAAACATATTCCACGGCAGTAAGGCAAGCCCTTTCAGGTTTCATCGTTGACAATGTTTGGTTCTGGTAGAGCCATACTAGTGATGCGCAGATCCAGTAACGTTAGTGATGTACAGTACATGTTGGCCCGGTTATTGACCTGAGTTCCCTCGTTAGATTGGCCAGCAGTTTAATGCAAATCACCCATTATTGGGAGATGTCTTTGACTGCTGATATATTTTTTGATTATTATTAATAGTTCAGAACTAGTATTATAATAAATACAGAACAAATTAAATCAGTGAAAGTGTAATGTTCAGTGTTTGACCTCTTCTTATACATCAGTTTACTCTTAGCCAGTGGATAATCTAACCCTTGAACTTACTAAAAGTAAAACCTGGCAAAGCATTTGTTGGGAGCATTTACAAGCCCTTGTAGGGTATAGTGTAGAATGTTATGTTGTCTTTAGCGTTGTTTCCTTTTCTCCTTCTCGAGATGTTATTCGACAGCCTTTGGCTGAACTGCCCTATGAGAAAATAGGTCACGCTCACGCAAGATGGCAGATATTAATATATTCCATTCCCGATAGTGACACCATTTTTTTCTGTGTTGATACGAAAATAGTCTGAAGAAAATAGGATGATGTGTGTTACCAGGCAGCACTAAATACAAACTGCACAGTAGCTGCACTGTAGCATGCTAGAACCAGCATGGTGGAACGAGCTCTCCACTGACAGGACAGCAGAAACCCTACACATCTTCTGTCGCAGACTGAAAGCTCACCTGTTAAGACCGTGTCTCGGCCAATGAAAACAACGAAAACCGCAACAACAACTCTACCTCTTATTTGTTAAATGTAGCACTAAAGAATATTGCTTTTTTGGGGGTGTATCTTCATGGTTGAATACACCTATCGTAAGTCGCTCTGGATAAAAGTGCCAGCTGAATAAATGTAATGCAGGTTTTCAGCTAGTTAATAAGGACTGCTTCTGCTTCGTAGGAGACGTGTCTGACCTTGGAAAGACTTTGACTGACTTTCAAAAGGTATTGACCATGATGCAAGGTTGTGCCAACAAACCTAAAACAATATGCTCTATTGTAGGGCATTGAATTGCGGCCAATGCAGCTTCAACAGAATGTAATTTATTATGAGCAGACTGTCAACAGACAATTTCCTTCTGCTTCTTTTTAACCTTAACCTTAATGACCGAAGGATTTAGGGCTTTCAATAAACTAGTTTATTTTGTTATGTTTGTTTGTTTACTTTTATTATCAAGAGAAGCCAAAGTTAATTCTGCATTTATTATTCTTAAAATACCGAAAGACAGGCACTGGCAAATTAAACCAGGTTCTACTTTTTAATCAAACTTGACTCCAGTCCACCTGTAGGAAATTACATCCTATTTATGAATAAATATTTTAAAAGCTGGTTTTGGGGTACCTGCTGGTTAAGGGAGACATTCACATTAACATTTCTCTAAACCTGTTACTCAAACTCTTTATTGTTTGAACGACTGAATTCGATGGGCTGACATCTTTTTTTTCCTATTGGAGCCCTGTTTCTTGCCTTCAATCAACCAACCATTATCGTTGTTCCTTGTCATGCATATTTAATTCCATACAACAATGGTTTGTGTGTTTGGAGAAGGACATGCGCTTCTGTGAAACTGTATCTTTCCTTCACTATCTTTCAAGCCACATATGCTGACAGCTTGGCATCGGCACGCAGTAAAGCTAGACTATATTGTGAAGGAACAACCCCCTACCAGGACATTTTATCCTGGTCATCGATGCCGACTGAGGGCAACTGAGGGCACTTGACTTAAAAAAAAATCCATCTTACAAATGGGATAATAAATGAAATCAGACAGGTCAACAATAAGTTTGAGAGTTTGTCCTGGTATACACTCTTGTTCCTCTGTAGGGTTAGGTATAACACTCTTTTGATACTGTGCCAGGATTGGTTAAAGTTGAGTTGAATTATACAAGAGAAATATTTGGGGATAATTTGTATTCATAATTGAAAGATATCATAAGGAACCACCTGTCTATCAGCCTAGGGAGGGACGTTGACCTCGTGCTCTGACTCACTAAATAATTCTGAAAGACCTCATCTCCACATGCCCAGGTATTTTGAGGATGATATTCCTAAATAATTAACCTCAGCAATGCCCTTTTGCCTGCAAAATATGTAAAGATACGCTTATAAAACTCACCAGAAACCTGGCGAGATCTGCTTAATCCTAACCACACCAGCCAACAAGGTCCTGCATGTCATGTTCCTGTGTGTCCATTTCTTATCTCTCAGGGATCCGTTTGATTGAACCCCTCCGAAGTGAACACACTAGAAACGGCAACATCGGAGACCTTTAGACCCTTTCCACACCACTCACTCTGAGACAATGCCACCCGATAGTGCATCTCGGCTAACCATGGCGCCAGCTCACTCCAGTTAATGAGTTCTTCTCAAGCAAGACCTACCCTTCTGTCGGCCACCTCGGAAGGATGCTCTGCAAAGCATAGGCAGGAATACGTCTCTATATTTAGTCCCTGATGCTAGTCTCTGCCCTTCAGGGGAGTGCGATCCACTTCTCTCGCAGATGGAGGTTGCGTCATCCACGCTCATTTCATTTCACTCGTTAAATTACAGATTATACCACTGCTGACTGGATTTGTAGTGGAACGGAGGCCCGTGGTGGTTGTGAGTCACGTACACCCGACAAGGCTGGTTGGAGCTCAGGTGTGCGAATTTACAAAGTAATTTCTTAAGTGTAATTATAATGGTTACGATCTGCCTACTTGCATACTTTACCCCCCCCTCCAGGGCGGTTCAGAGTCTCAGCCACACAGCATGTCCTCAAGGCCCCCCACTGATCAATTCCAATATTGATGCTAACCTGCCGAGCTCTGACTTTTCCTCCTTCCTCTTCCTTCTGAGGCTGCCAAGAGAGGCTGTTCATAAGCGCCCTCACCGTGCATTGTGATTAGGGGATAACCCCGCCCTCCCCAAGCTGACTGGGCTGTGTCTAGAAAAGCTCTATTTAAATTAAATTGAGCACTCGTGATTTGAAATGAAATCTCTATGGTTTTCTCCCTTGCCGTTAGTTTGTCTTTATTTTCTAAGGCAGACAGGGCCCTTTTCTAATTCATTTCCTTCATGGATTTCAAAGGTCAGTCTATTGTCTCAAACACAGCTGTGAGAATATGGTTGGTACAGGTTTCCCTTGAGCAGAGACCAACTCGGTTCAGTTGTCCAAATAAAAAGCAAACTGGAACAGTGAGACTTTTTTTATCCTGACTCAAGACTTTCTGCACAAAACGAGGGCTGCATTGCAAATAGTTTTATCCTCTTTCCCCAAGTATTTTAATATGCTTATTTGTTAATCAGTTTAGTTCTCTGTGGCGGCACCTTTCTGTCAAACATTCTTCCATTTATTAATGGCATTAATCACCATTGTTTCTATGTTTAGCTCTGTAGAAATGCTGGTGGTAACACTCCAATCCTTTTTAGTTTTGTTTTGGGTTATGTTCTTCCTCTGTGACCAACGTGCTTCCTCTGCCCTTCTCATCTCCTTCCACAGGAAGAAGTCCCAAAAGTGGGACGAGATGAACATCCTTGCGACGTACCACCCAGCTGACAAAGACTACGGTATGATGAAGATAGATGAACCCAGCACGCCCTACAACAGGTGAGGAGCTCCTCGCCTCTCTCTCCCTCCTTTCACTCTGCTGTCGTGTCTCCTCCTTCTTTGTCATCTTCTTCCCATCCCAACATTGACCAACCTTTGCCTGTCATGATTTGAATCGACTTTCTCTTCTACCTGATCACTCACTCACTCACTCACTCACTCACTCACTCACTCACTCACTCACTCACTCACTCACTCACTCACTCACTCACTCACTCACTCACTCACTCACTCACTCACTCACTCACTCACTCTCACTGTCTCATTCACCTATCATGCACAAACCCTTCCATTCTCTTTCCTCCGGTCTTTCGTTCCCTAAAAGGTCTCTGGTTCTTCTGTCATCTCATTCTCTGACGCCTCTCTGTGTGCCCTCTCAGGATGGTGGGTGACGAAGATGACGAGGGTGCCCTCAGTGACTCAGACGGTCACAGCGCGCCTACGGCCGACGACCTAGCCTCAAAGTAAGTATATGGAGGGAGGGAGGGAGGGAGGGAGGGAGGGAGGGAGGGAGGCAGGCAGGAAGGAAGGAAGGGAGAGAGGAGATAGAGCTCCAGTGTATATTGTCATCAGACTTTGATACCTGATCTCGCAGTTGATTGCCACAGCCAACCAAAAACAACCCCATTTGACCTGCATGTGTACGCAGCTATTCTCATGGTGAAAGTGCTTTGAAAGTTATTGTCTTATCAGCTACTTCGCTTTATCCTCTGGTCTCTCCAATGACGCACATGGTTGCGAGTCGTAGTGCCTTGCAAAGTGCTGCTTCTGCATACTGTTAGCTGTGTACACACTTTTGTGTTTACTATTTATTCTTTGGATTATCCTCCATCATCCGTTTTTCTATAATCGAAATGGGAGTATGATGTGTGTATGTGTTAGTTAAGTTAAGTAATCCTTTAGTGTCCCTTTTTTGGGGGAAATTCTTTCTTTACTTTTTGACCCATCCGGGACTCCTCCTTAACATGTGTTAAGGAGGAGTAAGGATGGTGTGACTCATCAGCAGCTGTCAGGGTAAACGGTAGCGCTAGCAGCAACTAGCAGTAGCAAGGCAGGCATCCAGGCCTGACCTGGCAGTAACTCATGGCTGAGCTGCAGCGTGAAGCAGCTGCTCTGTCAATGCCTGCAGCCCCGAGCTGCCCAGGCAGAATGCTGTCGCAGTCTACTGTACTCTGCCTCCTCTGCCTCCGAACGGACTGCAATATTGGGGGTTGTGTGTGTGTGTGTGTGTGTGTGTGTGTGCGTGTGCGGATGGGAATCATTTTGCTGCCGCGTCACAAAATAGTTTAAGCAATCATGTTTTTTAATGTGTGAGATTAATGGGAAGCCGAATGGGAGCTGTGCTGGATTCTAATAGTAGGACTTTGCTCCTGGCCACTGTGCTCATACAAGGTAGTGCATTATCCAGGAAGGGTGTGGGCCTGGGCTCAGTGCTACAAGAAGGGAATGTAAGACAGCTCCAGGCTCCTAAGTCAATTAGCTACATTTGATTCACCAAAAGCCTTTTTGATAGGCCTTGAACAGCTGCTCCCGCTCATCCTGCTGGTCACTTCACTCTTCTCCTCCTTGTCTGTGAATCATCTCCAACATTATATTCTTTCATTCTTATGTATTGCTCTTGCCACATTTTGCCGATCATTTTCTTGCGTTATTCCGACTTCGAGGCTGAATTGTTTCCTTTCCCCCTGGGTTCTCTCCATCTCAGTGGCTGTCTGCTGGTTCTCCCGGACTAATAGCCTCTCCCCAGGGCCATTGTAGCTTTTACTCTAACGGTTTGATTCTGCAGGCGACCATCCTTCTCTTTGTTCTGGAACCAGCATAAAACGTCTCTGTGTGATGGTCGCTTTCTTTCCTTTATTCAGGTTGACCTGGCAGTATATTCCACGGAGAATGGGGTTTGGGTTCATCGGTTTGCTGCGTGAGATCCCATCTCTGAATGAACACGCGGACAGACCACCGGGGACGCCTGGCTAGTCATGCGCCCCTCCCTGCTATATATTCTGTTTTAATAAGGCTTCTTCCATTTCCCCCATCCGTCTCTTTCAGGCTAACGGCAGCAGAGAACGTAGATCACCGATTCATGGGGGGGGAGGAGGAGGAGGGGAGCAGTGAAGAGGAGGAGGAAGAGGAGATAAGTGCTGAAGAACAAGGTACAGGACCAAACCAGGGTGTCCGCGCATCCTTAAAAAGTCTTAAATTCACGTTTCTAAATTTAAGGCCTTGAAAAGTCTTAAATTCGTTCCAAATGTTATATGCTGGTCTTAAATACTGTAACTCAAGGTCTTAAATTTGTCGGAGCATTATTCTTCTCGTTGGACTTTTCAGGAAGGACATATAGAGAGGCTTCTTTCTTGCTAGCTGCATATATAAATGATTATCTGCGTGCTTGCTAGCTAGTCTGCGACAATGGGTAGGTGAATGAGTCTCATTGAGTGACACGCATGCTATGCTTGGGTTATAATACAGCAGGATGCCCCCCACCATTGTGTGTTTTAGGTCTTAAATTTCATTCAAGGTGGTATTAAAAAGTCTTAAATTTGACTTGCTGAAATCTGCAGATACCCTGCAAACACACACAGACAGACAGACAGACAGTCACACACATACAATGAACTTTAGCCTTATACCGAACGTCTTGTCCGTATTACTCCCTCAGAGCGGTGGCGAACACACTGGGGCTGTCCCAAGTGAACAATGGCCCTTTTGGGACCACAGCCTCCAAGCCTTCTCCCTGTGTGTCTATCGGCCCTCTTCAAAGACTTGAGTCTCTAGAGCACTTCCTAGCCACACAGTGTGGACTGTGTTTAGTTTAGCTTGCCTGATGTCTCTCTAAACTGCAGACTGGTTGATTAGTGACGGACAGATGTCAACTGTCTCTTGGACTAGATTAGAAGGCTAACGTATCCTCCCAGACGTGATTGGCAGATGAGGCATCTCGCGCTACAATTTCCAAACTCTTTGATTTAGTGTACCGTTGTGTAATCTATTTATTCCATTTACACATTCAAGTCCAAAACATTCCCATCATCTCTACAGTAATAATGTGTTCAAGTTCTCGCACATGCTAGCACCCGACCATTACATGCACCCTCGGCCTCTCTGTCTTTCACTCAGGTCTCTCATTGTGAGTGTGGCCTCTAACGGTCTCCCAGCTAAATGTCGCTCACTTCCATATATGGTAACTGGGTCATATACTCTATCCACCTCATCATAGCTGGATGTCTCCCCCCAGCCCCAGTTAGCAGTGATGCTTTCTCTCAAATGATTGTTTACAAAAATAGACCCACTACAGATGCCCGGTGTCGTCTGTAGTCAGACTGCTTTTGAAGTTGCTTCGCCTTCCATTCTTTTTATATTTCTTATATAACCCCGTTACTCTCCTCATTGAGTGATGTTTAATCCTAGCATCTCAAACCACTTCTTCATCATCATGGATTTGTAGTAATGTAGCGTATAGTAGCTTATAGCAGATTACAGCAATATGTTGATGAATCCATTAGATAGATCAACCCTTTACATTGCAATATAAGTAGAAGCAAGGCATCAGGAAAAGGGATCTGGCTCCATACAGGGGGGGGTTAATCTGTAACTTCACCTTGTTATGTTATTGAAAACATTACTCATTAAGTTGTTAGCAGTCAACATGGAAATGTCCACTGTAACTATGGTGAAAAGGAAATATTTATATGTCTCAAAACCAAAACCGAAAAACGGCAACGGTGGACCGGATGGCAGCGGGTTCACCCGTATCAGGGACTGGTCGTAAAATGTTGGTGATTAGGTCGGAGAGATCACTCTTTACTGAGGCACGGCCGTGAAAGGGCGGGAAGAATTGAGTCTGCAGTTCAAGTTCTGTGTTTGCGTTGGCAAGACACAAAAAAAGTGTCACTGCTTTTTTTTTTCCTGCCATCTATTTTTGCATTCTCTCTTATGTACCTCCTTCTCATTTTAAATTTGATGTACTAGTACTTTCTCTTTAGCCAATAGTGTAGTAGTTAGCAGGTGTACAAGTGTTAATAAGCCCCAATAATGCCGCTGCACACCAGCTGTTGGTAACCCACTCCAAATGTCTCTCCCTCTCTCATAGCTAAGAGGTCACAGTTTCAGATGATGAGGAAGATGCACTACAACGAAGGCATGAACATCAAGCTCGCCCGTCAGCTCATCGCCAACGAGGATGACGAAGACGAGGATGAGGACGAAGACGAAGAGATGAGGGACGTGACGGAGGAGGTGGCCACGGCAGCAGAACCAACAGAGGAGAAGGAGGAGAAGGTGGAGGAGACGGAGGAAATCCACGTTGACCCTCCGCAGGAAGGTGAGGAAGAGTTCTGGCCTTCAGGAACGCTTCAGTAGTTGTGCTCTCGGCCTCTTTCGTTCATTTGCACTCAGTCACTATGTGACTCCCCCTGAACGTCTGATTGATGGAGCAAGTTAAGCCGGGCGACTCAAGACAGGATTTTGATTGGCTGTCAGCATTGTCACTCACAGAGATTAATGCGTAGCTCCAGATTGACATGGGTGAATCGGTGCCATTGTTATATTTACATCCACGGGTTTATTCAGTCCGCCAGGATATCTTTCTAATTTTTGTTAGATCACTGAGCATTTGTTGTAAACTCTGTTAGTTTCACCATGACTCGGTCATTCATGACCTTCCGTTTAAGCAGGCAGATTTTTGACACAGGTAATCTATGCTGTATCCCAGATATTGTGGAAAGGTTGGCTCAGAGGGAATACAGTAACTGAATCAAAATGGTGGTCTTGCATGAAGCGACACAAACATTGCGAAACCGTTTGATTTAAAGCTGTCAAACTTTAGCTTATCTTGTTATCATGTAACCATTAGTGTGCTCCAATCCCTGTAGTTCAAGGCAAAATGGACCTCATCACTTGACGAATAGCGTAACAGAAAGACTATGATTATTGCTTTTGTTTTCTTCATTTTTCTGTCATGTGTCTCTCTAACGCTCTTCTCTTCTGGTTCCTAGCTGAATCTCTGGACTCCTAGGAGTGGAATTCCTCGCTCTGTCCCTGTGTTATCCTGCTCATCTCTGCTCTGATCCAGACGGACTACTCCGCTACTGTACTCGCTGTCCTGGTGTTGCACCAACCAGCCGACCACCAAGTCCACACCAACTATAATTCAACACCTTCAACAGCCAATAACATTGCCGGCCTGTCGTCCTTGTCTACAACTCCTTTAAATAACGTAACAATGCAGTGCAATACACCCCTTAAAAAAAAAAAAAAAAGTGTTTTTGACCTTTTACTTCTGGAAGAGATGCTAATGCAGACAACTGACTTCCACTGTTGCCAAGAAGCCTATTCGTTTCCCTTTCTGACCTCTCTCACACTTGATTCGCGCCAAGGACTAAGAACCGGGACTTGTCCCCGAGCTCCTTTTTAAAGACTGTGCTGGACCACTGATTGTTATGAAGCAGGTAGCCCTCTCCCCTCCGTCGTGGAGCAGAGTGGGCTTGCTGACCAGATCCACTGTCTCTCCACAGCAGCCCTGTCGACGCATGGCCCTCTGCATTATTTATCTCAATGGTGGTTGCAGTAGTGAGTAAGGGTTCCATTTATTTATGACCCATAACCTGGCTCTCCTTTTTTTTTTCCCATTCCCCACACAGTTTTTATATAAATCACCTTGGCGAGTTTTCTTGTGTCCTCATAGTATGACTCATAATAACAATGATAATGCCAATTAGCACTCTATGGTTATGAAACATAATGCCATTCGATTAAGATTGTGTGTGACCATATCTTTATTCCAGTGTGTTATTCATGACCAATTATAGAGGCTTCTGATTAACCCTATTTGTAATTGGACCTATTATTATTTCACCTCTACTTGATAACCAGCAGAATTTTCACGACTAAAATATAAATATATGTATTTAAAATATATTGAATCAATCTCACTCATGAACGATTTATAGCATGGCTTCCCGGTTAAAATCTGAATTCCAATACAGAACAATCCCTTTCCTTGCCGCTGCAGTAATGCGCTCCAATGCATCTCATCTACTTATCCCTCATAAATCAACTTCTCTCTGTTAAGTATGGAGCATTCTGTCAGTTCAGAATGTCATGTCTCGCATGTTATGCAAGACATGTCAACAGGAACTTTGCTCAAATGTAAAGCTCAAGCTGTAAATTATTATAAATTATACAAACTTACGGTTAAATTAAATCAGCATTCTCATAACTGGTGGGGCTATGTTGCCCCTGATGGTGTATCTTCTTCGACATTTGGAGGACTTTTTTTTTTTTACAGGATGAATTAAATTGTTGTAATGTAAAGCTGCCGGTTGTTGCATTTGCCTTGTCTTAAGTTCCCAGCACAAGTCTTTCTGCTGGTTCTGTGAAGAGAGAGCTTTGGAAGGCTCTGGGAGAGTAAGAGATAGAGACTGTCTTAAGTGCTATTTAGCCCTTCTGTCATATTAGAGTTTAGACAAGAGGAAAATACCACTTGTAATTTAACTTATGTTCAAAAGATTCAATGTGGAGGAAGGTCTGAAAGAGTATAGAAAGCACATTTTATGTAATACAAAGGTCTTGTAAAGATGTGAAAAGGGGTTTTCATATAATGCTATATTAAATGTAGTTGTACGCACTGTTATAACCGGATATTACATATTGCCCTTAAATGTGTGATTGCCCATTACTGTGTTAATTTATTTGAACCCTAAGCATGTCTTGTCATATATTTTAAAAGCTTCTCTCTACATGCATCTGTCCCTCAGGCCTTATGCACACGTCAGAAGACTGTTTGTTGGTCATTACACAGATTGGGCCGCCATATTGAGTTTGAGCCTTGTGGCTTTAAGGAGTAGTATTAGAGCTCCAAGAGCAGAACACTGAATCACTGAGCTTACATTAAAGCTAACACTTTACTTGCATTTGTTCTGAAAATATCCGTTTAAACTCTTGAACTCCTGAATATATCCAGTGGTAGACCAAAACTAAGTTCAAAGCATGATGTTGACATGCATACATGGTTTAGGAACATTATTGATACAATTATCTGGATTTAATATCTGAACCATAATACAAGTAGGTGAGTCTGCCTGGCTAGGAATTTGACTTAAATACAATTACTGAAACTCGAATCTTAAAATTACTTCATCTTTGTGTGGCATGCTTCTGTTTCTTTATGATTTACGAGTGGATAATGCGTGATCGAAGCTGTATCTATTGCTCCCTCTTCACTCAGATTCTCAATCTGCTATAGCTCATACTGGATGTGGCTTAAATCTGACAAACCTCTTATTCTACGTGTGACTTGTTGCAAAAAGGATGCTTAAGAGTTTTGTTAACTTTGTTACTTGAGATAAAAGGATCGACTGCGCACACATTTATTCACAAGTTGACTTTAACCTCAAGATGGAGATTGCAATACTTTACTGTATTCATGTAAGTGTGTATCAATCTACGCTATGGATATGCCATGCCCTCTTTCTCCTGCCCCTCACCTTGCTTTTGAAAGCTAAATATTTACCATGTTTTCAAACAAACACAGAAAATCATTGTCTCCTTTCGTGTGTCTCAAGATTGTCTGATTCATATGTTTTTGTATTTCGAATTTGCATGTACTTAATCACAAAGATGTGCATTTTTGTTTCTTCATTAAACAATCTTAGCAAAATCTATGTGACTCAGACCTATGTCATTAATTATATTACAAAATGCTAAAATGCATTAAGTTCCAACAGATACGGTTCCTAATTCAAAAGGCTTGGATGTATCAATGCCCATACATCTATTAATGCAGGATCACGTACAAAGTGCATTTTTAAAAATGTGACTTGCACCTGTGCTTGTGGAAGGTTTTCCTCAGGTCAATGTGTTGTGCTAACCCATGGCCACAAGGTGGCAGTTGGACACGCAAAAACAAGTTATCCATGGATTTACAACATTTATAAGCGGATAAAGCAACTAATTACTCAAAGTGGTGCACTGGTGTTGTTTTAACGTATGGCCATGGGTTGCCTACCAACGTTTGCTAAATTTCAGAACCTTTTTTTGTGATTCAAATTCGGATAGTTCATAATCCATTTATATGCAATATTTGACTGGTTAATTGCATTTCAGAATAAAAAAATGTCCAAGGTTATAAACATATCAGATGTTTAGCACAACCTTAAACAGAGAAACACTTCAAACAGCGTAACAACTATGTAGTAGTCCGCTCGCCCTCGAGCTGGGAGCGGTCTGATTGGCTGTCCCGCGAAGCATTCAGAAAAGCGCCTCTCGCCCTCTAGGATCTGATTGGGTGTCCCGCGGAGAATTCAGGAAGCGCCTCTCCGCTCCTAGTGAAGGAACGGGAACGGACGCTTCCACTTCACTAGCGGCTATGACCTAGCGACTAGAGACACACTTCGTTGTTTTTTTAGCCACTTCCACTGACTTTTCCTGTAGAGTCGATAGAGACAGACATTTAAAATCTACACGTCTATGGTTGAATTGTCAGATATTTGTATTTAGAGCAAGCTAGCCGCGCTGGCTAGCTCGCAGTGTGACAGACAGTTTGACATCTCGCAGGGATTAGCGCCACAGTAGAAAGGTAACTAGACATTCCTGCCTGGATTACTGGCTTTGATCAAACATCTCTCCAGCCTGCAAGCAAAATGAAGATCGCTGTGGAATTTGAGGAGTGTTTGAAGGACTCCCCGCGATTCAGGTAAATATATTCAATGATGCTTTTTGCATTGGATTTCGTTAGGAAAAAAGTAACCAGTTTGCGTCTTGCAAATATAATCTGGTGTTAGTGGTCTCTGCCAGTTTTCTATTTTTATCTTGAAGAAAACTGGGGCCCGGGAAGTGTGTATGGGACCATGGAGGGGCTTGGGAAGAGTCGACTAGTTGGTTGCTCCACATGTACAATTGGGGTCAGGCTTGGTTGGTGCCAAATTAATTATGAAGACGACGTGTATTATTAATTTTGAATGAAATACGTGGCTTATATATTTTTTGTCGCTGAAATGCAAAAAGGTACAAGGCATTAGTGTTACATTTTGGATCGTCCTTTCCAAGTCAGGATACAGTGCTGCATGCATAGTTACACGTCATTTTGAAATTCAAAATGCAATGGTGACGTGTGACTGTTTTAAGATTTGCCTAACGTCACATGAAATCCATCTATTTGTTGATGGACCGTTTTTCGAAGTCCATAGACAAAAACCTAAAGAGGCGAGTAAGGCCTACACTTGCACTTTTCGCATATCATGGGTTTACCAAAACAATTCAGGAGCGGTTCCTCCCCTCCCTGTGCTGTCTTCTACTGCATCATTCCCTTGAAACCAGGGGTAGATGTCACAGAAGTTGTTCGCTTTTTCATTTTCTTGAAAGTCATATTTTAAACAACACCGCCCAGTCTGCTGTGAGAGAAGGAACGGGAGAAGAGCTGGCTTGTATCCGAGTTGTTGTTGTGGAAGTTCACCTTGTATAACGCCCTGTGAAAAACTGCTTTGGTGATTTGCTTTGCTTACTCATGTGGTAAGCAAGGAGCAAGTCTCAACTAATGTTGTCCCCTTACTTTACTTCGCTGCAGTGTATAACATCACTGTAAAGTTGTTCAATTGTATACATTAGCCTGATTCATTATTTTAATCTGAAGATGTACTTATGGTAACCAGATTGACTTGCAAGGCAAGAGGTCAGTTTCCTCTTTTTGTCGTTACTCAAGTGCAGGGTTTTCCATGAATTGCCTTGCACTTTGAGTTCCTCAATTTGCAACTCTTTATTTCGTATTGTTCATTAGGGGTTCAAGAGAATAGAATGCAGTTGAGGTTCCGCCTCTGAGCAGCTGGCTTGCATAGCAAGGCGAACTAGACCATTACCCTTTTGAAGGAGATCATAAAAAGGAGTTATTGGACCACAAAGTCCACTAGGTTCCTTGTGGGTCAAGAGGGCGGACCAAAGACATATGAAACCACACGTGTTCCACATCTTCTACCCCCACCACTGCTCTGTCTATTTTTCCGAACTCTTTAAGTTATCTTTGGCAGAGAAAAGGATTCTACTGCGACCAGGAGAGAAATCGCAACACCAAAAAGAATCATCATCAAACGCACACCAGAGCAGAGGAACTGTAACTGCTCCACATCTGTTTCCATTTTGGTGTTTGCTTTTAAATTTGCGCCAGAGAATATGGGGGCCCATCATGTGGAGAGGGTTGTTTTTATGTGGTGGTGTGATGGCACACCCACATTTTTCCCTTCGCATCCCCTGTTTTCGGTTTTAAGCTGTGTATGTAGTGACAGATGAACTACACTATCAAGCAGGGGTGTAGGAAGGAAGCACTATTAAAAAAAACAAAAAAACAATTGCTGAGCCTATTACAATTCTTACTACCGTTATTGCTGTTATTTGTTCACAATACAATAGTAGGTGGAGGAGTGAACAGAATAACCTTTTATACCAATCCTCAAAGTCATAACTGATTCATAAAATGTTACAGCCGTTAAACCAAGACATCTGTGTAATGATAACTTTGTATCGCTCTTATTCTTAAAAAAATGCTCAAAGCGCACTGCAACATAACAATCCTTGGATAGGTTATAGAAAACCAATGTTTACAATGTCCTTTTGTTGATGTCATTAAAATCATCCGATCGTATGCATGCTGGTAGTTATTGACAATGACGAACCTAAAGTACATTGCCTAATGCAGAGCTTACATCTGCAACTCATCCACAATAAGGATCAGTAGTCTCCAGTGAGTGTACTTCACTTCAGCCTCTTGAATGCTTACAAATTCATGGCGTGGCTAAGCAGATAAAGCTTAGCTTCATCTTCCTATCCGCGTTGCTCCGTCTCGTGTCAACAATGGAACAAGATCTATCGTTAAGCTGTTTCCATTGATGAAAAGACCGTGAGGGGCAAAAGTCCAATTTGATTTATAGCTATTCAATTTTTCTTTTGAATTCCTCCTATCGCCTTCAACTCATCTCAGAGTCTTCTTTGATCAAGAAAATCGATCCCCTCCATTGAACCATAACAACACAACACTTATGTTTTATAGTATATTATAGTATTATTAATATACAATCCTATAATTTATGAAATACATGAAACACCTTTTTAAAATTATCCATTTCTCATTGTCCTCAGCGTCAGGTTGACCGTTTTGACATTACCTTAATTCCATTTTGTTCAATATACTTGGGCGCATGATTCACATCATGTGAGGTCATATGGCAAATATTAATTGTCTATTTACCCTTAGTCATAGCTGTCACAGGAGCTGGGTTATATGGGAGTGTTGCAGGGTGCCAGGCCTGAGTGAGCAGTGCTTATAATTAGACTGGCGTACGTCTCCCCCGTGGAGACCAGTTGTTAGTATTTGGTATGCCTCGGTAGCCTTGGGTTCATTTAGGCTAATGAAGCTGCAGTCCATTACCTTTTTCAAACGGCCATTCATCAAGGCAGTTTAGCATTTGAGTGGCAACCGCTATTAAAGCAATGGCAAGCTGCACAGTCCTACCTCAAAGTCTTCCCAGTAAAACTAAATAACACAAGTTATATATGTTGCTGGCAGGTGTGTAACACCCTGCAGCGGTGGCTATAAGTCAACATCTGATGATAATGATATAATGCAAAATATATCCCGAAGCGAAACAGTAAAAGTGGTGGTGGAGGGGCGGATGCTGTGGCGGGTGGTGTTTGGTCGGTTTCCTGTCCTGATCGAGGGTGTGTCTTTGTACTGTAACGCTAACCAATGATGTGGAGGCTGCCGGAGAGCGGTTTGGGTGTGTTCTAGGGAGGACGTAGTCCATTGTGTAGCCTGATGGTATTTATTTTCCTACAG
The DNA here is from genome assembly GCF_902167405.1 of Gadus morhua. Classification (NCBI taxonomy): domain Eukaryota; kingdom Metazoa; phylum Chordata; class Actinopteri; order Gadiformes; family Gadidae; genus Gadus; species Gadus morhua. The sequence goes on from NC_044059.1 coordinate 8,546,454, forward strand.
GACTGACTTCCCAGTAACTGTAGTAGGCTGACTCACTGTCGGCCGCGGTAGGCTCTTCGACATTGTCCTTGGCCTAACTCAACCTGTCTTACTGATGCATGACTCGCTCTCTAGATTTATCTCAGCGCTTGCCTTTTTGATTTTCATCATTCGGAATGATTGTACGGTTTAAGCTGGTTTTTCCACGACTATACACACAATCATCATATACTTTAACCTCTGACGATTCTTTCCTTTTCTGTCTCTTTTGGTTTAGGAGATTTTAGAAATAAACATGAATTTACTTTGATTCTTCTTCATGCTGCTTATTCGTGCCAAGTCAGTGAAATGCTGACTCTCTACACAGTAACATGGTCTCCCTCCGCCCCTTCATACCATATATGTCCACCTTCACAACTAATAATGGATCGAGGGCAGAACCCCCACTGATCCGTCTTACTCGTGTGCAATCCTGCCTTTTGAGATAATGACCTCATCTTGTTGACTATTGCCTGATAGTGTTTCACTCGTCCTGGCCCCCAAAACCACCCAGTTTACATAAGAGCACTCTGCTCTCTCTCTCTAACAATTACAGGACATACGTCATCACCACCACCACCACTCACCATCAGCCCTCCCTCCACTTTCCACCCAGGGGCCGCAGTGCGAAACAGTCACCACCGAAACTGTTTGGTTCTTAATATAGAACCGCAGAGAGGTGTTGCATGCGTGCAAGAGGAAAGAAATGCCCTATTGTTTTTATTTAATGGATGAATAAAAGCTATATTTATATTGCACTTTTCATGCATAGAGTCCAACTTCATGCGCAACAATTAAATGTAAACAATACATAAACACACACCTATTCAACAGCCAATATGTATTTGATCATATGGTGTTCCATATCGAATAAAGTTTTGTACATCAACGCAAGCACCCCATGAAGAATGTACATTTAAAACTATGACCATATGCATGTCAATTATAATGCCCTTGCAATAAAAACAGCCAGAAAACCTTTCCTTCGAGATAACAACGTACTAACCGTGTAAAATCCAACCAATGATATTGATTCAAAGTAAGAAATTGAAATTGACAGAAAAGTTGATGGGTTGATGGGTGATCGGTCCGACCTGGCGTGCCAGGCTCCCGCAGGGGTTCAATCAGCGTGCCTGCAGGCTGGTGGGTGACTAACCTTATTTTAATCCACCTCCTGCAAGGCAGACCGAACCGGGCCTCGGGCCGGCAGCTGGCTGCCTTGATAGGCCCATCGAGTCTGTGGCTCCCAGGTGAATCAATGCAAATTAATTCTCTTATCTCCATATTTATTCAAATTAGTGCTGCTTATGCTTTGATCAGCATGCCTGCGTGCAGGTGGAGGGGGAATGAATCCTCACAGACTGTTGTGTACTGTGTTAAGTGGGTTGATTAGGCTTTAGGGGATTAGGGGACCTCTTAGCCATGGAAATGGCTAAGAGGTCTACAACACACAATAGGTAATAATGGTAGGAATTTGACTTCTGCGCTATAATTACTGTAGCCCTGCCACACTCATAAAATGATTAAATTAATGGCTGATCCTCGTCAGGTTCATAAATTCCACTGGACCCCGGCCGGGGGAATACCTAAAGATTTAGTGTAACGCCCTCTCCTTCGACTCCCTCACTGAGCAGTACTGGAGGAGGGCTTCATGGGTCTTAATGCCTTTTATCTGTTGCACGTGGTAGGATTGGGTTATTCCCTTGCTGTTGAGAAGGTGAGCTCTTTTCTACGCGGCCATTCATAAATGAGACCAAATGCGCAGCACAACCCAAGGCAAGGTTTGGGAGAGATCTGACCCACGTATTCCCTCAGTGCTGCTGTGTAAGCGGCTCGTATCGTATGTTTTGAGTTTCCCTTTTCCCTCCTGGCCTAATGTTCTCCTTAAGGTCATACCTAAACTATAAACTATACTATACCGTCTTCCTTTTGTACCCATTATTGTAGCTCTATCCCGCTGCTCTGTCTTCCTTGCTTGTTTTCTCTTATCTTTGCCATGTTGGCAGTGTGTATTCTTTCCATCCCACCTTCCAAGACTCATGAATGGCAATGAGCCAACTGCTGGATGGGTATCAAGTGTGCTGGTCCCAACTGGCCCTCTTCAGCTGAATGAAGGGGGGGGGGGGGGGGGACTTATGAGTCCAACGGTTAGGTGATACAGGAAATGTATGCATAACCACAGTAGCTCTCCAGCCTTCCATATTCTGTTTGGCCTTGCACCAATTGAGTGGTGTGATGGATTGGTGCTAAGATTCCCTGAGGTGGGTTGCACCTATGTTGTGGTGCAATGCAATGAATTAGGGATGATATTGTCTCAGGACTGCCTTTTCTTCCTTATCGGACCGAACATGGCGATTATGCCGCAGAGACTGATTAATGGGTCTGTCACTCGGACATAGGGTTTCACGGATAGCAAAAACACAACTTCTCTTTCCAATACAGGGGGCTGATCGCTTCCTCCTCTTCCTCATATGTCTCCTCTCAGCCCGTCTGTCACCTTGGCCACCAACACGCCTTATTTTTAGATAGCACGCGTCTGATGGCTGATATTTGTCTATTCGGCGTCCACTGCGGTCTTGTCTAGCTTTGTGTTTTACACGTGTTCCTGCCCACATGAGGGTGTAACGTGATGGCTTTCTGCTGCTGTTGTGGGAATTTGGGTTGGCTGTTGATGGGAAAAACGTTGGCTTGCATTTGTGCGCAATTTATCGTGAGAACCTACCTTCCTGTGATCTCTCGGGAGTCTTCTGGGGATTATTATCTCAGCTGGCAGCGACAAGCATCATTAATGTCGGGCCTGTCTTCTGGACTTTCCATATCCATTGTATTTGTGAATGAATGGTGCAATGACATGATCTGGGATCTTCCCAAAGTTTGTGCTCCAACCCCCTTATGTAAAGCAGTCACGGGGTGGGGGGGGGTGGGTGGGGGGGGGGGGTCCTTTGCTGGCGATCTGTCATCATCAAGAACAGCGCATGGGCCGGAAAACAGACACTGCAAGGGGTCTTGCTTCCTGGTTCGGTGCAGAGATAGCCGACTGAAATATTTCTACAGGAGCTGGTCGTCTACATGATTTTAGTTTGACATCTTCACAGACACTTCTTTAGAGTTTACTACTTCTGGCTGGGTTTGTGTTAAGCCAATCACTCTTTCACAGATTCTCGCTTGAGCAACGTGGTTGAAACAAAGCGAAAGAAAGTGAAACGCCCAGTGCATCCAGATTTTGGCTCGACTGCATTCAGACTTCAGATATTAACCTAAAGTCATGCCAAGAGTGGACCTGAAAGACACTGACTTCCTTCGTCCTTTTGAAAAGTTACATGGTTGAATTGGGAAATAGCATTTATAGCACATAACATTATTTTTGGGGAACCCTGATTATTTGACAATGCAGAGTCAGTACATATCAAATCATTTTCCAAATTAAACCTTTGCACGTCCACATTTTCTTGGTGATTTGCGTTTTTTGCCACTGCATCTTAAAATTGTGTTGGATTTGGATAAACTGCCAAACTCTATTCATGAGCAAGGAAGCAAGTGCCTCACTTTTATCCACACGGATGAACACAGCACTTCATTTGTAATGGTAAAATCCAAAGGCTATACTGGTTAGGTTACATTGTCTAGGAGCAAAAACAAGCCCATAATTTCCCCTGTAGCTATGTAGAACCGAAAGTTAATTGATTTTCTATATTCCATCATGCCTGTTTTGCAAACATTATCAGGTTTAAATGAACTTTAACAACCAACAGCATGATACTGCTTTATGAGGTACATAATTTACTACAATGTTCCGCTCTCCATCGTTTTTTCAAAGAAATGTTTAAAGCCTGCAGCCATGTTGGTTCATTTGAAAGTTTAATGGGTAGAACATGTAGCTGGAGAAATTCCCAATCAGGGGAAGCTGTGAGTTGTTTTGAGCACATGATTAAACCATTAAATCACCGATGAGGATTGATAAAAAAGTGTCTATTCATGTCCAGCTCAGTTAACTCGCTAATAAGCTGTACAGTGTTAGTTGGTTTCGTCGTGTGATAGCAACCAGTTCAGTGGGGATGTTTAGTGGTGGCCAAGTCTGCAGGTGGAACTTTGCATTTAGTTATTCTAATGGTAAATATTATATATTATGTTGATATTCTATATTTAAATATTTTACTTCATTGTATTCTAATGTTACCTAATTTGACTATAGTCATGAGTCAAGACCTTGTTGCATGTTGGTATCCGTGCGAATCTGAATCTAGTTTTAATTTCTCCCTCTCATTTTTCTCTTTCTGTTTGTCTCTGCCCTCTTCTTCCTCTTTGCTAATTGGGCCGTAGTGCGATGAATAATCTCTCGTATCTATTCGGTGTCAATGTATTCAGTGCCGTTACTGTTCTGCATTCTCGTAGAGTTTCCAATGAGCATCAACGTTCTGCTATTCCTTCTTTCTTGGTATCTCTATCGCTCTCTCCCATTATATTTCCCAGTGCCACACTGTGTACTATAAAGATGTGTTTGTCTGTGTGTGTAATGGACATATATACTGTGTGTGTGTGTGTGTGTGTTTGTGCGCTCATTATCCATTTTCGTACTGGAAAATGTCCAAGGTAGGAAGCACTGGCTCAGATCAGCCCGCAGCACCTCCCCTCCCTCTCTTTTCCTCGTTCAGTTTAGTACCAAGCCAACTCCCGGAGGTTAGAAACGAAATGACAAAGGAAAAACATACTCTCATAGTTAGACTTAAAGCGCGGACTGGGTCACGCAGTTATTTGGGTTTCATTTATTCTGGAGTGTGTGACGATGCACATCTGCTCTACGTGAAGACTCGTGATATTTTCAGTGTGTCGTTTCTCGTGTCGGATCTGACAAGGCTTTTAGCGGTTGAAGGATTCCATTGCAAGATGACACTTTTTTAGTGTCGTCTACTAAATGTACTGCGTTGCAAAATAGCTAAAAGTCTGGCCTTTGCATTTTGCAGACTGGGTGGATAGGAAGAGGTGCGTTCAAGTTGTGTGTCTTGCCGATGTCACCTTGAGTGGTAATGCGTTGAGGTTTGAACGGTTTTCAAATAAAACCCGGCCTCCTTGCTTGTCTTTGGATGTTTGTACTGGCTGGTGCAGCCAATAGGCTCTGTCGTTGGCATAAGGCCAGCGCTATCAGCTCGGCTGGCTTGCTCAAGGGCACATTGGCCCTTTTAATGTTGGAAGCAAAGAGTGTTTCTTATGCCCCGCCACAGCTGGTCTGGTTATCTGAACATGGGAACTCCATAGCATTCTTTTGGTCATTAGTATGTTCATGGACAGAAGTGTTTGCTTTAAATATTTTAACTGAATACAGAGCTTTGTAGAATCCCAGAAGGTGCTGTTCTACTCTGCATTACTGCTTTGCACATCTTTTTTATCCTGATTGCAAATTAAGATCATTATATTCAGTTCATTCAAACTTGGTTTTATATGCCGCTTAACTTTATCCGAGGAAATTGACATCTTGGCATTACCAATAACCATGTCTCAACTGTATAACTTGTCATTATTTTTCCGCATAGTATTCCTGCTTTTGCTCAACTGAAATTGTTTCCCAGGCAAGGTTCCAAAGACTTAGACGTTTCGGTTGAGGTCCGCACTTTAGCTTGCTGATGAGGCAGAAGCAGCCTTTTTAATGACGCACCAATGTAATAGACTTAGGCCTGGAGGTTGTAACAAACGAAACGTCTTTGTACTGAGCAAGCAGCATTACATAAGCTTATCAAGGGGCCCCAGGGGCAGACTGATTCCATGAACAAGTCCTGCTGAATACACATGTAAAAAGGAAACGTGTTTTAGGCTTTACTAGGCCTTTACAATGGGATGTGTTATAAAGTCACCAATATTGTTTTGTACAAGCCCATAGGTTACAAGAGTATGATACACCAATCACAAACTCTTTCCTGGCATTACTGTTTGTGTGTGTGTGTGTGTGTGTGTGTGTGTGTGTGTGTGTGTGTGTGTGTGTGTGTGTGTGTGTGTGTGTGTGTGTGTGTGTGTGTGTGTGTGTGTGTGTGTGTGTGTGTGTGTGTGTGTGTGTGTGTGTGCGCACAGATGTTTGAGCCGGTCATGTGTACAGTGGTTAGAGATTTTAACAGCTGGATAGTGATAATATACCACCTGCTGGTCCACTGGGTGTCTAAACTCATCCAGTATTGATAAGCCTCAATGGACAACAACTGAAACCTGTGTTCCATTGCTCATCAGATCATCATCAAAATGCTGCAAAGCATTTGATCAAAACAAGTTTATTGATCAATCTGACCGCAAGGAAATCATGGCTCTTTTAGCATGGTAGAAAAAATGGATCATTACTATGAACTCACTCATCGATGCATCCATTCAACTGTTCATCTCAATTAAATACGCGACTAAAAGGCCCATCTTGTGTTGAACCCACACGAGAAGTTAAAATAACAGCTCCAATAGCAGAACAGCTCGTACAAATCACCAGCCTCACTTGATGGAACATTTTGATGGTGATGCCTCCTGAATCCATGTGCACATGTTCTACACATCAACGTGCGTGTGTCCGTGTGTGCGTGTGCGTGTGCGTGTGCGTGTGTAAAAGTGCAAACAAGCGTTCATATATCCATGTTGCATGAGCCCAACAGTGTATATACAAGATTGATGCCTCTATGTCATTATGTACGATACTGTTGGCTCGTTGTTCTTGCTTTTATTCGATCACATGTCCTAGCTGTAACTGTCAAAGATGAATGGTGCATCCCGCTATGATGGGTCGAGCCCAGCTTTCGTTGCCGTGGATTCTGGCATGCGGGCTGTATGCTGTGGTCCCCCTTGTAGCACCAAGCTGTCCCATGTGCCTCATCAGGCAAAACTTGTCAAATCTGATGCGTGGCCCTGTGTAGCTGCCAAACCTCGACTGCTTCTCAAGCTGGCTTCCTGTTTAACTGTCTCAGTGTGTAGGTGTCCAAAGCAGTGTGCACATGATGCGTCTTAATGCATGTATCATGGATACCTTCAATTTAGTAGTGTGTGGGACTGTGCAATATTCCTGAATTCATCTTATGGGATTGATATCATAATCTTGTATTTACTGTGATTCAAAAAAATTATAGCATGGATTTTCCCTTCAGTGTGTCTTATTGTCTTTTCACTGAAATGTTTTATCAATGCAAAACATATTATGAAATGTTTAACTGTTTCATTTTGTCCTTCCAGAGCCACCATAGAGGAAGTGGAGGGGGATGTGTGTGAGCTGGAATCCAAGCTTGACAAAGTGAGTATGTCCAGGAAATCCGTTAGATTCCGGTCACGGTAGTAAAGAGACCTTTTTATTTTGTGAAATGTAAATCCCCCATTGGCTTGATGACAGTCTAAAACAAATAAACATTACAGAGATGCATCAGTAGTCAGCCAGGTGTTTAGGAGAGACACATCAAGCCTATCTGTGGCAAGCCAAAGCTGGCCACCTGCAGGATACTGTTAGACATTGACTGCAGCTGGCAGATTGATGCCAGCATTCCCGCTTGCTACTGTATTATGTTCCCGACATAACACCTGCCTCCGCTTGGGGAACTGCCTCTATGTCAGTGCATGGGCGTGTGTGTACCATCTGCTTTAACTGATTCTATGATCAACAACATGATCTCAGCCTCAGTCTCACCCTCTCACCGCGTCTCACCCTCACCCTCGCTATGTGCCATACCTCATCCTCTCACCCTGTTTCCCCCTCACCATCTATCCCAGTCCCCCTTTTTCAGCCACACCCTTCTCTTTTCTCAATCCATCCTCTCCCTCTATCACCACCCACCCGCCTCTCTCTCTCTGTCACCCGTCCTCCTCATTACCCCCCTGACCACTCTCTCTCCATCACGTCCTTCTGAGCGTGACTCAGCTCCACTCTCATTTCCTCTCTTGTTCTGCAACTCCTATGTGTGTCCGTGTGCGAGTGTGCGTTCGTGTGTGTGCGTGTGTGTGTGTGCCCTTGAGTTCAAGAAGTAACCAGACGCTGTTATTGCCTTGGCCTCCACCCCAGACCTTAAAACGACACACTTTTTAATCAAGCCGATGATTAAAAGTCTTATTGTTCTCCATAAACCAGGATTGAGAAGGTGGGTAATAAGTCTTGTACCGTGGGGCCGCTGACTACGACAAGGCTGTTCACGGTCAGGGAGCAACGAGGCGGAGAGAATGAACACAAACAATCCCAATCCCATTCTTACCCACACAGGCCCCACACTTCACATGCACCTCATGCAACCCGACCGGAACACACGACGCACGGCCCCGCAGTCTAAACACACTTAGTTATTGCATTGTATGTATTCCTTGGGGAGTCCAAAATGTCAAAGCTAGCAGTCAACCATTCAGACCATCATATCCAAAACCCTCATTCTGAACATAGGCCTGTATTCAGATTTAAATCAAATTCGGGCACAGAAGCCCGGAACTGTGTTGCTTAAACATTTTAAAGAACCGTCAGTCCCCCGGGTAGTATTTGATCCCCAGCCAAACGGTGTGCCTACGGGTATATCATATGTCTATGAATCCAGGTGGATGCTTTGCCTTTCACAACACGCAACGTCTCTCCCTCCTCCTCGTCCGGGAACGGACGGCGTTGCCAGGGTTTGTTTGTTTTGGTGCTGACGTAACCATCTATTATCCCTGGCACCGATGAGTCAGAGGGAAAGACGGGGTTTTAAGCAGATCTTTCTCCTCCAGGATTAGTATTGAGTAGGTAGCTGCTGAGCCTGGCCAGCCCAGCTCATGCTACGGGTCCCACTGTGTGTGTGTGTGTGTGTGTGTGTGTGTGTGTGTGTGTGTGTGTGTGTGTGTGTGTGTGTGTGTGTGTGTGTGTGTGTGTGTGTGTGTGTGTGTGTGTGTGTGTGTGTGTGTGTGTGTGTGGTGCTTTAAGTCTGATGGAGCAGATGTCCAGGGTTGTAAGATGAAACCGGCCCTGGAGACAGAGGCCTGGCGAGCATTGCTTTAAGATGTTATTCACTTTGCTCGGTTTTTATCTTCATCTTCCATCAGTGTATCTGTGTCTCGCTCTGTCTCCCACTCTGTCTTTGTCCTCGGCAATCGTCCATTCTTCTTCTATTTTTTTTTTTAATGAAAATATTTATAATTTTAATTTCGCTCTCTATTCTTGCCTCTCTCTCTCTCTCTCTGCGACTATCTCGATCCCTTTCCTGTATGTTGTGCATCACTTCCCCCACCCCATCTCATGAATGTTATTAATAAAACGTGTTATCGTTGTGTACTTCACTCTAAGCCACACATAAAAACCATGTCTCTCTCCCGGTCTCCGTCCAGCTGGTGAAGCTGTGTATTGGGATGATCGACGCTGGGAAGGCCTACAACACGGCCAACAAACAGTTTGTCAACGGCATCCGGGAGCTGGCGCAGCAGTCCACCAAAGATGAGGTCATCGAGGTGATGATGAAGTGCATTATTCATTTAACACTTTGAGACCAACCTCCGTCCATCCGTGCTCCCGTGTCCGTTTAGACTTTAACTATTCAGTTTGTTTGTCCCGGCTCTCTTCTGGGTTTCGCTGTGCTCTGAGGAAACGCAACCCTTGGACCAGATCTGTGAAAGTAGAAACGAACAGACATGTTTTTCTTTTTCTGTGTCAGAGCACATGTAGAATATATTCTTTATTAATAAGGCATAACTGAGGTAAACATCGATACTTCGATATCTTCAGAGTGGCTGGAGATAATGTTTGTGTTTCCAAATGAAACCCTTCGAGTCCGTCCTTCAGACCTTGTAGAAACCGGACTGTGAATTGCTTTGTTTTTTCTCACACAAGGGTTTGCATGGGGTGTGTGTGTGAGAGGGGGGGAGGTACTTCCCCTCTGCCTTTGTGTACTTCCTTTCACTGGCTCTCTGCTGGGTCCGGAGTTCAGCCCCAGTTTATACTTACTTTCAGGCAACGCTTAGACCGGAGAATTCGCTTTCCCAATAGCTCCCATTGTTGTGCAAACATAGCATAGCATCTCGCATACGGTTAATAATGGCCGGGGGGGGATGCATGCTTTGCATACTTTCAATCCACAACGTATATATTTTCCTAAATTGAATGTTTACTTGTATGTATTCATGTTCCCGAAAGAATCATGGTAGTTTTATATACTAATAGTATGCATATCGAGACTTATTCATCTTCGGTGCATGTGTTTTCCTCCTCCTCCTCGTCATCGTCATCGTTTTGTGTTTATCTCCTCTGCCCCACAGTCCAGTCTCACCAAGTTTGCAGAGAGCCTGACGGAGATGATCAACTATCACACGGTAGGACATCACCACCACGACCGGCTCGTCGCTGCCATGTTGATCGTCCAAGCACTTCCTCAATCACCGTTCACAGTCCCAGCATAACGGCACTCAGAACTGGGTCAAATACTGGGGGACATTAGCTTACAGTCGCAGACCAGTAAGGAGGTATAGTGAAGCAGATGCTGTAGCTTAAGAGGTTAGAGAGGACGAAGACGATGCAGTGGTACTAAAAAAGAAGATACTCAGTACCCTGACTGCTCCAGCCCTGGCTTTCATCCCATTGGCTGAAAAAACACAAGATATTTGTTGCTGGTTGCCTGCTTCCCCGAAGTGGGTCACACAAGGAACATGACCCGGCAGCAGCTCCCTATGAAAGGGTTTGCATGCAGACCTTTAATGGGGATGTAACAATGCATTGTGCGAAATAGCAAGGCACACCACATAGGAATCCTCACCGTTAATTGCAGGGATTTTATAGAAACCCAACAAACACAAAAATCCCAAGTAAGTCTTCAAACCCACGCCTTTTAGAATTCCAGGGTCCACAGGGGTATGTTTTTGTTCTGATGAAGCACATCTTTTATTCTGGCTCTTATGGTACGATCACAAGCAGATGTGAACACAGCCTAATGCTCAGTGGACCGCTCGCAACGTCTCTACCCAAGAGGCGACTTTATTTCTCACAAAATACTTGTGTCGTGTCGGGTTTCCAGCTCTACACACAGCCTGTCTGACAAAGTGTTGTGTTCCTCTACAGAGAGACACAAGCCCATTAAATCCACACCAGTGCACTGGTTTATAACCGTTAAGCAGAACCAAGTTTACATCCGTTATGTGGAAGTATGCGTGCTCTTGTTTCCCTAGTCTCTCCCAGGACCTCGACTCTGACCCCGTCTTCCACTGGGGGTTTCTACCCGGTCCCCACATCCTCCTGATGGTCATCTTGACCCCTCCACTAATTCCGGGTGGAGGTGGGGGGGGGGGGGGGGGGGAGAGAGAGAGAGAGAGTCAGAGAGCCCCCTTGATGTCTGATTAACGTCCCAGACTAGGTTTGATTAGACGCCGTTCTTCACACTGGGCAGAGGTTTGGAGTTAATGATGGATGCTTTTTTTTTTAGGTACAGTTTACTCATATATTCAACTGGCTTTGATTCCAGCAAACCTCCCCCAAACGAAAGAAAGACCAGTGATACATGCAGCCCTAATAGGACATAACTTCAATGTGTGTATCTGTGTTGAATTATTATCTGTGCTGGTGCCGAACAACCACAGCGTCCGGATCTCCATCGGTCTGAACCGATTCGTTCGGACGGGTCACCATTGACGACTCATACGAGCGTTCATGGAGAGAGACTTCTTTAACTCAGTGGAAGCCACACGACATCTCCCCCACTTCCCCCCCCCCCTGCAAGCAAGCCACAGTCTTGAGGCCAGGCAGCGATGACTCAACAGACCGGCCACATCAGCTGACTGCTTCATACGTGTTCTCAATGTCAGCGATCTCTAAGCACATGATCCGGAGCGCCGTGTGTCACAAGAAGACGGGCCCATTCCCGCCACACTGGCCGTATTGTCTGGGTCCCGCTGCCATCCGTCTCCCAAGTCCAGGAATTATAAGTCAAACGCAGCGCAGATCTTTCCAGGGGCCTTGTTTATGTGTGGCAGCTGTTTTTTTTCCGGGAGGCTGGGTCTCATGGAAAAACGCAGGTTAACTAGAGCCACCACATACACGTGTGTGTGTGTGTGTGTGTGTGTGTGTGTGTGTGTGTGTGTGTGTGTGTGTGTGTGTGTGTGTGTGTGTGTGTGTGTGTGTGTGTGTGTGTGTGTGTGTGTGTGTGTGTGTGTGCGTGCGTGCGTGCGTGCGTGCGTGCGTGCGCGCTCGTTCAGGGGGGAACTCGCAGAGCGTTTATGGAAATATGGACCCATTTGTCGATGCTAAACTTGGCCAGAGGAAGTAGAAGCGAGGCTTATAAGTAACCGAGCGCTGACTGTGCAGAACAGGCCGTAGCCTGTAAGTCTGAATCAGCTCCACCACAGCTGCTGCTTACAGAACGAAAGATGATAATAATTAATTTTGCCGCTAGGCTCCTTTTCTGTGTGTTTTGTTAGGGCAATTGAATTGGCTAATCCGTCCGTTTTTTTTTTTTCCTCTCTCTTCACAGATACTCTTCGATCAGGCGCAGAGATCAATAAAGACCCAGCTTCAAACGTTCGTCAAGGAGTAAGTGTTGACTGAGCTTGATAGAATGTGTTTTTTCTGGCCTTCACGAGTGGCTTTGCTTCACATTTCTTTCTTGTGTCTCAAAATAAGGTCCACTGACCACATCAAAATTGCTCTTAGTTTTAATCAGAAATGAATACAAAGCCACCTTCAATAATTTATTGATTTGACTATTTGATATTAATCATGATCTTAAATGTGGATTCAATAAACCACATGGGGAGTCCAAATCTCTCACTTCTCTTCTCTCATGTATATATATTATGTTGGCCTTGTGTCTTTGGATGGGAGAAAATCTTACATTCATGCATGCAAATGAATCAGTTACAGTAAAAAAGCTACAGGACAGCATGTTCTGTAGCTGTCCTATAGAGAACATCTAATAACCCAATGTGTGCCAAACCTTGATACAAATCCACCCTTAAAAGTCCTCGCGCTTTGGTCGGCACATTTCGATCTTATTTCATTCATTTCATTATTGAAGGTGACCCTTTGCACCAAAGCCTCCCAGGGTGCTAAGGTTCAGGGAATGCTGGGAACGTTGGGGTTTACGGAAATCATTGGCCAGCTCTTAGCACTGGCGTGTGATGAATATCCATACAGGGCGACGCTGAAAGAATGGCACTCATAACTGATGGTTATTGGTTACCCTATGTTTTCCTGCAGAAAAATTATGTCAACATTGGTAGTTCTAGTCATGTTTATGTTTCATAGAAAGGAGAAACTCCGGGGAAATAGGTGAAGAATATGATGCATGGAGGTCGCAAGGGTTTCCTGTGGCTCTCGTTTCTTCTCCCAAGGCTCATTTGTTCGTTTTTTTTTTCTTTCAACAACATCCGCGATAACATTGTTTTCCTTTAACCGCCACCTCTGAACTTGCGTAAGACACACAAGTTTTGGAAATGCGGATATTAAAGACATATCCTTCTTGAACTCTTGAAACCTCTTTTGGCTCACGGTTATGAATCAGTACAGCACACACACTCTTTGTTCGGTATGGTGTTCACTCATCCAACAATAATAATCATTGACTAGTCTTAATACAAAAGCTCGTATCGAATCAATCCAGTCCTGCATCTGTTACTCTCGTCACAGAGGACCTACTCCATTTTGTTTAATGACCTCGACTTACTAAAGCCTCACACTCCAAAGACTCTTCAACACAAACTCTGTCTCGTGGGTCGGCTTAGCTCAGGAGGTAGAGCCGTTGTCTTGTTACCGAAAGGTTGCTAGTTCGATCCCCAGCTCCTCCTAGCTGAGTGTTGATGTGTCCCTGAGCAAGACACTTAACCCTAACTGCTCCTGACGAGCTGGCTGTTGCCTTGCATGGTTGATGGTTGTGTCAATGTGTGTATTATCTGATGTAAGTCGCTTTGGATAAAAGCTTCAGCTAAATGTAAATGTCTCCTCATGATCCTCTCGACTCATTACCCGTGTCCTCCCGTATCTCCGCCCCCCCCCCCCCCAGAGACCTGCGTAAGTTCAAGGAGTCCAAGAAGCACTTTGACAAGGTGAGCGAGGAGAAGGAGGCTGCCCTGGCCAGGAACGCCCAGGCCCCGCGCAACAAGCAGCACGAGGTGGAGGAAGCCACCAACATCCTGACCGCCACACGCAAGTGCTTCCGCCACATCGTCCTCGACTACGTCCTGCAGGTACCTGACCCCCCCCGGCCCCCGTTGCTCAGGGGGTTTTCGCAGGTCAGCCCGGCACGGGGATTTAGTCCATCTCCTTGGCCGGGCTAGATGGGGGATCTGGCGGTTGTAGTGGTTGGCAGCAGCAGGGGTTCAGTAGCCTTGCTATTGCCTCTTGTGCTGAAAAAAAAATGACAGCAGCTTCCCCAGGACTCTGGACTCCTCAATGGACTCCTCAATCTACGATTGAGCTTGGTCTGGGGAAGCTGCTGTCATTTTTTCTTCAGCACAAGAGGCGTGTTCAACGGGCCTAGTTCAAAATAAATGACTCTGTACGCAATTGGTTGCGTGCCGTCGCTTCCCTGTCGTCGTTGTGTTAAACCAGCCAATAGCGCGCCGGGGGGAAAAGCCAGCTTGGTGATTGGCTCCAGGGAAAGCGGATCGGAAACGGGCAGAAAAGTACTGCTCTTCTCCAGCCACTGCTGCAGGGCGAATTAAAACCACCGGCAGAACGGGCTGGGGGTACCCAGTCTAGTGTTTCAGGTCGTGAGAAACTTTGTGAGATAATTGATGAATTGTATTTAAAATAATTTTGAGAAATACTTGAAATTCCTTTCAGATGCACGCAATATTCTAGTATAAGGAAGTCATTGTATTATTTATATCATGACTTCAAGTGTTATATATGGAACGACAAGATTGCTGTTCCATCAGATAATGATAGTGCATACATGGTAAGATAATACAATGGGGCTAATTCAGCTGTTATGAATAACAAGGCTAAAGTGGAACCTACCACCGCTCTTGCCCAAGAGAAGCTGACCATTAGCTATCTTCCTCCTTCTGTATTTTGCAGATATTATACAGACGCAGTTTCACAACATCCCGCAGTGGCCTTTTGCAACGGTTCCTTTCGAAATACTCCTTCCCCGAAAAGGAGTTCTGTTTGTTTGAGAAATCGACTCAGTCTCTCTGAGCGGTTCGCTCGCGCAATAGGAAATCCATAAGTCACTCTGCCTCCTCGATTGAAATCTGCCAACCTCTGAAGTTTCACACCCCGTCAGCACTTTGAGGTCCTGGCGAAAAACCTCTGCGACTGTAGTTTGCTTATGAACCGTTGCTGAAAAAATAAAAGTCTAAAAGGTTTTTATTGCATTTATAGATTGTTTACGTGGCATTTTCTTTCCTTAATTACACGGAGTGCAGCAGATAGTGACAGCCTGGATGGTAGGCGGGAGCTTGATATATGGAGGAGGTTGTGAGCTCCAGTTAAAATGGAGACAAAAATACTTAGAAGGGACTTTTGTTTGCCCAATGCCACACTGTGCATACTATAAAGGTGTGTGTGTGTGTGTGTGTGTGTGTGTGTGTGTGTGTGTGTGTGTGTGTTGCATGGATTTGTTCGTAGTACGTACTTGTGTTTCTCTGGTGCGTTTCCTCACACACGTATTCTGTACACACACAGGTTTACAACACTCTGAGCGCACTGCCTGCTACCTGCAGAACCACACACACACACACACACACACACACACACACACACACACACACACACACACACACACACACACACACACACACACACACACACACACACACACACACACACACACACACACACACACACACACGGGGTACAGGAGATAGTTGTGCAGTGCAGATGGTCTGGGAGACTAGTGGCTCAACATGCGGTAGCTCACTTATGTGTCGGCTCCCCCTGGTGGCGATGTGGGGAACTACACTCACTGAATTGTCAGTGAATAGTTAAGCATTTCAAGCTTGTTTAATCTTCTCCAGCATTCGACAGAATTTTGTCTTTGTTTGGCCCAGCCAATGTCACAGTTGTCAGGATTTTTCTGTTTTTCTCCCATTTTAATGATAATAGGTTGTTTTAGGCATATGGATGGATTTGAGTTTGAGTGTAATGTGTTTGGAGCTTACGATAGTTGTGCGATAAAATATATGTAGAGCTATTCTCAAATGTAAAATATAATAAGTACATCGCTTTCCTTGTGATTGATCTATTTAAAAGTACATTTTTCCACCTTATCTTTCTATTCTAGATCAACGTCCTACAATCCAAGAGAAGATCGGAAATCCTCAAATCGGTAAAGGCTCTTCTAACGGGCACCTTCTGCACAGTCCGAGTCCCAGGGTCCTCAGGAAGATGCTCGTACTGACACTGGTTCTTCCCCTGCAGATGCTGACCTTCATGTACGCCCACCTGACCTTCTTCCATCAGGGCTATGACCTCTTCAGCGAACTGCAACCCCTGATGAAGCAGCTGGGAGGGCAGGTAGGACCACTCATTCGCTCACCCACGCACAATGACAGACACGACACACACACGCACACATGGACATGCACACGCACGCACGCTCTCTCAAGAAATGTAGAATTGTATCAAAATGGTGATCTGGTTTAAAGATGGAAATTTGTGATTACATTCAAGACATTCAAGGTTTTTGCAAAACCTCTTGCCATTTGATTCTATCAGCAGCTCTATTGAATGAAGTTGGAGCATTAAGTTTACGACTATCAGCAGCTCTATTGAATGAAGTTGGAGCATAAAGTTGACTCTGTGTATTCCTCTTGCGTCAGTGCTCAAAGTGAGTCGAAACTAACAGCGGGTTCCTGCGGGACTTTGTTACCCAACCTCCACACCCCTTCAGTGTTTGTTCATCTGTGTGTTCTGCCATTTGGGTATCATGGTGCGTGTGTGTGTGTGTTGTGACGCAAGTAGGGATGTCCGATATTGGCTTTTTTGCCGATATCCGATATGCGATATTGTCCAACTCTAAATTTTCGATTCCGATATCAGCCGATACCGATGTCGATATTTGGGTTATTTTTCCTCAAACCTAATTTAGGTAAAATTACATATCTCCTGTTGTGGAATTAACACAACATGCTTAATGTTATTGTGATGCCCCACTGGATGCATTCTTGAATGCAACAAGGCTTTCCAAATGTTAACATTGTCTGTGCAAAATAAGAAAAATACTTCAACTTAATTTAAGGGAAAAGTGCCATGTTTATTTTTATTTTTTTAATGGTCTCTGACAACAGTTTGGATTACACTCTCCCTGAGATAATCTTGACAATGCCCACAACAAATAGGGCAAACTTGACTTCACAAATGATAAAACATTGTACCTGAACAACTATGTGCAACATAGCAGTATGTTTCTTTAACTAAAACTCAATAACCTTAATTGAATAAATGCACAAATATGAGTCAATTACAATGTGCACTGTACTGCACAATTTTGAAAACATTTATTTGAGCTATAAAAAAAAAAAAAAAAAAAAAGAAATCGGTTTTAAGGCAAAAAAAATCCGATACCGATATTGACAGATATTACATTTTTATGCTAATATCGGGCCGATAATATCGGTGGGCCGATAATATCGGACATCTCTAGACGCAAGTATACAGAATATACACAAGCATTACAACGGTGAACACAAGTGTACACAGATGCATGTGAATGTGTGCGTGTTTGTGTGTACTTAACTTTAAACTGTGTGTACGGGTGTGTAAACTTAGCGTACACTGTGAGTGTGCGCGTATACTTAACGTATACAGTCTGTGTGTCTGTATACTTAACGTAAAGTGTGCGTGCTCACTTAACGTATACCGTGTATAAGGTAGAAGCATATACCTTTTACTCAGTATACCTTACCTTATGCCTAAACCCCGGAGCCTCTGGTGTGGCCCGGGGGAGGGGCGAGGCTCTCCTGCAGCAGGCCGGAACGTGACCATGGCAGCACTGCCATCGCAGCGTTCCTGAGAGGGATCATTATCAGATCCTCGGAGGAGCAGCATGAGCAGGAATGAGGAAGGGGAGAGAGCTAGAGAGAGAGGGAGAGAGATGGGGAGAGAGAGAGAGAGAGGGAGGGAGGGAGAGTTTCCCAACGCGTAGCTAACGGTGCGCAAGAACGGCAGAAGAGGCAGAGAGAGCTCAGGATTTTTGGAAAGAGAACGAGGGAGAGATGGTGGAAAACGCTCAGGGAATTGTATGAAGTGGCTCGGTAGAAAAAAGGCTATGGACGACCGAGGAGAGAATCAGCTGGTTTGAATACCTCCCGGGATTAATGCCAGTTACTTGAGCCCTTTCGTTTTCTCCTCTTTTTGGGGATTTCTAGTGCAAGTGCTTCTGATGTCCTCTCAAAGTGTGGATCGCAGGGAAGAGGAGAAAACGGATGCTTTGAAGCGTGAAACATCAGGAGTCTTTTTGGGGGAATTGCCTCAACAACCAGCAAGATGCCTTTGAGAGTAGAGAGAAACATTCTTCTACAAATTATCTAAAAAGACGTCTCGTAAGAGCAACATGACGAGGGAAAGAAGCTGCCGTTCAAAACCCGAGACCTGCACTTTCTAGGGATCCTCAGGAAGGAAACGAACCACTCTGAAGAGGATAACGATCCACGTTCTTGCTGCCGGATCTGTAGATAAGGAAAAAGGACTAATCCTACAGCCCAGTGAGCAGCTGGAACATGAGGCGTCTGTCTCTGGAGTTGTGTTCACTCTGTACGGCGGCTTGTCTGAAGCCAGAACCGTCCAGAGATTTGTGAAGAGGGGCTGAGCCGTAGGAAGAGGCAGAAAGACAGAGAGAGAAGAGAGAGAGAGAGAGAGAGGGATCCGATGACTCTTGTGAGAAATGATTTAAAATAGAAGACTCGAGGCGCGGAATTCATGTGACTCCGGAGATGAAGCATCCAAAACACTAAAGGAGAGGAACGACAGAAAGGCTTTGACAGCGGAGAGGGAGCAACAGAGGAGCAGACGCCCATGACATCGGTGTGAAGAGTGAGAAGAAGAGTGCCGTGTGTACCGTGTGAAACGGCACACACCGGGAACCAGAAGGCACTCCCAATTCAGAGCAGTGGAAGGCCACTCGAAAGCCCCAAAGTGGATTTTTCTTCCTTTCCGCTCTCCGCCATGAAGTTGAGAAAGGTGGAGAGGCTGTGCAGGGAGATGTGGAAGAGCTGCCAACAGGTTTGATAAGCAGCATGCAACACTGCAAGCATAGAGCGCTAATCACACTTTGGTGAAGTGTGACCCCGCCGCAGGTAGAGAGGGGAGAGGTTACCCAAGCCGCCAGCCTTGTAACTGTTGATTGTCAGCTGGGCTTTAAGTACTTTGCCTGTTCCCAGCTTTACTTATATTTATGTGTTTTTAATATAATAATAATAATAATAATAATAATAATAATAATACATTTAATTTAGAGGCGCCTTTCAAGGCACCCAAGGTCACATAATGAACAGGTGTGGTTTATTTTGTACGTTAAGATCACCAATGGAACGGATAACAAGGCAAACTTTGATTTGTGTTTAAGACAAGAATGGAATCTGTGTAATCTCAGACCCAGTAGTCCTTAAATGTAACGGAAGAGCTTCTGGGGGGAGACGGCAAAGAACCCGGGCAAAACAAAAACAAAGACTGTCTCTCTTCCAGTTTTGTTACAAAATACATTTTCTATATGTGCCTTTCTACAGTGGCCCAATACAATATATATCTTTACAGAGCCTTTTTTACAGCAAACTACTGCTGGCCAAGTTTGTGTTCGCTGTAAACGGTAAATTACATGCTTACAGATCCCCACCTCAGGCAATATGATTGGTCTAAACAAATATGAAGTGAAAATTTAAATGAAATGCCCAGTTTGCCCATATTTTAGCTAGTCTGCCATTGAATATGCTATTCATTTGTGAAACTAGAAACAGAGCACTATAAGCAATATTCTTTTAAAAACATGGTAGATCTCTAAGGTGGAAGTGAAGGCTGACCCTAATGACACATTGGTCAATTTTTTTGACCCCGACATATGGTATATTACAATATATTGAGTTTGGTGTAGGTACTATTTAGGCATTAGTATTAGGTAGATGGTTAATGCATTACTTTTTTTTTGCATGAAAAATTGTCATCTAAGGTCAGGATAATGATCAGAGCAATAATACATCACAACAACCATAAAACATATCCCAACCAGACAAATATCCCACACTTTGCCTGACTTCAAGAGAACTACACAAGGTGCATTCTCATTCTCAGAAACTCATTTCACGGATAATTATACAGATTACCGGTACTTTCATCCATTTGAAACCTCAAACTAATACTTTCGCAATCTTATCCTCCGATCGCAACGTCGCGCTTAATTTAATCATGTCCTTCGATCTGAACATTCAGTTTAAATGAATGAATGAATGAATCATAGGTTCCCATCTCAGACACATCTGATTCCAGGGGCCTTTATTTATTTATTTAACCCCGTGGTTTGTTGGGTTGAGTCAGAGTATTGCACTCTGCACCAACAATGAAGCAATTGAAGTCGTAATCTCCCCCTCAGCCCTGTCGCTGTCAGATAAGACGTTAGTGAGGCACAAGGTAAACAAGATGTATGTAACAGGGGGGTATTGTGACACCCACATGCTGTTCACGTACCTCATCATTCCTGCCATTTTAAATCTACATAAGTGGATATGTTGTTATGGGGAGAAACATGTCCCATCTGATGTTATCAAACAAACATGAATGCATGTGCACGCACGCACGCACGCACGTACGCACACACCGGCACACACCTGCCATCTACCACTGCAAACAAGACAAAGCTGAAAGGCCTACACCCTCCGATATCAACTCTATGTACTTAATTTTAACTGGCAACCTGTCTTTTGGTTGTTAACTATTCCTTCCTGTCCGTCCAAGGTAAAGTTAAACAGCGAAGATAAGACAAAATTGCAGCCTCTCTGTGTTCTGTAATCTCACAGGTATTTTACAATCTTCTTAGAGAAGCAGTTTCTTCCCCAGCTCAATAATAATGCAGTTTATTATTTGGTGCGTTTTTCATTAAACGCACAAACGCTGTAAAATTGGATTTAAAAACAACCAATATACTGTATATCTATATGCCTTTGTTTTTCTATTACAGCTACATAATATAATTTAGCCATGGAAGATATATCAATTCATTGTGTGCCTCATGTACAGAACGGAATAACTCTCAACAATACAGGTTCAAAGCTTAAACCCATGATTTAGTAATCAATAAAACATGAAAATATAAAAGCTACTCAAAACAAAGCAAAAGGTCTACGAGTTTGACTTTTTACCTTTACCTCTGCAATCTGTAATGCCCTGATACAGGCGATCAAAGGCAATGAGATTAGATACCTGAACTAGCTTTGCTTTCTCCTCACAGCTTCACTAGTCAAACAGGATGGGGTAAACCAATCCTCAGATAGGTCAGTAGCACATCTTCGCTATTGAAGTTTCCTGAAGCTATCTCTTCCAAATACACTCTTTTCAGCCACCAAGCCACCCTGCCTGGCCTCAACTTCAGCAGCCCTTGAGAGTTTTTTTGCCCCAACATCTGAACAGTTCCACCCATATTCTCTAGTATTTCTCAGTGTTTCTCCCTAAACAAAGCAACCCTTCACCAGATAGCCATCCATCTGTGTAGGGATCTGGGGGAGCTGCTATTGTAGGTTGGTCTCGGTGGTAACAAGCCATTAAACCAGCCACGCTAGAGTTGTAACACACACACACACACACACACACACACACACACACACACACACACACACACACACACACACACACACACACACACACACACACTGAGACCCTCCTTATTATTTGGCTTAATCTTTTCCTGCAGAAAAGAAGAAAAAAGAGAGATGACCCTGAGTTTGTACAACATGTAGTACTAGCGAGGAGGAGCAGAAGAAGCATCAATCACCCCAGACCTAATTTCACACATGACATGACTCCGGTAGCGGACTCCATTTTGGATCTGAAGCCAGGGAATGAGCTGATCCAAGCCGGTCGATTGGCTGGTTGTTCCTCAAATTGAAAAAAGAAAGAAAATGAAATTGGCCCCACGAACATCGCACACACCGAAACACCCTGGTTGACGACTGGTATATATTTTGGCGGGTTCCCTTTTTCTGTTTGCAAATGGATAGAGCTGATGCAGCTCGAATCCACCAACGGATGGATGTAAACAGTCTGATTGTTATGTGAGCCTAGTCCACATAGCGAAAGTGGAGCAATCTGCGGAGCGGACAAAAAACTGGGTGTTTTTTTAATCCAAAAATAGATTGGGGACGTTGAAAGTAGAAGAAGAAAATAGATCTGGAATTTTCTCAGAGGACAATATGTTTTTGCTTCTCATCTAAGTGCATTCGCTAATTCACTATTGATTGGCCGCTGTTCTCTTAACAACTACGGCACGCCCATATTTGAAAATAAATCACAGCCGAGTCAAGGCCAGACTGATAATCACTCTGAAACGCAATCACAAACCTCAGTATCTGGATGGTTTCACGAGGCTGGTTTATCGGAGCTCTGAGACGCGCAGCCGAGAAAGGCCCCATTCAGTCCAACTCAATCGTCCCCGTTGTTAAATGACATAACAGTTGCCACTCTTACTCATACTGGACACTTGTGTGTGTGTGTGAATGTCGATACAAGCCTTTGGGTAGCTCTGTATGTACGTCGATAGAACCAAATCATTAAGGGACTGTCTATGTATGTGGATGATATCCCTGTTTGTTTGGGGAGTGCGTGCATGTGGATCCAACCAGGTGGCTCCGCGCGTTAATCCGTCAACCAGGGCAGGGGGTTCTGCCTGCTCGTATGTCGATGGGATCACATGGTTCTGTGGGTTGGGACGATGGTTTAGGGGGGGCTTCTGGCTAATGAGTGGATGCATGTGTGTGTTCCAGTTGGATCAGCTGGTGGTGGATGCAGCCAAGGACAAGAGAGACATGGAACAGAAGCACTCGACCATCCAGCAAAAGGTACACACATGTTTATTGTTTCTTCTGTCCTGTTATTGTTGTGTCGTTTTCCTTAAGAGAGCACTGTCTAGTACGGGCAAACTGGGAATGGACATGATGTTGAGTCTTCTCAACGAAACCTTGTTCAATAAAAGAAAACATTGAAGTTGAGACACACAGACACACACACACACCTACACACCTACACACCTACACACCTACACACCTACACACACGCACGCACGCGCGTGCGCACACACGCTCACACACACGTCAGCTAATAGAACTACATGCACTTACTAGAATGGGGATCCAGGTACTTTCTGACCCCATCCCAAAGCCTCTCTGATTGCACTCAGGCCCTGCCATTAAAAGTAAAGCCAGAGGGCTCTGCTCTGATATTACTTTACCGTCTCCCTATCCCCCCTTGAGGCAGACTATCTTATCTTGCTCTCACCATGTATCGGATCAACCCCGTAACCCCTGTCTGCTCAGGGCTATGTCGTATGACTCACCAGTCCAGGTCCTTGGTGCTCAACAGTTCGGAAAAAGGCAAGAAAAGGCCCATAAACGGCTTAGGGCTAAACGGCAGAGCTCTGCTGAATCCGTGTCACACTCGCTCCAATGAGCTGACACACTGTGGAGTGTTTAAGTTAACTGAAAATTGTATATCTTATTCACGTGCAAATTACTTCTTTCAGGCGTCTACAATCTCTCTGAAATGGTCCATGGCCTTAGTTATCGTTTAAACAATGAGGGAGCTGTAATACAATTCAATTTGTTAAACTACTATTCATTAAACTACCAAGTTTGTGCCGTTATGCTTCCGCAAGGGGAACTCCCTTTTAAGTCTATTGGATAGGATCGTTTGCATATCTCATCAGGGATTGGCCCCCTTCCAGCCCCTCTGGATGTAAAGGGCCAATGGGGGCGGAGGGGCGTGGCTGTGGTTCGCACACCGCTGAGCTCCTGAGGTGTAAGGTGCTCCGCGGGGTGATCTCAGTCGCTGCAGTCATACATTATTGACGGCTTCACGGAAGCGTGGTGGTCACGCTTCAAAAACAAAGGAGACGGGTTTCAGCTGCAGCCGGACTTCAGACGCCCAAGTCATGTCCAGTCCCCATCGGAAGACACTAATACTGTCACCATGTCAACTCCCTCACTCTATGGTTGAAATGGGTAATTTCTCTCCAAATGAGGTGAAAAGTATGTAATTATAAGGCTGCGTGAGATTGGCCCATCTCTATATGGGTATCGCTGGGCGTCTGTCTGTCTGTGTGTCTGTCTGTGACTGCCTCTCGGTGTCTCCCTGTGTCCCATCGCCCCCTCCTTTTCTCATGTTTTCTTCCATTCTTATGTTTTTATATTCTAGTCTATCTTGTCCTTCACTGTCTCCTCCCCATTTCAGACAGCATCCCTCTATCCTCCCTCACTCCCTCCCTCCCTCCCTCCCTCCCTCCCTCCCTCCCTCCCATAGATGCTCGGTGCCTGATCCCCGCCACTGTTTGTCCTTGAACACATAGTTCCCCACACTGCCCCTCCCCCCCCCCCCCCCCCCCCCCCCCGACCCTCTCCACTCCCCCTTTCTCCACACGCTATTTTTAAACTGTCTGACTCGCATGCTTGTTCTCCCCTTCAACTCTCGCTCTGTCTCTCCTTGCCTCTCCTTATGTCTCTCTGTAGCGTGCTGTACATCAGCACCCCTAACCAAAGCTCTGCTCTCTCCCTCCCTCCCTCTGTCACTCTGCGCCCTCTCCAGGCTGCTCTGCAGGTAAGCCCCGTTTTCCTCCTATTTAACACCTCCCCCCCCCCCCCCCCCCCCCCACCTCTTCTTCCTTCCTTCCTTCCTGCTCTCCTGTCCCGTATCGAGTGTTGCGTTCTCCACCGTGAACGACGATGGCGGTCCTCTTGCTGAGTGTGTGTGTGTGTGTGTGTGTTAGTGTGTGTGTGTGTGTGTGTCGCTCCCCTGCCGAGCTAAGCAGATCGCTTCCTGCCTCAAGCGTGCCGGGGCTTGTCGTGTGTTGGACGTGTTATCCCTGGCTTTGCATTGCTTCAAAGTGCTGTCAGCCCGGAAGGTCATTCATACCATGAACGCCGTCGATGGAGGCATTTCACACAGCTCATTGCACCAGGATCGTCCCGTTCAGGTTATGATTGGGAAGAATCCTATTCCCCTGTCGGTTTGCTGTCGGAACACATGTGCACAGACTGGTTCTGTGTACTAACACCCTACATTTAACCTACATCAACCGATCGATGGCTCACCATGCAATGTTGCGGCATGCCTCAAGGGGCCGTTTGACCTGTGATGTCTTTGCTCTTTTCTCCGTCTGCATCCTTCAGCCCTAGGGCACACGTGTGTGTAGTGTTGGTATTTAGGGCTTTGAAGGAACACACAGGAATAGACGTCCTATTTATTACCATGGTGAGGACATTATGTGTGCAGGATTAATGTGTGGTGCATTCATCGTGACTGTATAGATAGCACACACTCTCGCAGAGCAGTGTACAGTAAGGATGCTGGGAATGGGGTTAGTGCCTTGCTCAATGGCACTGGAGCTAATGAATGGTGTGTATTCATGTTCAGTTTAGCTCTTGTCCGCCTGGGTGAATCTCTGAGCTCTGGTAGCTCTGTCCCCAGCGAGCAGAGGACTGTCGGGATGCTTTATAGCTCCAGGCGTTGTGGTGCTGAATCTGTCCGAACGTATATGAAACACAAGGAGGGGAATGGTTCCAACACGACAAAGAACAGATCCTCAACAGTCTGGAGGAATGCCTTGTGCCTTACGGGTCATGACCTGTGCACCATTCAATCCGACGTTTATCTGAGGTTTCAGGGGCAGATGAGCAGCTGGGAATTGTAGTCTGAGTTTATTTTGTTGGTTTATTCATGCCTGTAGGGCAGGCCCATAGCTGTAGTAATGCTAGGAACAGACACGGGAGAGAGCCTCCTTAAACTAAAGTCACTATAAATGTTTGATGTTTAGTTAACCTAACCCTGCTGTGACACACACACACACACACACACACACACACACACACACACACACACACACACACACACACACACACACACACACACACACACACACACACACACACACACACACACACACACACAGAGAGGGGGTGATTACAGTGTGTGCGTATTGGAGGATGGGCTAGGTTGGACGATGACGAGGACGAAATTTGCGCACACACACACTGGCACACGAGAGGAATGCTTGCTCGGAAGAGGAGCCGGTTTGATGAGGCTAACGGTGTCTCTGAGTGAGATGCTACAGTAAGCAGGGACGTTTAGCAAAAGCTGATGCTCGTTAGCTTCACCTGCTACCACACACACACATGCATGTAGGCCAGTTGCTAGAAAGATGAGGATATTCAGCCGCTTCCACTATGTTTGGTATCTGGTGAGTGCAAAACAAATATTATTTTTTAATGCATTGTTTTTTTGGTGCGTGTGTGATGATACTGAATATACAGATATTAGCTACAAAGTTGTATGTTTGCATTCATAGATAATACCATAGGTCCAGCTTTACATTGTGTTCTATGACCACTCGTCATAGAAAGTAGCATAGTCTCGCTATGCTATCTCCACAACTCATGATGCCTTGCTGTAAGGAACACATACATCCTTCTTCTTTTGTGCCTTTCTCTGTCCTTCTATCTGTCCATCGTCGTGCGTGTGTGCACTCGTACAACGTCTTCAGGAAACGACAGACACTTTACCTGACGGACGCAGGTTCTGTGCTTGGACCACGTCTGTACGTACAGTAGCCCTGTCACCTCTGACCCCCAGAACTCATCCCCCCCCCCCCCATTGTGTGACTACACCCGTGTTGTGTGCAGTGTGTGCTCAGACCGATGCACATTTTGGTGTGTTTCGGTTCACCGCTGAAACGCCATGTGTGGGAAATGTGTTCCGGTTCCATGGCATGGATTTCAATGGTTGTTTGTGTTGTTTGGGATTTGTTGTTTTTGTTGTTGTCCAATAATTCAAGATTTGGGTTTTAACACACACTCCTTGTTGTTTTGGTTCGATGCGTTGCTCACCAATAATGACACTCTTTGAACAGAGGAGCTCTTTCTAAATGTGTCTCATCTCCCGTTCTACCTTACCATTTTTTGAGATTTAAAGATTTGTTAGTTTTCAGTTTGAATACGAGTCTTTATGTCTCTTCTGGGGTGTCATAGTGGATGCTTTATCCCTTTTATTTTACATCCATTTTCTATTTTCTCGACTGGAGACTTTGTTCCTTCACCCTCTGGTTGAGTTGCAGGTCAGCTGGCTTAAAGCACAGCCCTGGAACGGTCAGGGCTAATGACATTCACGCTAAGGGACTCTGCAGCTCTAGTCACAACGGAACTGTCGCCAGGATACCACGCTAAATCAGCCACTATCTCTCCAATAACGCTTCCTTCTGTAGTCCGTCCTCTTTGTCCCTTCTGTCCTTGATTTTGAAAGCCAGAGGAGAATTTGGTTTCCTGAGACACTTTTCAGAACAAGTTGCTTATAAATCGTATCTGAAATTAATATTGCACTTCCTTTAGACCGCTTCATGTTTGCCCTACCGTTGCTGCCAGCAGTGTGTGTGTGTGTGTGTGTGTGTGTGTGTGTGTGTGTGTGTGTGTGTGTGTGTGTGTGTGTGTGTGTGTGTGTGTGTGTGTGTGTGTGTGTGTGTGTGTGTGTGTGTGTGTGTGTGGCATGTTGCACAGCAGTATAATGAATGCATGCCGCTGTGTGCATCCATGTGTTCAATGTGCATTATATAACTCGAAACATATGTATTGCCCTTGAGTGTGTTGTGATCATGTCGGGTCCCTTCTGACGTATATTTCTGAGAGAACTTGACGGATCTGAACTAGGCAGGGCCCTTACACAGAATGAAATAGTCCACCGGGTACATCCTCGACTGGAAATCAAGATTTAAAAACATTACGTAGACTTATCGTAATGTTTATTCCAAGAATATCTGGAATTTCCGCTCACTAGGAAGTAAACAGGAAATCATTGCCGGCAGAGATAAAACAACCTCATTATCCTTGGTTATGGATGTTTACTGCGCTTGAAGATTCTTGAAATATCGGTGTGAAGATTTACAATTGAGGAGTAAATCTACATTCATTGCAAGAGGAAATGTTAACGGTATTATAAGAAATGTTATCTGGGATTTATTGTTTTGGTTAGATTCATTATAGTCAGATCAAAGCTGAGTGAAATATACAATAAATATCAAATGTTTACTAGAAAATGCCATTCCTGAAGGAATTGCTGTGTGAATCCTGGCCGTTGAAAGGCTGACGCTAAACTGGACTGCTGGCTTTAAATGGTTTGTGACATTTTAAGGGTTAATTTGAAAGTAAGTTTAAACAGAGTTCAAACATTTAAAGTCTGAATGGTTAAGCTTAACAATATAAACATACAAACCATTGAAAATAGTTGACAAAAAGGTAAATAACAAATTCAACAAATGGCTTAACATGAGTAGTACAGTTTGGACCTAGGCCTATAGCATGATTAAATACTAGTATTATAAGTAGTAGAGAAGTATGATAGTCCAATTATAAGTCTGATATAAGACTTTTATCAGTCTCTACTTATAGTAGTTAATATTAGAATGATATTAACAAAGTTAAGACATGTATGGTTGCAGCTTGGGAATTTGTTTCCATCTAGTTTGTAGAGTTAAGGTCAAAAAAAGATAAGGCTTATGATGTATGAATCTGTGGAGTCTCAGCTTTCAGTTTAGCATTTAGAAAGATAACCCCATAACTTGTACAAGTATAAAAGATATTGGAAATCTGTTTAGATCATCATAAGATCAAAATTATGTTGTTTTGCTAAATGTTTGGTTTAAAGGTTGAAAATTGACCGAGTTGTGAAGTCTGAAGTCTGCCCAGTGACTTAATTATAAAAAAAAAGTTGAATATTTTAAACGTGTATATACAACTTTTATATTTATCAAAATGAAATTGTGTATATAGAACAGTTGTAGCAGTAGACTCCAATACAAGCTGCCCAATTATTCCAATTTGAATGGAGTCTCCAGGCGGTAAACTGAAGTAATTGTGGCATGAATTTTGATGAACGCAATTTGTCAAAACCGAAATCATCTGTTCTAGTTCTAGCGTTAGCATCAGAAGCTCAGTAGTAGCTGTCACTTCCTGTACCAGAGAGGCAGGGAGGGCTTTGGTTTCACTGGGAGACGAGGTAATTGGATCCATCACGTGAGCCAGGAAAGGCCATGGATGTTTCCAGAAGCTTGGGGACGACTATACCCTGATGCTGGCAAACTCTTGAAAAATAAACAGATACACCAGGAGCTAGGATTGGTCGTCAAGGGTGGCCCCCAGGTGTGGGAAATGTGAGCTTAGCTGGGGCTGACACACACACACGCACGCACTCACGCGCGCGTACGTACAGCCATAGCGTTAGTGCTTTAGGGATGGTAGGCTAGTAACGAGCATGAGCAAGAGGGTCTGATGACAACACAACCGAGGGTTCGGTTTCTGCTCTCTGGAGCAGAGAGAGCGAGGGAGGAAGGGATGGAAAACGGATAGGGAGGTCAGGGGAGCGAGGGACAAAGAAAAGTGACACCGGAAGAAAGAGTGAGCAGGAGGGTTAAAAAGTGGACAGGGAGAGAGTAGGCCTGCCAAACAAACTCCAAACAGTTACAGGTACCGTCTGCTTGTCGGGATGCAAGTGTGTGACGTTAGATTCTGAAAATAGTGCGATGGAAAAATCATCTTCAATCTCTACGTATTTATTTTACGCTAATACATTTGAGTAAAATAACTTAAGAGAACGGTTGTTCTTTTACTTGATGAATATGCTGCACTAGAAACAATCAAATTAGGTTAAAACGGTGTCTGAACAAAATAGTATTGGAATAGCTGGGGAGAAGGCAGTAAGGCTAGGTCTTACTGTGAAGAATGTAGGTCTTTCCATAGCCCTGGGGGCCGCAAGCATGTGACTTACTGGCATGAACCATGACCAGGCTGAGTGTCTTTAGTGCTGTACCAGGGATATGATGTTGTGACGTTAAATGGAGACTGACTTCAAAGTAAGAGTTCCATTTTATTACTCAGAAGCTCCTGCTTTTAGAGGAAGTATTTTCCCCAGGGGACCAGTGACGTCATATAAACCTGGGTGCGTCATTGGTTGTACTCATTACAAGACACTAAGTTAAGGGACCCTTACCATGCTGTATTGGTTATACACATCCAAGACAAGAAGTTAAGGGACCCTTAGCATGACCCTTACCTCCATTTTGCAAAGGTGTATTTGTGCGTGTGTGTGTGCATGTAACATTCCCTTACGCTGCTCTGTAGACTTTAACAGGGTGTATTTATAAAAGCCGTCCTCGCTCAGTGAATGTGTTTCCCTGGATGGAACAGTCATGGTGTGTTGGCCGGCTGGCTCTGCCTAGTCCCCCTCGTGACTCCTTTGGGGGGGGGGGGGGATGGGGGGGGAGGCTGTGCAGCTCAAGGTCACTGTGTTAAGAGCTGACGGGTGACTCTATATTTTAAGTGCAGAGTCACATCTTCCATCCCCTGCCCCCCCCCCCCCTCCCATCCCTTTCTGCCTAAGGCAGGCCTGCTAGCAACAGAGATAAACATCCATTAACCCTACATTCATATTTAGTAATATCTCTCCCATGTCTCTCCCCCTCTTACTCCTCTCCTCGCCTCACTTGTTCTTTCCTCGGTATCTCTTCTTTCTTTGTTTTTTCTCTTTTAATCCGTTTCCTTCTTCCTTCCTCTTCTTCCTTCACTTCATCTTTTTCTTTCTTCTCGTTTATTTGTCGGTCTCTTTCTTTCTTTCTCTTTATTTCTGTCTCTTTCTTTCTCTTTCTTTCTCTCTCTTTCTTTCTCTTTCTCTTTATTTCTCTGTCTCTCTTTCTCTGCCTTTCTGTCTCTCTCTATACCTCTCTCCCTCTCTCTCTGTCTCTCTCTCTCTCTCCGTCTCTCCATCTCTGTCTCTCAGGACTTCTCGAATGACGACACCAAGCTGGAGTACAATGTTGACGCAGAGAAGGGCATCGCCATGGAGGGATACCTGTTCAAAAGAGCCAGCAATGCTTTCAAAACATGGAACAGGTGAGGACACAGTGAGGCCGGTCCCTTCAGCATCGGCATACTGTCTGATGCCCTGTAACACTGACCCAGTACTCTCCCTCAATGGGTCGTGGACGCCTTACTCCCTTCCTACTACGGGTGATTAACCCTGACCTCCTCGTCGGTTATTTGTACACTTAGCCCCGGAAACCTTTCCCCTGTGTGGGATGGAACTAGCCGCGGTCTGCGTCCTCAAACTTATTTCCAAGTCATCTTTCTACATTTCTGTTGGAGAACATGAATTAACTGTAACTGAAATATCTTGGCCGTAAAGCAGAACAGCAGCTATTCTGGCTACCTAACGAATGGGACCGTGCCGTATTGTGTGGGGGGAAATAAATAACGTACATGTTTTTATTCTACCTTGCGATTCAGGCGATGGTTCTCTATCCAAAACAACCAGCTAGTCTACCAGAAGAAGTTCAAGGTAGGACCTCTTCCCGTGCGTGTGTGTGTGTGTGTGTGTGTGTGTGCAGTGTGTGTGTGTGTGTGTGTGTGTGTGTGTGACTAACGCTGGGTACCCGCCCCAATCCCCAGGACAACCCCACAGTGGTGGTGGAGGACCTGAGGCTGTGCACGGTGAAGCACTGCGAGGACGTGGAGCGACGCTTCTGCTTCGAGGTGGTGTCCCCCACTAAGTGAGTACACACACACACACACACACACACACACACACACACACACACACACACACACACACACACACACACACACACACACACACACACACACACACACACACACACACACACACACGTGAATACACACACACACGTGAATACACACACACACGTGAATACACACACATGTTAGTACACACAAACGTGTGCACACACGCGTGTACACACACACAGGTGTATACATACACACACGACTATAAATAGACACAAACATGTGTATACACCCACGACGCACGGGAATACCCACCCAGAAAAATAAACACACATGTGAGATAGTATTTGACGTACTTCCGCAGCGATTAAGTGTGTTAATGTGAGTGTGTTAATGTGTTTGTTTGTTTGTGTGTTTGCAGGAGCTGTATGATGCAGGCGGACTCTGAGAAACTGAGGCAGGCCTGGATCAAAGCAGTCCAGAACAGCATCGCCACCGCCTTCCGCGAGAGAGGAGACGAGGAAGAGGTGACACACACACACACTCACTCACTCACTCACTCACTCACTCACTCACTCACTCACTCACTCACTCACTCACTCACTCACTCACTCACTCACTCACTCACTCACTCTAACACACTCACTCTAACACACTCACTCTAACACACTCACTCACTCTAACACACTCACTCTAACACACTCACTCTAACACACTCACTCTCTAACACACTCATTCTCTAACACACTCACTCATTCATTCATTCATTCATTCATTCATTCACACACACACACCCACAGACAATGAGACAATACAATAGGAAACATTCGGGCTACATGGGTCCAGCTCTCTGGAAGGTCGGACTGACAGAGGTGTTCCCCCCCTCTCCAGAAGCTGGACAGGAGGGCGTCCACGTCCACGGGGAGCCTGGACTCTGGGGGCGAGCCCAAGGAGAAGCCCCTGAAGGGGGAGAGCGCCCTGCAGAAGGTGCTGACCATCCCCGGCAACTCCTGCTGCTGTGACTGCGGCCAGCCGGACCCCCGCTGGGCCAGCATCAACCTGGGCATCACGCTGTGCATCCAGTGCTCCGGCATCCACAGGTACTGCACTGTGGCACCGTTACGCTGCACGTAACACTGGACTGTACGTACATGGTACACCAGGTTCTGTAAAGGGCCATTTTGGATCTTAATTATGAAGATAGACAGGGCACTCTCCATTTGAAGGCTACCCTTCATTTCATTCCTTCTGTGTAGTTTCTTGATTTTTCAAAAGGGTATGAAACAGACTCCAGATACATCTCACGTGCAAACACTCTGCACACTCCCAATATCACTTTACACAACCATGAGACATCTATGGCCATTAATTTATTGGACTGTGAGACCCCTGACTCTTATGGGTTTATCTGTGTGTATGGGCTCTTGGGCTCTTAAATGTTGTGTAAATGTTTTTATGTGCTGTTTTTATGTCTTGCTATGAGGATTGAAGAGATGTGTAATGCAAGACAAATGTCTGTGTAAACAGACGTTAGAGTTTATCTAATCTAATCCAATGGAGCGTGATCTCCACCAGGTGGTCAAAAAGTGGAATTGCAGCCTCTTGCGTGACGGGGATAAAAGAAAAAAAAAAAAAACGTACACTACATCTTTTCTGTCCTCCATTGAACGTTTGTTTCTGCAGGAGCCTTGGGGTCCATTTCTCCAAGGTGCGGTCTCTGACTCTGGACACCTGGGAGCCTGAGCTGCTCAAGGTGGGGGAACACCAGCGGGTCAGGAGGGGGGGGGGGGTTCTGACACAGATTCTGACACCTGTCACTCACAGATTCACGGGTTTTCATGCGTTTCGTCTCTCTCTGTTCCTGTGCGGTTCCAGCTGATGTGTGGACTAGGGAACCAGGTGGTCAACGGTATCTTCGAGGCTCGTAGAGAGGAGCTGGTTGCCCGGAAACCACAGCCAGGTGACCCCAGGTAAACCCCCTCCACCACCTTCACCTCCACCACCTCCACCACCTCCACCTCCTCCACCTCAGGCCGCTTCGACTAGACTCTACTGCCTGAGCGAAGACTATGTTGGTTGCTTTCATTCACTCAGCTCTGAACAGGGGTGCTTTTACTTTGAAAGAGACGTATCAAATTAAATTGAGTTTTAATAGGGATAGAATCTTAATTTCCGGAATAGAAAATAAAGGGAATTTATCATATAAAAAGATAAAATGCAGGCACTGCTGCAAGAAGTACAGGAGAAGAAGTAATAGAAATATATTCATATTTACGTAAATCGTCTTTACATAAAATTATAATCTCTATTGCATGTGTGTGCAGTAATACAATGAGTAGAGGTTGCCGAGGAATCAGTGTTATAAGCCCATTATAAGAGTGGGAATTCAATGAATTCCAATATCTCTCTGTGGTACAATAGGATTAAATTGAACTCTCTCTTGCATATGAGAGAGAGGTTCATGGAGAGAATACACTCAGCATAGTCGTCTCTTAAACCCCTAACGGGTAATGGACGGTGTCACAGCAGACGGCTCAGCACGGTCCAAGAGAGAGCTCTGTAACTGACCTCCGTCCGCAGGCAGGACATCGAGGCCTACATCAAGGCCAAGTACGTGGAGCGGCGGTTCGTGCGGCGGCCGTCGGACGAGGAGCTCCGCACCAAGGTGGTGTCCCTCAGCAAGCAGGAGAAGAGGCTGAGCAGCAGCAACGAGCACCTACCCCCCCGGCCGCCTCCGCCCACCCCCAAGCTGAGGCCCGCCTCCAACGCCTCCGGGAAGTCAGGTCAGCTCACGTGGTTTTTTTCTTTAACTAGAGATGACGGCTGATCTGGAGTCGGGTGGGAGGGATTGAGAGGCCGACCCGACGGAGGTTTCTAGAAACCTTGATTAGTCTTGGTCAGGGGTCCAAGGGTCGAGCCTGGAGAATGGGTAGGCAGGTTGGTAGTTGTCCTTTTTCAGCTTCTTATTTGTTGCCGGTAAAACATTCTGTACAGTTGGAACTGGACTCACTTTAGAGTCACTCTTAGTTGTTTGTTGTGTTGTTTTATGCTTCAGTTCCTAGATGTATTATTAGTATAATTGTTATTATTATGAAGCTGAGTCTTGCACTTAAAAGCCCTTTTGCTTTTTAAATGACAAAGCAAAAGTGGAAAACAACATCCACCACTGGAAAATGTCAATTAAAATAGACATCCACAAGAGATAGAATTGTGGCCTGCCAATGTGTTTTTCACACATTGTTGATCGTTTTCCTTTTGCGATTGTTTCAGTCGACCAATCCCACGGCACACACACAAACACACGTTGATGGGCCTCAGAAGTAAAGAGGATTGATGTCCCTGGTTTCCATTCAGGAAACGGTTGTCGTAGCGGAGATGTTACTTTTATTCAAAAGAACATCGCAACACCCTCTCTGTCTCCTGTAGCCTCATGCTCTTTGTCTCCTTGAGTAAAGCTGAGCTTCTAGTCTAACTTCCTGTGCTTCACCCTTCCTGCTCTCTCTCTCTCTCTCTCTCTCTCTCTCTCTCTCTCTCTCTCTCTCTCTCTCTCTCTCTCTCTCTCTCTCTCTCTCTCTCTCTCTCTCTCTCTCTCTCTCTCTCTCTCTCTCTCTCTCTCTCTCTCTCTCTCTCTCTCTCTCTCTCTCTCTTTCTCTCTCTCTCTGTTCTCTCCTCTCAATCCTTGTCTTCTTCAATCTTCCTCTCTCTGTTCTCTGGCTGCCCTGCGATTCCCATCTAACCCCCTCCTCATCCCTGCCTTCCTCTAACCTCCCCCCCCCCCCCCCAACACCTGTTCCTCATCCCCTCGGCCCTTTGACCCCCATCCTTCCCCCATCCTTTGCGTAGTTGGAGCCAGTGGCCGTCGTGACTCTCTCTTCTGTGCCGACGAACTCGACTCGCTATTCTCCTACTTTGACACTTCCTCCAAGCTGAGGAACAGTAAGTACTGAAAGCTTGATGTTTCGACCCTCCCCCCCTCCCACCCCCACCCCCTACTCCTCCGCCTCTTCCTCATCTTCCTCCTCTTCCTCGCTCATCTTTCCGTTTTTACTCCCTGCTCGGGGCCGTCGACTAACGTCCCATCCAAACCCACCCCTCCACCCCCTTCCTTCCAGGACCTCCCATGGGCCATTTCCCTCCCGTCGGCCCCATTGTGGAGCGTACCATCCGCTCTGCTCCGGGGGTGCTCTCACCTCAGTCATCGTGGTTCATGTGCGGTCGTCCGGGCTGTTGTTTTGTCATACGTTTGGTGTTTTGCAGGGAACCTGCCTCAGCTGCTGACGAGGCGGTGAAGGGTTTAGGGGTTTGACACGGGGTGACGCTCGGTTCAAAATATTAGGAACGCTCTGATGTTACTGGGTTACAGAGTCTGAAATTGGGAGAAAGACCTGAAACTGGCGGCTGAAAAAGCTGATTATGGTTCCACGTCGTCGACGCAACGCAATGAGCACGCAGACGCTTCGACGCAGTCGTGAACCTGTTTTGGTTCTTCGTTGGGTTTGAGTGAGCGGACCAATCACAGGCCCTTGCTGCTGTTTGTTGCTAACCTTGCGCCTCCGCGCAGGGTTACAAAATTTGGGAGGCGCATGTCAGGCGCATGCGGTGGACGCAAGGAGGGTCCGCAATACGTAATGGGTCCGTAAACCCCCTTGCGTCGCGTCAACGTGGAACCATAATCAGCCCTTAAGACCCGAAGCAACAAAAGCACAAGCTGAGCAAAAACAAAACAACAGACTTAAACTAAATGACTTGTCTGTGGTGACACGAAAATATTAAACAAAAGGAGTTCCTAATATTTGTTTTAGAGCTTGCTTTCTCCAGAACACGTCTTGCAGGTAGTGACCGCGGCGGTTGTGTTGTTTCACAGTCAGAAGTGCAGACAGCGGCATTCAGAACAGCGCCGATGGCAGCAGGGAGATGCTGGCCGACACACCCTCTACCAACAGCCCGGCGGACACAGGTTGGCACGCTCTCACCAAACACTCACGCAGACGTCTCGGGGAGGAACTGATCAATAGCTTTGTGTTGATGGACCCGTTTGATCATTAAACTGAACCCAGAGTACTCAGGGGTCATGTTTGTGTTGTAAAGCACGTGATGAACCAGATAAACAACAGCACTGTTCGGATGGCCCATCTGCACAGAATCGTAAACTGTTGTAGTATGATTCTCAAGTGTACTCGTAGCTCCAGAATATTAATGACTTAATATAACGGTGCTGCATATTTATATCATAATATGGAGTCCTGCTAGGAGTAACAATGTTTTACCTTCTGGATGCAAGTCGCGTGATGTAGTTCCTCTACACTGGCCTGTCTAGCTCAACTGATAGAGCATGGGTTCATTGCCAAGGTTAGGGGGTTCGAGTGCCCACTGGGACTAACGGCGAGAACGCATTGGCTCTCCGTATTGCAAGACTTGCAAAAATGTTTTGATCCCGATCCAAATTTCAACTTCAAGGCACAAGGTTTCTGTTTCAAATATGGACGCAAATTGCCGATTGCATGCTGCTACACGAGTTACCTGTGGGCAACAGGTTTCTTTTTCGGCTACCTGGTTACCGAAATACAGACAATCACAGGATTGACACTCTATCAGGGTCAATCAAACGTCCTGGCAACAGCCCCGCCAAATCAGATTCTAACCAGGGGGAGTGGCTTACGCAAGAGAGCGACCGTCGGCACAGCAACTCCAAACGAAACAAACAAAAAAGTATCTGAGGAAAAAGCAATCGGAAGGTTTTCTTAATTTAAATTGTGCTAGTGGGCGGGGCCTAGCTCCACCAGGGGGGGGGGTGTGACTCCCCATTCACGATGACCTCCTGTGCTTCCCCCCCCCCAGACCCCCCCGAGGACCCCTCCCATGGCCATGCCGGCGGTGCTGCCCCCCGCCTCGCCCTGCAGGGAGCCGGTGTTCTACGAGCCCAAGGACTGCAGCGCGGGCCTCCAGCTGTACTGGGCGGCGGGGGCCCGCAGCCTGCCCGACATGGCCGAGGCCCTGGCGCACGGGGCCCCCGTCAACTGGGTCAACGCCGAGGACCAGAAGCGCACGCCGCTCATCATGGCCGTGCAGGGGGTGAGCCACGGCTTTGGGAGGCTTTTACTTTGAAAGACTAGTTTAGAGAGATGGACCGATAGATTTGGGGTGAATTAATGTTGAGGCCATTCAAAGAGCTCACATGTTGTGGAATATCTGCATGTTTTTCACTGTTTCGATATTTGCTTTCTTATTTATTATCTAGTAGTAGTAGCATTAGTGTATTTTATCACTAATGGCCAATAATTAACTAAACTAAAGGGGGTCGGCTAAGTATCCGCTGGTCAATACATACCGATAACTGCCGGTCCTAACTGCCGGCCACAAACAAATAAGAGTTTGCACGTATTGGCAACGATGCAAGGGCCTCGGGCCTTAAGGTAAACGTCTCCCTCCTTTGTTGTAAGGAATTTTGCATTGCGGAGTAGGGGTGAGGTGGTGTTAAAAGGCAAGGCAAGGCAAGGCAACTTTATTTATATAGCACTTTTCATACACAAGGCAGACTCAAAGTGCTTCACATATAAACATTGTCATACAATAAAATAAAATAACAGGTAAGTAAAAGAAAACAGTAAAAGGCTCTGTGAAACTGTAAACTCATTCTGCCAGATAGGAGACGGATGAATGCTTACATTAAATAGGTTAATTTCTACAACTATAGTGTGCTTTTTTGCATTTAGAAGCCTCATCTTATCAAGACGCAATATCTCGTAAAGGAATTGCCATGAGAAACACCTGCAAACACCTGCATGGTTGAAAACGATACTTGTGTAAACTAATTTAATGTTGGGTCATGTGAATCACAATCACGTGGGCTGATTTCCATTGGGAGACTATAAGGGTGTAATACTGTTGTTCGCCTGCAGGGGTCGCTGGTCACCTGTGAGTTCCTGCTCCAGAACGCAGCCAATGTGAACCAGCAGGACGCCCAGGGGCGGGCCCCCCTCCACCATGCCACAATCCTGGGTCACACGGGGTGAGGGATGCCTGCTCCCTCCCTTCACAAGGTTCACTAGGAACCAAACCAACGACCACCATTTATCCATGTTCATAAACCCAATCTAATCAGTTAATTTTCTATAAGCCAAGGAATAATCACTACTACGAAATAAGGCCAATGCTCATAAATATAGTCATAAATATTTATAACTCAACGGTAATGAAGGGTATTTTGTTTTATGTATCAATTTACAATGACTATACTTGAAGTATAACCATACTCTATACAACTACTATGCTCTATGACTAAAGAACTACCTAGTACTCTACCACCGTATTGACCGACCACCCTCCGTGTTTCTTCAAACCAGACAGGTGTGTTTATTCCTGAAACGAGGAGCCAATCAAAACGCGGCAGACATGGAGGAGAAGACCCCCCTGTCCATGGCCGTGGAGGCCGCCAACGCCGACATCGTCACCCTGTAAGCACCGCGTTCATGCACTCACTTTGAATGAGGTGTGTCCGTGTCAAGGCCTCGGTTTACCGCACTGACTCCGTCAGCACACAGGAGTGTTTCCCAACCTCTTTAGTCTTAAGTACCCCCCGCACTCAACCACTCAGGTTAGGTAACCCTACTTTGGTACCATCAAACTTCAAATGTTTTCCTTTTAGCTAACATTATACCATTATCCTTTAGCATCATTATCAATATTTTGGTGGTTGTAGGGTTTAGGCGAAAATCATATTAATCTCTCAACCGATATGACCGATATTCAACAAATTCAACGAGTAGGAATATTTCAACTGTTAAATTTTCTTTTGGTTTGTTTGGGTGTAACGAAGCAAACTTGATTCCCCCTGGACCCTGCTCACGCTGCCCTTTAGGTTGCGCGGAGCCCAGGTTGGGAACCACTGGCCCACGGTTGAACCTATTCCCATGTCATCGTGACCGACATTGTGCTCCCCCCCCTCCCCCACAGGCTGCGGCTGGCCAAGATGAACGAGGAGATGCGAGAGGCGGAGGGCTACAGTCCCGCAGGTCAATACCCCTCCCACAGCCCCACCGAGATGCAGTACAGGAAGTGCATGCAGGAGTTCATTAGCCTGCAGC
The DNA here is from genome assembly GCF_902167405.1 of Gadus morhua. Taxonomy (NCBI): domain Eukaryota; kingdom Metazoa; phylum Chordata; class Actinopteri; order Gadiformes; family Gadidae; genus Gadus; species Gadus morhua. The sequence continues at coordinate 8,586,191 of NC_044059.1, forward strand.
TCGACCGACCCTAGGCGTCGCACATGCAAGAGCGCAACCACACACATAGACACATGCGCACACACACACACACACACACATGCATCCGAAGCAAACACACATGCACACACTCACGTATACTACACAACACAACACAACAGACACGTTTCAGAGGTGAATGCACCTCTTGTGAGTGGGGGGTGAAACTCCCAAACACTAAAATCTAACCAGAAAGAGAGGAGGCATCAATCGCATTTGATTGGCCAAAATCCAATGTTGTTGACACAATGTTTAGCCAATCAGAATGGACAATTGCTGTTTTAGTGTCTGGCGTTTAATAAGTAGATTATTTGACTCGTGATGAAGCAGAGAACTGTTCTGCTGTTACAACGTGCTGCTGCTGTAAGGTTAGAGAAGCGAGACCGTGAGTTTGTACTGTGGTCTGGTCTCACTCTCCACTGCTGTGTGTTTTCATCCTGTGTCTCACGCCACAACCAGCCTGACGCTGGCTTCTCTGTGTGTGTGTGTGTGTGTGTGTGTGTGTGCGTGTGCGCGTGCGTGTGTGTTGGCACTTGAGACAGTTGCCAGGCTCAGCTCAAGTTGCCGGGGGGATAAGCCATCCCCTCATCAAGATAGAATAAAACCCCAAATCATTGCTTTCAAAGTGAAACCTCTTGTATTTGAGAGGATGAATGCACAATGCATTAATTGTACCCTGGATGATAGGTTAGAAAATGTACTCATGTAACCATGATGGTAGAGACATGGACTTAATATATTTTATATAAAAGGGAGAAAAATGGATGAACGATGTTTTGGAGAACTACGTCTTGGCTGTTAGAGTATTGGAGAGGAGCTGTCAGTTTATTTGAGCTGTGTGTGGGACGTCAAATACCTGTCACCTGTTAAGTCATAATGTCATTCAAAAGCAAACTATCCAGGTTACCAGCTTACTGCCAACAGAGACACTAAAAACCTCCTGAGGATACATCTGTCTATCTGGCAATATTCCTTACTATTGAATGACTTAGGATTTTTAAAGACGTGAACGTTATGTCACTCTCTCGATGCAATCTGCAGACCTCAGAGACTTATTTATGCACATTCCTTTCCAACAGTTATGCAAATATCTGGTCTTCTTTCTTTTAAAGTGGTTGTGCGGTTCGATTTTCAGCAACTCATGTTTAACTTTTTTTTTTGTGATGCACCGACCATATCTCCAAAACTATGCGTGTCCCCTGTGATGTCGTCACGAGAGAAAAAAAAAATATGATCTATTTTAAACTACTGAATATGTATTGATAATCCCAGAAACCATATAAGCATAAATAACTGTTGTAAACTGCGTGTATATACAGTATATCTATATATTCTGTCAGGGGCAGAGCAGGCGAGAGACTATGGCAGGGGCATTGTATTTCCTGTGTGTCTCGTGACACACTTTGCACAAGAGTGAGAGTTAAGAAGGTTGTGTGTTTGCATCCTGTAAGGGTCCTTATGTGTGTTACCGTGTTGTGTTGATCCATTGTGAGGGCTGTGTATGAGATTGTTAAATCAGCCTGGTAAAAGTTGTATCTGCTAATAGGCCAAAAAGCATGAGGTCACCCAGAATTGTAAAATTTCATGGTTTCATTTTTTTGAAGAAGAAGAAAGTCAGACTTTAGTCCACATTTAAGTCCATCCATTTCCATTAAGTGCAATAGAAAATGTAATTTCTAGCCATGTAGAGACTTAGAGAGAATTAACCTGATAGTTTATATAATCCTTTATCTCAATTGGTTGATGACTTTACAAAGAAAAAAACGTAACTAAATGGTTCACAAAGACTTTCAAGAACGTTCAAGAACTACGGACTGAATGAACCCCTATTCCATCACCTGTACCCTAAGATTAGCCATACCCCTAAACACTGTTGGTTGTTTCATTTGGGACAAAGGCACTTTGATTTAACCAATATGCTTAGTAATTGTATCCCTGGTCTAAATGTGTAATGTTGATGTTGTCAGAACTTGGAAAGGAAGTTTTAGCACCAGCCCCAAATATGTTTGTTGGGTCAAATTACTTTGTCAAAGGCGACATGAGTTGGACATCTGTTGCTCTTGCACTTACCTACATCGACCACAAGAGGGGGCTGGTGAAACTCCCTATATGTTCTGTTGTTACCGAAGATGATTTGAAGTGCACTCTGGGCCTATTGGTCATGACAGCTGGTTGACGGTTAAGTCTTCACGGTGGAAAGAAACGTAATAATACACAGTTTTAGTTGAAATGGAGTATCTTTCACCAAATGTTAAATGTTGTATTCTGTAGGCAGCTATCCATTCGGTAAAATGATGTTCAGGAAGAAGTACCAGTCTCTCTTGTGACACTACCTGTCGAGTGTTGAAGAGACCAGGGGGTCTGCATATAAACCTGTATGTTATGTGGTCGTTTTAATGTGAAATGGGAACTATTCTGACCAGTAGTGCCTTAAAGGTCCCATGTTTATTGTTTTATAACAACCAAAGTTTACTGCTTATTTAAGTGGATGTTTACAAGCCAACTTTATTTAACTTGTATTCATCAATTGGATAAACATTAAGATCTATTGGATAAACTATTTCAATCTAGAACAATACACAACACATGTTGCTCAATCGGACCTGCTTGATTGGCTTGTCTTTCAAAAGATACTTGGGGTGGGGGGGGAAACAGCATGTCACATGATGAATCGAGACTCGGACACACACGGGCATAGTAGGCTGCTGGAGCCCAGCGATGGGGGACCTTTAAGGCCGACAGGTAGCGTCGATAGCTGAGTTCAGGCGGGAACGCTGTGTGCTGTGCAGAAGGATCCTCTTCACCTTGTTTTTTTTCCAATACGGAAAGATTAGCCTTGCTTCCCCTAATCAAGCTAATCCCTAGTCTTCCTCTGAGAGACGGCCTCGCAATCAGCCCCCCCAATCAGCTGAACGCTGAGCCTGATGAGTGACGTTCAAGAGCCTGGATGTTGGTTTGGGGTGGGGGTGGCGGTTGAACTAAAGTTGCGATGTCTTACCTGAATTAAGGGGGTGACGCAACATGTACTGATGCAAGAACAAGGGGTTTATAGAAAGTGAAGTTACCAGAAGGCCCCCAAAACTGAGTTGTACTATTTGTTTTCATCTTTTAAACAAAGGCCGTTTTCTTTTCTTTTTCTTTTTCTTTTTTATCCTGAGCATTTACAGCCACTGGATACTGTGTGTGTGTGTGTGTGTGTGCGTGTGTGTGTGTGTGTGTGTGTGTGTGTGTGTGTGGGGCACGAGAAGGACATTGTACATCGGGTCCACGTTTTCACTTGTTTACTCCTGCAACAGAACGGGACTTGTTTGTTTTTCCCTTTTCTACGTATAACACTCAATTAACCGACGACGCACTGCTGTCTCACTCACTACCCTGCGCCCGGTGCTCCAGTCCTCTCCTCACGCCTCTCCTTACAGTGTGTGCCTTTCTTTTATTTTCTCTTTCGTTCTCTTTGTTTATTCACGGCAGCCATGGCCAAGGCAACTGTAGTTTTGTACATAAAAAAAAAAAAAAAAACGCTGCACTTTAAAAAAACATAATACAGTTGTTAACAAAAACTCTCCCCTCTGTGCGCCTTGTCTTTCTTTCTGACTCCGTGACTCTGGTAACAAACTGCTTTCTGACGCTTGTTTTCCTCCGAGCGTTGCCGGCTGCTTGTCCTGTTCTCTCTTCTCCTCCCCGTCTGTGTTTCTCTCTTTGTTTGTTTCGAGCCACGCCGCAGCCCTCAAGGAGAGGTATGGCCCAACCTTCTTTTTCCTTCTTTCTCCAACACTGACACACGACACTACTGACACATACTAATGCTGTGTACCTGCATGCTTATTAAAGCAGGGGCCTTTTCAACGATAAGATTGCCATAGCAACACCGTAGGCCTAAACAGTACCGATTGACTTTTTATTCTATGTCTGGGTGGTTTTGTTACTCGGGTTGTCCCCTGCATTGTATTTTTAATCCCAGTTAAGAACAATACATACTAGCATGCCTGTGTCCTAGTCGAAATGAGCTCCAGAAAGTCAGAGTCTCTAGCCTTTGTTTGTTGTATAATTGGCAGTGATTCACTCTGCGTCGCTAACAAACACAACACAAGGTTTTGCGTTTTGTGCGGTAGTCGTAGCTCTGGGTCCCATGCGTTGTCACTGTGTGCTTCTGAGGAGAGGTTTCAAGTTGTTTACAGCGTGTGTTTATTTTCCCCTGGCAGGTGATGAGACTTACCAGGATATTTTCCAGGACTTCACCCAGATGGCCTCCAACGACCCAGAGCTGCTCAACCGCTACGAGCAGTACAATACGCCCAGGCCCGGCCCGTAGCCACCCCGTCGGCCTCCAACTGCAGTGGGGGGCTGCCACGCTCGCTGCGAGCCACACAGCACCGCGGTGGTCTGAAACCCCCCCCCCCCCTCTTCCTCATCTTCATCGTCATTATCGTCATCGTCATTATCAAATGGCGACAGGTGGCTGGTCATCTTGTTTCTTCCTTCAGGCTCAAGGCTTCATGGCTTCAAGGATCCAACGCTTCAAGGCTTCAAGGCTACTGTGAAGAGTACCGGCGGTTCACCTCATGCCGGTCCACGCGGCTTGCGTAGTCCAGGAGGTCAGAGTGCCTACTTCCTCTCGGATCTTTATTTTCTACTCTACTCTGTAAACGAATGGTACAGCGGCCGCAGCCTTTCAGGTGATCCGTCCGATGGGACTGACGCGAGGCGCTGTTCGGGACGGCCAGATTCCTCCAAGGCTCTCGCGTCGCAGCCACGGTCGAGGAGGGACGTTTGATTCCTGATGATCCACAGATGGCGTTTCCCAGGAACAATACGGACGATGGTGTTAGGATGAGTTTACCCTAGGTTAGATGGTTTGTGATATAATGATGAATGTGCCCAATAGACCGACGATTTGTCTTTGCTGAATCATTGCACTATGTAATAGAGTTGGCTGGAGAGGCACATAGAAAACCACATGCTGTATCATTTTTGACGCAGAGAGATGAATGGGCTTCTGGCCGGCATGTGTGTGGACCGGAGGAATTATATAACGTAGAGTATTTGCACAAATCTGTGACAAATCGTCCAAAACCACTGATGTTTACCAACTGCCCCAGTGAGACTAGTCTGAAACAATGCGGTCATCATATCAACGTTTTATTCATGGGTCTCATCTGTACTGTACAAAAAAAAAAGGAATCTCATCTTTTAAGTCATTTTATTCATCGCTTTTATATATTATACGCTTTAGTTGTTTTTCCAAATGTTTCACTGAACGATTTTCTATTTGTCTCTTTTCACACCTCCTCTGGTGATGGGGAAGCTTGTGGTAATGAAGCTGAGGTTGTGTTATCAAACCAAATGCTCTCTGTTATCGGAAGATGATTGCGCTCATTCAATAGAGACGTGGAATGAGATGCTCATTTCGCGAGGGGAGCGATCCCGGACGCTGATGGCCCTGTGTTGTATCCAGTACTTGCTCGAGGTACTGAAGTGGGTTCCTCCAAAATACGCCTGGAAAGTATTGCTAAAAGCATATGGAAAAATGAATCATTTCTGGGTGTTGACTTTCTGTACGGGAAGGGGTTTTCGTGGTGTGGAAAATCACGTGGCAGCTCAATAATCTCAAAGAAAACTAAAACGCTAAACCTGTGAAGGTTAGATTCTTCTATTTTTTGGGTAGTTGTGAGAATTATTTTACCCGACATTTGACCGAGTTGACACGCCGAACATATGTTTCGATCTAATGATTTAAAGCGTATCGTGACCAGCCTAACAGAATCTTCAGATAAACCCACATGGCAAATTATCTTTGTTTTGATTCCATTTATTTTGTAGGTTCAATATTTCTGTACTTAATTTATAGAGCTTTCAATGTCTCGACTTGTTTCAATGGCAGGAGTATGATTTTTGTGTGCAGTGAAGTTAATCTTCTTCCAGTGAATCCTGGGGTCAAGAAGATATTGTACATTTTGTAGAGATGCTTTTGAGCACGTAAGAGAAGGGAGGAAAAAGCAGTGGTACTGGAATCATTAAAAAAAGGCTTTTGTAAATGCTGTCCTCTGCATCAACCAGTATCTGTAGTTTATTTTGTATTGCCTGTCTGTCTATACCAATGCACATGTTTATTTCAACTGTAATATCTTAAGACTTTAATTCATATGCTTCCAATTATGAAGATTCATTATAAACCCTGAATCTGTCTGTGTGTATTTTTGTTAGTATTGTGAACCTCTTAAACATATGGTTTCATTGGCAGCTGTGGTTTTATATAAACTATAATTGCAACTTAAATTTAAGACAAAGAATCGACTCATTCATTCAAAGTTTAATTAAAAGCTAATTTTGTCCATTCCCTGGATAACAGAATCAAAATCTGCCAACCAATGGCAGCCAGAACATTTACCAATGTTCTGGCTGCACCATTCATTGTTGGATTTTCTTGCAAAACATTTAAAGATGCTGGCAAACCCTAATGTCCAATTTTATTGGCCAATAGATAATAAACAATGGCCATTTTATGACCCACGCTTCCCAATAAATGGGCTAATTGGTGTCAATATATCAGTTTATGAGTTTTAAGATTAAGAGACACACTTATCCCTGTGCACACGAGCATTTAAAATATTACTTGTGACTAGTTCATTTGTGTTGAAGCATTCAAGCACATATGTTTATGTCAGCTGTTATGTCTTCCAGTTTTTTCTCTCTTATATTGAACTAGACCTGGTACACAAAATGAATTATTAGGCTTCTGGTAGAGGCCTAGTTACCTGAGTTAAAAAGTTAAGCTCTGTCATACTTGACTCTTTAGTCTTTTCTAAACCAAAGGTTTATACTCCAGAAAATATTCCATTATCTTATTAATAAGCCAAACCTTCTGCTATTTAATATGGAATACAATGGATGAACTATAATAAATTATGAAATATTTGATTTATGTAGTGCAAAAACAAAATTCCATTTAAATTGAGAAAAATAGAAATAGTTATACAGTTCATGAACTATAAAATGATGTTTTTGGCTAACCCATGACGCATCAAGTATGCACCTTCCAAGACCCAAGTGGAAAAAGAAAATATGGAAATATTCCCGTGTGAATAACTTGAATGTGACTTTCATTTGGCAGGTATTTTATGCTTTATTTATGTCCTGTCTTCGTCGGCGCTATCAGGATTAGGAGTTCTACTCCCTCAGGGCCACCCATACTTATGTATGCACTTGCGCACAGTTTTATAAGACAATGCGGATAAAAGCATCCTATATAATCTAATTGACAGAAAGATTGTATTGTAACGTTGATGTATATGTTGCATATTGCTTAAAAGATTAAGAATAACATCAAGTTGTTTTAAAATACATAGGTATGCTATATTCATACAAATAACTACACACGTAAACTTAATGATTATTGTAAATATTTGATGCTAACATAACCGACTAGGCGTCATCTTTCGAGGCCTGCCTATTCACAAAAAAGAGCCCTGAAGCTAAACCTCAGTCGAGGGCACGCAGGCATAGCTTTCAACCCAACGCACGGCAACGTGTCAAGCGGCGATACCATGGCTCAAGGGGCCCCCGGGTACCGGCCACCGGGCTTGTTCCAGGAAGTCTGTGGTCCGCTCCCCTGTAGAGAAACGGAGGATCGCAGCTGGAGAGGTTTTCCTCAATAAAAACGCTATGTGCAGAAAACAGTGAGAGGCCGCGGTCCATTAAGGAGCGGCGCTCTGGACCGCAGCATCCAACTGCCGCCACGGAACACTGCGCCTGCCAGCGGCTCCAGACTGCAGCCGCCGCGCCGATCAGAGCGCTCTCCGCGTCGCGTTGAGGAAGGCATGCTCCTAACTCAATTTAATTGACCTCTTATTTCAATTTAAAGAATTAATATACCTATATATTATATATTCATATTCATATTAATAAATGATGAAGTAAATCCAAGAAGGCAGTACAATATATGTGTACGTTACTCGTTTTAGTTCAGCCGTTGTAGTTCCGGTAGGGATGGATGTCTGCCGGCAAATTGACCCCCCCACAACAGCAAAGTTGCTCAATTGTTCTCAAAAAGCGCAAACCCACCTGCAGCCCTCCATGTCATGTTAGTGAGCTGGGAACCGGCTGATAACTTTGATGACACTTCCGATGGAAGAAGAGAAAAGCTAGACTCCACCCGGTGGATCTAGAAGGAGCTAGCGGGGCTTTAAACACCCGAGCAGCTAGGGGGGGTGGTGGTGGTGGTGGTAGTGGTAGCCGTGCTGCTCGCACAAGGGGCTCTGGTTTCACCTTCTGGAACCGGCATTGTGTGTGGAATCCAAACTGTTTGGCTGTTTGGCTCTGACTGCACATGATGAATGAAGAGAGGCACTGGCTCTCGTGTTGTCCGCATTCTTCCTCCGCACCTCATTCTGACTCAACGCTCAACTCAACGAGGATTGGGAGTCAGTGTGTTAAAATGGTGTCATCCTCTTCCCCCAAAACACAAACACACACACACACACACACACACACACACACAACAGTCTTGATCTTCATTCCATGTCTGGTATTTACGTCATCGCGGCTTCCCTAGAATGGGCCGGTGTTGAAAGCCGTCCGCCTTCAAGGAGAGAACGTTTATGTTTTGAGGAGCGAAGCTCTCCCCGGAGATAGGTCTCCCCCCCCCCCCCCATCCAGAACCAGGTCTGCTCTCCAGCTGTTCCTGGACTCACGGAACACAGAGCCTTGTTCTAGGGACAGCTGTGGAACAGTGAGGCTGGAACGGCAGCGTTTCTGTTGGACAGCTCTTTAGTTTAATACTCCATTGATCACTGATTTCTGTTTCTGGCCTTTCGTTGCATAAGGGTCAGTTACTGTACATGGCCGGCAGGGAGTTAGGAAGGTTCTTTGAAGAGAAATCATGATTTCTGGTGTTGCTTTCAGGCCTAATTAAAGAACAAGTAGTTCTTGCACAAGAGCGCTTCGGACAAGGAAGGAGATATTCCTTATTGTTCATTGTTGAAGTTCTGTCTTGTGCTGAACATGTCACCTCTAAGCAGTGGCGTAACTATCGGTAAGCAGGGTATGCGGGCGCATACGGGCCCGGGCCAATCAGGGGTCCGCCCGTCGGTCTTCGAAATGTTCCACTTACGATGTGTGTTCCGGTGCCGGCCGCGTGTCGTCATGCCTTCGTTGGTGTCGTCCCCTCACGTGCGTGTGCGTGTCGTACCTCAGTGAACGGCGTGAGCACGGTTGCGGAGGCCGTGGGCGAGCGGCTGGCTGGTCAGCTGCCCCGTTCACTGACGACTCCCTCACTCCTCCTCACTTGAAATCAACCACTCTGACAGAGGGCTTCAAGGAGATGACCATTCATCGGAGGAAAGGAGCCTGGTCAGGGGGTTTGAATAGGGTTCTAAATCTTAGCGTGCAAATTCTACATGTCCAGGGCTAGGGGCTAGCGATGGACGCCAGGAGACAGGTGTGCAGCAGCCCTCTCCAACGCATGCATCAGGCCCTCATTGTTGTCGTTCTCTCTAGTTGTAGAGCAGCTCGTGATGGTGAACGTCGGTCCACACACCGAGGACTGTGTTGACTGCAGTGGGGGGCCGGGTGGCTCGACACGCTCAGTCCATGCCGCTCCTTAACAATACTGTATGCCTGCTGTTGCTGAGGGGCTAAGCTATGTCCCTGAATGTAGAGCATCCTCGTTCTTCCCCTCTCCCTGTCCCCTCTCCCTGTAGGCTGCAGCCCCCAGCGCTCCTGAGAAAGAGCTGCTGCTTATGTTTCAGAGGAGGACCGCAATCAGAGCTAATCCCAGCCCACCGAACATGGGTGAGCGACCTTGCGTGTGAGCAGCCAATCTTCATTCAAATTCAAGCCAATTTACCCGACCAAAGAGTTGTGTTTCTCAATAACACGGACTTCCCCTTCAACAAACCAACGTGTTAAACAAAACCTACATCCAAAATATGTTACTGTACATTCACCAGCCAGATTCACAACTCGAAAATGATGACCAAACCTTGGAAAATAATGAATCATCCTTCCAAAAAACAACGGATATTACCGTGTTTAGTAAGAGCATGAGTACATTTTGCAGATCCTTGAGGAAACGTTTTGCCCACCAGCTTTTTGAAACCAAGCATGATTTCAAAAGGAGCAACGCTCACCTCATACATACCTTCTTGGTATTCATATTCAAAACAAGAGTATGGACCAGGCTGTTCCCGTAAGCCTCAAATGTCTGGCCAACCATCTGAGCAATGGTGGAATGTATGTTATGTCTTAAGAGCCACTTCACCACCTTGTCCAAACACTATCGTCTTTTTGTGCGTTCCATCCATGAAAACATTAATGTTTGAATGTTTAATGAGGTATATGCTTGAAATCTGCCTTTGGGAAGACTTTATTTTGCTTTGAATATAAAGTAAATAGCCTCCCACTTGGGAGGTCCTCTATCTTTTGGGGAGGCTGGGGAATAGCAAGAAACACATGACGGTCCGAAAGAAAGCGGGCCCAAAAAGCACAATTACCCTGTCTCTGTGTCATGTGAATTCCAGTCAAGGGAAGGAAGAAAGCTCTGGCCCGGGCCAGAGCTCCATCACGACCCTGCAAACACATCACTCGATGGTCCATAACCCTCGACTGAAAGGGATAAAAAACAGTCTGGGGCAGACAGTCCGGACAGCCTGCCCTGGTCAACATCAGCCTGGATCGTCTGGCCTGTTTGCTGCTCAAGCACAACATCAACAGAGCGGCTGAACCGCGGTTCTTTCATCGACGCTAACTCGCTCTTTGTTGGTTCCATAGACCACACGGGCAACGGCACACACGGAACCGTTCTCCATCTGTCAGCCCGCACCTTCAACACCGCCACCGCCACCTCAGCCCCCATCCCCCCCCCCCATACCACCTTCCACTTTTTCCCCCTATAAACCGACCCGCTGGTTCACTGACAGAGGGTGAGGGAACCAGTCCAGCGCCGGTGTGAAGCCGTCAGTGTGCCTCTCTGGACAAACAAGAGGGATCTTTTTTTTGGTTTCGCCTTGTATGGATATGTAGATCCCAAACGATTAGGGTTATGGGGGGCTGACTACTTGGTTTGTGACTTCCTAAAAAGCAGAAGTTGAACAGAGCATCACAAAGGTCAACCCAGTTCTGCTCTTGTAACAACAGCCGATGTAGTCACGTAGAAGTATTCTCAGTCAACTCATCCTAGACTCTAATGAGCATAATGTAAATAAAAATAAATAGACCCGTTTAAAGTAGCTTGAACTTGTCACTTAACAATGCAAATTGGCTTAATATACTCCAGAATAACAAGACATGTTGAATCAATAAATAATTATAGATAATAAGGTCAACAGTAGTAATGTTAACCAGCCTGCTTTTGAATAAACTGGAAAAGAAAAGTATCCCAAGAACAAGAAAATTATAGCGTTTTTTTCCCTAAGATTAAATTACTTAGAAAGTTACAAACAACTTATATTCACCAAAATATAATTGAAGAATCCTCATATATCTTCTTAGATTAATTCTCATGAAAGAATGTAAGATAAAACGGGATTCTTGAAAAACGAATCATACATTTCTCCTTGATTTGATTCAGCCTTTAATGAGTTGTATCTTTAGTTCTGATTGGTCTAGGCTGCTACACGCTATTATGGCTCCTGATTAAGTCTTGGCCCAAAAGTGGTACTGCTTAAAGAAAAAGTAGCTGAGAATGTAATAAAACCACCTCCTTAAAAATACACTTGAGACATTTTGAATAAGATGAATGAAAAAAAAAAAAAAAAGTAAAAATTATCTTTGGAAAAAACGTACATTCTTATGGACTCTATGATTCAGAAGCTACACACGCAGCTAACAACGAGCCAAGACCGCGGGCCCATCGAGGTCGCCGCTGAATTAGGACGTACGGGAAGTTAAGTCAGGGTTTTGGTCAATCTCTCATCTCGCTCTGACAGAAAGAAGCATTACGAACTGTGCGGGGGCTGGGGGGTGGGAGCGGGGACACTGGAACTAAACATCTCGTCCTGCCAAAAGGGTTCACTGTGTATGTGTGGATGGCCGGGACTGGGCGACACGTGTGAGCACAGTTGCAAGGGTAGGAAAGTGCTGTGACTCAGGACGGTTGTCTGAAGCGTTGACTGGCACATTTTATAGACCCCCACTACTTGAGCGATCCATTCAGCTCCACTGGATGTGATATTCAGCTGGTGAGAGGTAATCATGAATGATGGTCTGACTGACATCAACATGCACTTCAGCGCAGTGTAAGCCAACGCATCCTCTTCTTCAGCGCATTCCCAGCCCATCTGCTCCACCGTGAAGAAAGGTTGAGGAATGTTGAAGAGGTTTGCAGGGGAAATATCTTGTTTTACATTCTTCCATGACTAATATTGGGCGAGGCAAGACTTGTGAGCCATAATGTACATAATATTTGATGAATGGGGAGGAGACGTTACCAAATGGCACAGTAGATTACCAGATGTATACTCGGATAAAAATATCCTCACATTCAGAGAACCTTTTTTTTTCAGGAACAATATGAACCAATTAAAAAAAACTAGGTCTGAACTTAATGCACAGATGTAAGTGCAGTTATTTACCTTGATTATTTTGAATTGAAGACCGTACTCATGAACATACTGTATGTTGGCCCCAGAAGAGAAAGTGGTGATGATCTCATTGACAAGCGCTGAAGCTTCTTTTCAGTATACGGTTCTGGGTTCAAACCTGACAGTGGCCTGTACCAGTAGATAGAAACGTTTTTTTGTTTAATTTATATTTGAAAGGGTATAAAATGGTATGGTCCTTGGTCAATCTTTGGTTTAGTGGCTTCTCGTTCGAGGCAACCTACTCTCATCAGGTTGAATTGACATGATGGCTAGATGACTAGTGAGTCTACCTTCAACCACAACAGGTATGGTGTCTTATGAATAGTCTGGGTGTACTCGCAGGACTATGCTGAGGTTTAGGCTAATCTTTGAATTTAATGCAAGTTAACACTTGGAAGAAGCAATGCATTTTGTAACATGAACCTATGAATGCCATGTAATCAACCCCTGTTTAGTAAGAGTAAAGCACTGGATCTTGACGACAATTCAGTTGCATTTTAGTTTGAAACAAGATGCTGAGTAACCAACAGGCAAACTTATACCATCTACAACCGATTAATCATATGCTTCTATCCACCTCGATGTAAGAAGGGTTGATAAACAAAAACACAGAAATCTCCAATAAAGATATTTTTTATTGCAGAGACAGAAAATTAAACCATTTTTGCGCAACATAATGTAAAATGTTCCCTGCCCGACTAAGCAGAACAGGACAAAGAAGGAACGTGTAAAAGAGGAGGAAATGTTGGTGGTGGTGGTGGCGGGAGAGGTATGGAGGAACGATGACCCGAGGGGAACAGAGGGGGGTAGGGGTACACATGCTGGGCTCTTCCGTCATCAGACACATAGGAACACCACCTGAGAAACGGAGAGGAAAAGGAGTGAGTTTCTTTCCTTCAAAATAACAGCACGGATGAGGGACATTTCACCCAGCACCACAGATGGGTGGTTCTGCTCTTTGACCCACTAAATGGGTTTCTTCCTATACGTATGAGAAAGTGGGATGTGGCCATATTTCAGTGCAACCGAAATCAGTCGAAATCCCATCTCCAGCAAGCCAGCTAACTTGTTTGGAGCAGAGCTCTAAAGCTGTTTTGATAAAATGGGTGAGGGGGGGGGGGGGGGGGAGAGGTATTTGCATACTGAGTGGAGGAAGTCAAGTCGGCTCTGAATAGAGCTGAAGATGCACATCTTGAGGTGCATGTGTATTTCAGATGCAGCCGTGATCCATCTCCGTTTTATCTAGACACAGTCGAAACTGGGTCTAGATGACACAGCCTCCCTCCGTCTGTAAACCAACTGCCTCTAGGTAAACACTGGAAACGTTGCAGTATCTCTTGGTCTACTCTACCCCCGATGATCCTTGTTGGCACCGAGACGTACTCGTCAAGTGCTTTAAAAGAAATAAACACCAGCACCGTGTGTTTTACAACAAGCCTAGTCTCAATTGTTTGATTCGCCTTGGAGCTCCTGCATTTAATAAAGCCAAGACGTACGGCGTAAGCAAGACCTAATTTGGAAGTCGACACCTCATCCGTCTCGTCCCTAAAGGCTACATGGGAGGTTAGCTAGCTCCCAGCAGAGCTAACAGCGCTAAGTGCAGCAGGTGGCCGTGCCCTGGGAGCTGCCGTCTGGATGGAGAAGCCTCCGTTTACATTCCCCAGATGAGTGATGGATCAGACGGCGCTAGGTCACGCCGGGGAGGGGGCGGGCTAGAGCTAACATGTGTGAACAACAGAGCCCAGATCGCTAGCAAGGTAAGCTTCATGACCTACTCATGCAATACGATACTCCCCATTTTGCTGGGGCAGATTATTAAACCCACAAAATATTTATTCTGCGGTCATCACTTTATTTTTATTCCCGGACCAAAGTGATTCAGAGATGATGACATCGCCTGGTTGACTGCACTGTGGCTGTATTCATTAGTCACTAAACAGGCGTCTCAGAGGGAGAATGCAGGGAGAGAAGTGACAAGGTGCAGCTTTAAGACAGCCAGAGGCCGGAGAGCTTCTACCTTCACCGTGTCTTGACGGACGTTAAATACAGAGATGACTGGCTTAAAGAGGAGATAGGTGCAGGGCAGTTACTGAGAGGGTTACTGGAGTACACGTAGAAGCCAATAATACGAGACTATGTTCATAGAGCCCGTTTCATACATAAGCAGGCCGCTCAAAGTGCTGCAAAACACAGCCATCGCTGTCAAGAAATCAGCATGGACTAAAGACCCCAGGCTCATGATGTAGCCCATGATATACATATCTGTGTATGGGCGTGTGTGCATTGTGTGTGTGTGCATTGTGTGTGTGCATCATGTGTGTGTATTGGGTGTGTGTGTATTTGGTGTTTGGGCATTGTGTGTGTGTGCATCGTGTGTGTGTGCATTGGGTGAATGGTGGAATGCGTTTTCAATGTTTAATGAGGCACCTTACTGGAGAAGCTCTCCAATTTCGTTGTACTGTTAAAAAAATGCGGTGACAATAAAGGCATTCTGTTGTGCTCATGGAGCCGGGCTCCAACGCGGTACCTTCACGGACTCCGGCGCTGGCCCTACTCGTCGATGTACTCGAAGGGCTCCGGGGCCTCGGGCTCCTGTTCCTCCTCTTCGATCTTGGGTCCGTGGGCGGAGACGGGCTCCACCAGCTCCTCCTCCTCCTCCTCACTGGTGTCCTTCATGATGATGATGCCGCCCGTGTGCAGCTGGAGGGGGGGGGGGGGAAGACAAACGACCAATGAGAGGTGAGTCCCCGGCGGCGCCACTTCAGACACGTTGCCCCCGGTGAACCCAAAGCCCTCCAACTGGGCAGACGGATGAGTTTGGATCGACATGAAGGAACCTCCAACCAGTGTGACCTATTGTTTTAAATTATTTTTGTAAGGTAGGAGGAGGATGGGGATTGTTAGTTTAGTGTTTTCACTTTTTGGATTTTACGTATATCTGAAAATCTGAAAAGAAAGTTTATCAAAAAATAAATAAATACAAAAAGAATCCAACCACCCTCCAAAACAAATATATTGACAAACGCACATAAACAAGAGGGACAGGGGTATACAAAGGGCGCAGAGAGGGACGCGCAGATGGAAGTGTTTTGTGGTACCGGTTTGAAGGGTTGGTAGCGGCAGGTGTCTGGCATGATCAGGACTTTGAGCTGGGCCGGCATCACCCTGGCTGGGTTCTCCAGGAGCTGGAAGCTGGGCTCGGGCTCCTTCTTCTTCTCCTTCTCTTTCTCCTTTTCCTTCTCTTTCTCCTTTTCCTTCTCCTTCTCGTCCTCCTTCTTCTCGTCCTTCTTCTTCTCGTCCTCCTTCTTCTCGTCCTTCTTCTCTTCCTTCTTCTCGTCCTTCTTCTCCTTGTCAGCCTCCTGGACCTCCTGAAACACGAGACACGCACACAGACCGCACCCGTCAGCGCCCGGCCCAACGCGGCTGCCCTCCCAGCCTGGTTCTCCCGAGGCAGCGCATTGTTACTCTGTGCCGTCGGTGCCGATCTGACCGGCGTTCCTTCCTGGTGTCAACTGGACGTTTTTTTTACCCTTCCCTTGCAAGAGTTGTCTTTGGGTCAATATCTTATTTTACAAGTAAACGAGTACAGTTTGTACCTATTTTTTCTACGCTTTTCCAATCTGTCATTATAAGCCAGCATGTGGAAGACAGCTGAGGCCGAGACCGTGAAACCCTTTCCCGGGGACACCATATTTTCACGGCAGCGCTGTGAATCACCTCGCTCCTTTGAGTAGACACATCGGTTTTCCATTGGGAGATCTAAGGGCCGTAAATATCTCGGGTTTGGGACGCGTCGCAGACTTTTCTGTGATTTGCAGTAAACCGACGTGAATGGGGGACGTGTGAGTGTGTGTGAGGCACTAGAGGCTCAGACTAAGCTGCCTTATGGACCAAGCTCTCTGCAATACAATAGACATTAGTGACTGAACCATCCTCAAAACAAACAATTCCTCATTAAGGATAATGCAATCGAGCTTGCATCCGTTCAGGCTACATCTAGATCAGCTGAACCTGGCTTCTGTACCCGATGACCCCAGCATGTGTGTTGGAACGGCTGGGCCTTGAACCGGACCCATCTACAGTCCCGTCTCTCAAGACCACAGAGAGAGGTAGGGAGAGAAAGAGACTTGCCAAGGCAATGCAGCGTGCAGGTGGTAAATACTAACGGGACAACCCAGTGAAAGCGATAGCAAGTGGACCACGATATTGATCTGTTGATACAGGGGGTGGGGGCGACCAGTCAGACGTACGGGAGAGGCAGGGGGAGAGGTCAAATGTGTGCGTTGGTGTGTGTGAGAGAACATGTGTAGAAAGCACAGACCAAGAAGGCTCTAAGAACCAAGCAAGGGATTGAGCTCAAATCTGGCCACTCAGGCCCCAGAAACGTCAGTGAAAGAAGAGTGTAAGAAGATATCCGTGTCAACGACGGATTGTTTATTTCCGCTGAGTTTAAGCCTCCGGTACTTGTGAGCCATTTCAATATTGCCGCAATTGATTGCTTCTAGTCGCTGCGATGCGCTCAAGCTTTTGCCAGCGCTCATCTTTTATCCCTACGGGAAACCGAAAACTATTACAGTACTGGAAGAACTAATTTCATTTTCGCTGCACGGTATCCATTCCTAAACGTGCGCACGGTGAAACTGGAGTTTAATTCCCCGGCGACGGGTGGACTCCACTGACCCAGTAACCGGGGTCTATCTGTTGACTCTACCCGCTGTCATGGTGCGGAATGATGTTCCGTTAAGTAAACCCATGATGGGATTGGAGAACCTATGAAAGTACGAGCGCCGGCCCGGGACTTGAAAGCGCTTCACGCCCCGCTGGACCTGTCTGTTTGTTCAGCTTCCGTGACACGTGAAACGTCTGCCCAGGGTTTATTATCTGGCTTTATGATCGACTTCCCCGCTCGGCTCCAAGAGCTCCGCAGCCAACCCGGGAGAGGGCCGGAGGACTGCTCCTCAAGGAGGGTTTAGGGTTTCAGACTCACCACTTCCATCTTCTCTTCCTCCTTCTCTTTCTTCTCCTTCTCCTTCTTCTTGGCCTTGGCTGTGATGGAGAGAACGGCGGTGGAGACCTGGCATAGAGAAGGAGAGACACACACACACACACACACACACACACACACACACACACACACACAGAGAGGGAGGGAGACACAGAGAGGGAGGGAGGAAGAGAGAAAGCGAGTGAGGGAAGGAGAGAAAGACACAGAGCGAGAGAGACACACACAGACACACAGGGAGGGAGACACAGAGAGGGAGGGAGGTAGAGAGAGGGCGAGAGAGGGAAGGAGAGAAAGAGAAAGGGAAAGAGAGAGACACACACACACACACACACACACACACACACACACACACACACACACACACACACACACACACACACACACACACACACACACACACACACACACACACACACACACACACACACACACACACACACAGGGAAAGAGACAGAGAGAGACACCAAAGAAGTTATCACGATGCAAGCCCTTAAAATCAATCAAATCACCACAGTCCAGGCTCACATCCTCTTGAACTCAGATAAACAGCGGAACACAACATCTCCCAGCCATACGCCTGAAAGCAATCTTTAATTGTCAAATAATCCCCAGAGGAACTGCCAGCCCCGGAAGAGTAAATAAATACCATTTAAATAAAAATCACTCGCACGCAGCACCAAACATAACAAAATAAAGTACATGCAAATATTTACTCTACCATCACTACACCGTGGGGCACGTCTGCTCGGACACATGTAAATACAACAAACAGAGTCCAGTGGAGTCTGGGGCTCTGCCCAGTGCCCCCGGGGGGGGGGGGGGCAGTGAAGCCCTGGCGCTCACCTTCTCCTTCTCCTTCTCCTTGGGCACCTCCAGGGCCGGGGGGTAGGCGAACGTGGAGGGCTTACAGTTGGAGCGGTACTGCACCTTTGGCATCTAATGCAGGGAGACAAGGCAGAGACCCGGGTTAGGGAGGAGGGACGGCATCGGGGAGGATGGGGTATGATCGTTGGTCCAAGATTCAAGATGGTTTGTTGTCATTATTCGCAACAATTACAAAAGCAGTCGCTGGCGATTCAAATCTTGAGTGTCAGGCTCCTTTAACGATGCAATATAAAAAATAAAATGGGTAAGAGATACACAAACTGGAAAGAAAATGATTAGAATTAAATAATATTAGAATAATAATAGCTGTAAAGGAAATAGAATACCAGGCACGAAATAATTAGAAGAAAATAAAAATATAGTAACTGTAAATGAAATAGTTTGTACGGTGACAGTCAATTGAAATGCGATGTAGTTGGCATTAAGAGTTTGGCCTTCACGGATCGGGGAAAGGAGAGCGGATCATGGGACGGCGAGGGGAGTTTTCCTGGTGGGGACACACACACAGCCCCCATAGCCCTATGGTCGAGACGTGTGGTTACAGAAGGCCCACTTCTATGGCGTACTGGAACACCGAAGTAGTGAGAGCGACCACATTAATAAGCTCTTCCACTCTTCTGGTCTTTTCATTTTATTTTTCCAACTCTGAAATAAACAGTGCAGGATTTGAATTCGTCCAGGCGTCGTGTCCATATTTACAGGATTTACAGGCACATTTCGCATTTAGCCGTGGACTAGGTCGTGCCAAAATAGAGAAAAACATTGTTGAATTATTAACGACGCTACTCTGTCAACCGTGTTGGTGTTATAATTGTGCCAATACATCACGGATTTAGGGAGGAAATATGTCAAATATTATCTGCACCGTGTCTGGTGAGGCTTTCATGACTAGGCTGAAATAAGTTGCTTTTCTGAAGCTTCCAAGAGTAATTCAACGATAAAGTGTGGGAGGTAGACAACATAAGGGTCTGCATTGAAAGCACTCCATTTTTTGACAGTTGCAGCCTGCATATCTGCAGTTTTGTTTTCGCAGATCAAAAGGTTGAGACGACCACTTATAAAGTAGAATAAAGAACGAGTTTTATTTCTGTGCGCATGAATAATATGGTGCGCGTGTCTGGGTCGGTGTGTTGGTCGCAGTGTGTTGTTCAGAGTGTGTTGGTGTACGTTGGTGCGTGCGCGTGTATAACAGTTCCTCCTGTGTGTCAGGTGGTTTTGAATCAGCGGGGCAAGTTAATTCCCCACTAATGTCTCCTTAAGCCCCTCATGCCTTGCTCTCGGGCCCTGGCAGCGGCGTTCCTTCAGCCCGGTGGCTCTGTGCCAGGCTGCCGTTGGCCCGGGGAGAGCAGCCACAGGCCAGACTTTTTATAGAGACGAATGCCCGACGACGGTGAGGTCAGGCAAGCACCGCGCCGGAGATAACGCGTCAGGACAACGAAATGCACGCCTCGGCCGAGCCCGTTTTTTCAAGCTCCACGAGGAACACGCGCGCTATCTATAGATGTTTGGGTTTAGTTTCACTCGTCCCTCCGCTTGTAAACGTTGTCTGAGCTACATCAGACCTTTTAAGTCCAGTTGCTACAGCTCGACTCCCATTCAACTGAAGCACACACACACACACACACACACACACACACACACACACACCACCCCCCCCGTGACTTAATCCAAATCAATTCCAGAAAAACCATACAAAGCCTGGATATTGTTACGCAATTGGCTTGGCCCACCTGACCGAGACGGCAGATGTGGAAACGACACGAACCCCGCGGTTCTCCCAAAATTGTGTCTGGACATGGGAGTATCCGCGGCAAATCAGTGTGGGTTTGGCAGCGGGTCGCTGGCGTTTAGAAGGATTTGTGTGAATCTCGCAGATTCACGTGTGAATAACTCTTGGGTTATTACCCTCGCTCTTCTCCACATCATGGGTCAGCTGTGTGAGCAGGGCTCAGCGATTAATCGAATTTAGATCGCGATTACGATTTTAGCGTCAAACGATCAGAAAATTCACATGATCGAGTTTTCCGATTTTTTTTGTTTTTATTTTTTATTATTTTTTTAATGATTTATAGAAAGGGCAGAACAGCTGCACACATATCTGTATATCATTTTAGATTGGAACATTTTCTTTTTGACCATTTTGTGTATTTTTTTAAGGCGGAATTTCAAAGATTTCAGTTACAAAGTCAATAAATACAACATATTTTCAAACTCAAAGATAATCGTTTGAATAATCGTGGATACAATATGGACCAAAATAATAGTGATTATGATTTTCCCCATAATCGAGCAGCCCTACCTTGAGGTCCTTGTTCAGGCCGATGATGGCGGTGGGGGTGAAGGCCAGCGACAGGAAGTGCGACAGGGGGAACCAGAACCAGAACTGGGTGAAGACCAGCAGGCCCACAACAGACGGCATGTGGGTGTGGCCCGTCCTGGACTGCAGGGAGATGGTCACGTTGCGGCCCCCTGAAGCGTAGGAGAGGAGAAGAGGGGTCAGACAATGAGTTTAAAACGATGACAGCTCCTGCTGAACTTAAGTCGTTCAACATGTCGCCGTCATTACAACAAACAAAGGATAGTTCCTTCTGCCCCTCTGAGTAAAAGCGATTTTTGCCATTGGCACCAGTGTTGTGAATCCCTATCTGCACCATACACCTTCAACTTCCAAGTCCATGACGTCAGAGATATTGACGTTGATACTTTTCACCTCTAATCAAAGCCCACCCCACACCATGTCAACCAACTACAAGCCTGCTCAGGGAAAGTGTAGCTGAATGCATCATGCCGAGTGTATCATCGTGCTGGCTGAGCACCCATCGCCAAAGCATAGAATACAATGGAGCAGTATTGGGCGTCAGCAGTTGGGATTTAATAGGGGGATGTCATCAGGGTGGGGCGCGCCTCGAGAAGGTCAAGGCTTTGCCCTGGGTGGGCCGGGGCCTCTTTGGTCTCTTAAATGACAAACGGAGAACGCGCCAAGGACGGCACTCCATCAACACCCAGAGATTGGCCGTCCACCGCTTCCACCATTCAACTTGAAACCGTAATGAAAACGGGGGTCCAGTTGTTATTTCCAGGCGGGGAATGGGGAGAAAGCATTCCATCTCCGTGACACGACACGAACCGACCGCCGAGAGGACTCCCAGCCATATTGCGGCTCGTTCCATCATTCCCGTTACCGTGGTTACTTAGCAGGGCCGATAATAGATTTTGATGGCCCCCGCCAAGATAGCAGACGTTAATGGCTCGTCCGACCTCCTTTGACCTGGTCGAAGGAGGGCTGGGTAGGAGCGACGGGAAGTGAGGAGGAAAGAGTAGGAGGAATACGGGAGGCCATCAACTATATAGCCAACAGAAGGTTACTAGGGAGGACCCCTCCCTCAGGGGACATGTCCCGGGCTGACAGAAACCCTCCCAAAGTGAAAAACAATAGCAGATAAATCGTCTACAGCTCCCGCTCTGCCCTCTGCTCCTCCTTCCTGCGGTCACCAAGGTGATCCGTCTCCCCGCTGAGCCAAATCCTCCTGAGCCGTCTCGGGCGTCCCGGCCGGCGATAAAACAGACAAACTCTGTGGATTTACTGGTTTGGTGTGATGAAGAGAGTCTCTTCACAACTTGAGAAGGAGTTGAGAGCCCTTGAGTGGCGCGGGAGGCCAGGCAAACACCGGCCAACCCCCCCCCCCCCGCCCCCCCCGCCACCCCTCTCCCCGTCGGTTCCATTTAGGTTAGTGGACCAATTTTCATTCCACTGAGGAGGGGGGGGGGGCTTGGAGGGTGGCGTTTCCTAGAAGGTGTTGTGTGACTACGTCAACACCTACAAAGTGGGAGAATGGTAGCGCCTGGCCCCCCTATATACGGCAGCACACGTGCAGACGGTTGGAAACAAGCTTGAAAACTAGATCTAAATGAAAGACACTCCAGCATGCAGGATTGAAGCAGAGCATCTCGTCAAGAGCTTGTTGCACAAGAATGTGGCCGAGTTTGAGCTGCAGCGACCTGCAACCCACATATTACAGAATCCATTTTTTCTCATTGTTCATTAGGGCTCTATCTCCCGCCAAGGAAGGGGAAGGACAGAACACAGGATGACAGAAGGAACCAAGGGAGAGAGAGTGGGATTAGTGTGAAAGGAGGTGTGAGAGAGGCTTGAAACCTGAATCGTGGATAATGAACACCAGTAAACGGCTCCATAATGGCTTTCGCCTGTCACATTAATGTCACATACAATTGCCGTACCCCAGAAACCCCCTCCCCCAAAAAACGCTAATATAGCGGCAGTGAAGTCAGCCCTGTTATTGTTGGAGGAGGAAGGAGGTCGAGATCGTCCGCTGATTTGAGTGTGGTTTAAGCCCCAGCCTTGGCACCGGGTTCAAACGGACAATGCGCGTGTGTATGTGTGGAGGAGCTGTGGTTGTTATGGTGGAGGTCGTGGGGTGGAAAGGAGTGTCCGAGCTGCTCGATGGGCAAGACAATCAGATGTAGTCTTGGCAGTCGCACGCGAGAACGAGGTGGAGGTCCGTGATTTGATTGTGTGCGCGTGTTCATGTGGGTATGTGCGTTTTTGGACTTGGCGAGTCTTCTTGGCAGGTTCAGGCCGTCAGCGAATGATGCTTGGTCGGCGAGTGGGAAACAAATAATTGCTTGACGACAAAATGACTTCTCGATCTAAACTAAAATGGAACGAACAAGTCTCTGCAAGATGAAGAAGTCACTCCTCCGATAAGAGTGATGGCATGCCCCATTTGGGAAAATGCATATGCATTGATGACACATAATAAATAACAATGACCAGTAGAGTGTATTTGCACTTTGTAAAGTACACTTGGCAGTACAATTATTCTGAGGCATGGACTGCTTTCTTTCTAGCACAGCACATGGGCTTCTACACGTACGCAGGAAAAGGAACAGATTCCAGCTTCTGCCTGCATTCAGGCCTTGTAGTTTAGACAGGTTTGTTTATATGTATGCGTGTGCCTCAAACCGGGAACCTCTATTGACACTATCTGGAGACTCACCCGCATCCAGGATGCCCTGGGCCAGGATGGCTCCGAACTTGGCCATGACGTCGTCGTGCTTGTCGTTGATCACCTTGGAGTACAGCTGTCTGAATTGGTTCACCTGCAGAGAGAGATGGTGTCCATTAAATCAAGCAGTGCAATGTGTTTTAACATGGTTGGAACAACCCATATTCACTTCAGGCTAAACTGGCTTTTGGGCCATTAAAATATTTGAACGGATAAGGAATACGACTGCATATTGAGTTTCCCTAATGGGTCAGAACCAAACATTATAAATCTAGCGCTGAGCCTTGAGGTCTCAGAACCAATGCCCAGATCCATATGACATGAGAACCATGTCTACTCTACGGTCTGAAGCCATGTGTAAATAGCTGTGATGTGGCTCTAATAACTCACACTGACCTGAAAGCCTGATACACTGCTTTTCCGTTAACCTCAAGGGCAGAGATTAAAACAAATACATCTTGAGCGCCACTCTAATAAAGGAAATAGAGGAACTAATTGCAGGTCTAGCTTCCAATCTCGCCACTTTATTAGTTATTCTCTAGTAGTATCAAGGACAGAGTTTGCGGTGGAGTCTACTGCAGTCTTTCAGGAAAACTCCTGTGGGAAATGACTGAAACAGAGGCTTTCCTGATTTTTTTCACTGCATCACGATGAATACAGATCTAAAATGGCTAGTAGGAATGCAGTTGGAGGATAGCAATGGATTAAGACAAGAATTTGAACACATTCATACGAGTTTTCAGCCTTTAAAAAGTAGAATTAGTAAGTAGTACTTCCTTCAAAACGCATTTAATTGCTGCAATAGGGTGGGATCAATCTCTCTTGATTGAAAAAAGGATTCACCCGTTTAAAGGTAAAAGATGGTGCCCCATAGATAATCAGCAAAGAGGTATTTGGGTAGACATGAGGGAAAATCGTTCAAATAAGCAATGGAGGTCGATTGTTTTATAGAATTGTATCCACTGACACGCAGCCAAAAAGCCCAGCGGTATCGAGGTAACGAAGGTGGAGGCGGATTCTACAGAAATGTGTTTAGATGGGCACCCTGTTATTTTTTCATTCACAGAGAACGCGAGCAGAGGCCTGCCTGTGAAGTCAGCGAGCTAGAAACTACACAGACGAGGTCTTTGGAATAAACAGAGCTCTGGGTGCAATACCTCTTAAAGTTCAAGCCCCCTGGAAAAAGATACCTCTTGCGAAACCTTGCATACCACCCTTAGCTTGAAGGGCTGTTGCCGTGCGCGGAGGAAATCGTTCAAAGCGCGCCTGGCACTTCTTAGACGGCCGTGACGCGGGATCCGGACGGCCAGCCACTTCGGCTTTCTGTACCCCTTTTGTCCCCCCCCCCGTCCGATGATTAAAATTCACCCGCTTTTTGATGTTCGACTGAACCTGGCATGGGATGCCTTCGAGGATTATGTAAGCACGGTTTTCCCTTGAAAGACACCATTCACCGTTGAGTATAAATACAGGACGCTATTGGAAAGATCATGGACGGAGAAAGTGGAGCCGTCAAATTCGTTTGGGTTGAAATTGGTCTACAGTGTAAAAAAAACAAAACACATTTCAGAATAAATATAGAAAACTTTGCCTACCTTGGGACAGGTGACTTCCGACTGCTGGACCATGATGAGGGCCGAGGAGATCAGGGCTCCCTGTCTGACATAGTTAACCGGGTCGTTGGTCATGGGCTCCAGAAGGTTGATCGCCTCCTGCACAGAGAGAAATAACACAGGGGTCTTTAGAGAATGCTGAAAGATAAATTATTGGAATGGGCAGACAAAGTATATACTGTTGAATACATCAGATCAAACTTCCCCATTGTTTTGATTAGGCTTGCAGGCTTTACAGGATTGTGTAGAGTTCTTTCTCCACTGTTTAGATCTGGTCTTGCAGGTTAAGAGTATACGGCCAACATGTAAACCACGCTGACCTGAAGTAGCTTCTATTTAACTCGGGAGGTGCCCAACCAGAAACCATGTTGGTTTGAGGGAGGGAGAAGAAAGAAAACCCCTGCCTGACGATGCACAGAGACTGGCTATCCAATAGAAAAATAAGCAAATGGTATCGCTGAATCCCAGCTTGGACAAAAGGGTCTGGAGGAAAAAAGAAAGGTGTGAGTCATGAGCAGTCTCCGGGCTGTCATCACAACGCGGAGGTTTTAAAGAATGGTACCACACTTAGACCGTCGACTTTGGTTTAGTCTGCTGCATGGGAATGAAGGACGATCCAAGGCCGAGCCGGCTTCAATTTCCTCCCATGGAGGCTGGGAAGCAAGAGTCGGCTAAGGTTCCCTTACCCTTCTCCCATTAATACCTCCCCCTCCCCCCAACCTCCTCTTGAAGTCTTTTATTTCTGATTCACTATGGAGGAAAATAATAAGAAGGCTCACAAAAGTGGTTGGGGCTTTGGGGTGTGTGTGTGTGTGGGGGGGGGTGGTGGTGGCTCTGCCAGGGAAAGGGGTAGGGGAAACAAATGCGGACGACGAGCGAGAAGGAAAAATAAACCATGTTCCGCCGTTGCCCCTGGCCGGGGCTGGCAGAGACAATGGAGTACAGGGGTGGTGCGCCATAGCACGAAATCAACGCCGCTACCCCACATCCTGTTCCTGATTGTCCGACTGGATTTCAGTCGAGGGTGTTTGATGTCACTCTCAATCAGCAGGCGAGGTTGATGCACACTGCTGTATACCAGTTTAGCCTCTGTATGGATGGGAGACTTTCGGTTTGTAAAGACTTCAGGGTTTTTTAAAGACTTCAGTTGAAGGGAGAGAAGCTGCCCATTCGTTTTTGCAGCGGTGGTTTTTATTTGTTAGGCATCCCAACATTACCAGCATGATTCATAATAGAATACCTTATATGGTATAATAATGTACTAAACCGGTGTTAACCTGAATGAATAATAAATTGCTCCTGAAAGGGGTCCCATGATGCCCCATTTGCAAAAAAGTATTCCACCCAACACAACTGAATAACGCTCAAGACAAAAATGAATTTCAAAGAATACAGCTAGCCGAATCAAGAAGTGCCCCCCAAAAGAGCCTACGTCCGCAGTTTTCCTGTGCACCAGAAGGAGCCTAAATCACGAGTCTTTGTTAAAGTATGACAGGTGTATAACGGATGAGCGGGGTAGGCAATCTCCCCAGCAGGTGACCCACTTTTATGCAGCATAACATCATCGCTCTTCCCAGGGGGGTGCATGGGGTGTAGGCTGGGGGGGATAATATGCTGTGTCTGAGGAAGAGAAACCCAAAAACTGGGGTGGCTCGGAGATGCACCAGAGTCCTCTTTGACGGCGGGCCCGGGATGACCGAGCAGAGACATGGTTTGGGCCGAAACCACTTTAAAAGGGGGACGCCCACGTCGTTTGTTGACCTCGTTGTCTTTTGTTTGTTTTTCACTAGACCACGGCTGGGTAAGTTGAAGGGGACCAAGTCTTGAAAACAGTTTGTATCAGTCAACAGACATGGGTTTGAATGTCTCCAACTCCTTTTGAATGAAGTTTGATCTTAAATGGTTGACTATTTCCAGCCAGTTCCGAATAAATGACTAGCATCGTGAGACCATGCCGATCTTCCAAAGTCACATTCTGTTTGTCTCTGGAGATCGGGATGGACTCGATCGTGTTGAAAACCATGCCCAAAAATGGAAGGACTATAGGACCAATCATTGCTCAGGGGAGGAATTTTCAATTATTGAAGTGTAAGAAGCGTCACAATCTGCCGGGTTAAAAAATAATGGCTGTCCCCGAGGAAGGTTTAGGAACTACGGCGAGGTTCTTAGCCAAAAATAGATTGAACAACAATGTTCAAAGTTGAATAGAATCATGCCCTTTTCAGATAAGATGATTTCGCTTTACTTTCAACCTGATTCAGCAAGAGAAAAGACTGCAAGATCGAAGTCCATATATGAAAATTAAAGAATGCCCAGCCAAGGCCAGACTGATATTCATAGCAAAACGGATACATGGATATCAGGGTAGTTCCACGAGGCTAATGAAAACGAAATCGTATGAATCAAATGATATTAGTGAGCTCGAGCGATGACAATCCTTTCAACACAGTGCTCACTTACTTTGAAGTATAGCCGTACACTTAAGCATAATCCGTAAGCCCCTCGGTTCTAAACGAGCGATGCCATACTACATTTATTCTGACGACACCGTGAACATCGACAGGAAGAACAGAACCTTGCAACACCTGCAGATGCTATGATGAAGGCACTACTGTTGATCCTTTCAGGAGAGACCCCCTCTGAGCCACATGGGACATAAGTGCATCGGGGGGGTGTGTGGGATGAATAGGATTTTTAAAATAAAATCCCCCGGTTCCTTTCAAGAAAGAGAGTGAAGATGATATTGGACAAACCAATGGTTTTTCCAACACGCTTCCTTGAAAGGAACCAGGGCATTTTATTTTGAAAATAACCCCAACCTTCAGTTTGCGAATGCCAATTCAAAAGTTGAAAGCAGCTGAATAAATGGGAACAATGATTTTTTTTTTTTTAAAACATAATCCCATTGAGGAGGAATTATGATTTTTCTGACCAGGTTATGGCTGACTGAGCACAGGTCTCAGGCCAGAATAACAACTGGGAAGACTGAAACTGGGAACTGGTATTGGTCTACATGTTAAAAAAGGGTTGGTGGTCGAGTTGGTGGTTGGATGACTTGTAGGAAATAGTTTTTATTACCTTGTTGCCCGTCCCGGCACAGCAGATGCCCAGAGCCATGGCGGCACCGCATCGTACGTGGGGGTTGTAGCTTTCGGACAGCAGAGAAACCACACTGGGGCACTGCTCCGGAGTCCTGAACAGCCACGGGACCAGGGGGAACAACAGAGAGAGGGACAACATATTCAGGGGGAGGCCAGGAATCATTCAGTCATTCAACCTGATCAAAATAGATGGACAAGTTAAAACTCCTTAAAAACCTAACCCATCATGATCGATAAGCGCTTTGTATTTGATCTCGAGCATGACATTTTTGCTACGGAAGCTTTCCTAAAATAGGCCGTGTCACCACCAGCCAATCTAGGGGCGTGATGAATGAAGTCATTAGTCCCAATAATATAGAAACATCGAGGCCTGCCATTGACTAAACTGCCACACCATTGTAAAGCTATTAACCATAAAAAGATCTACCTTCCTCAGATATACTGCATCTTATTTTGTAATGTCTGCAATGTTGAGGACATTTTTCAGAATCAACCTTGATGAAACCATAGCCCAGATTTCTCAAATATAAATCTAGAAAAAATCTTTTTAGATGCAGAAATGAGAAGCATTGTTAATACATTAGAGTTCTGCTGATTAGCTTAAAGTTCATTCAAATACTTTTTTTTTTTTCTTTTCTTTTTTTTTTTTTAAATGGTATGTGGTCTTAATTGGTAATGTGGAGAAACGTGATTACCGTCTGCGACAGCACCGACAGACAGATCAGCAGCCGGTTAATGAAATGACAGTGCAGACACATCAATAACATCCACCAACGCTACGTCATATCTAATGACCTGATGGAGCTGTGTGAGCCATAAGACAAAGGCAGAGGACATCAGAATATGATAGGGACAGGTCTTCGCTGTTACTTTTAAACTGCATGTAGAATCTTTACACTAAGAAGTAAGCAACGTTATATGGTAAATCTGTTAACATCTGACTTGCAGATTTGAAAATCAAAGGGCATTTTGAAAGTAAAGATGACGAAACAATGAGAGCAATAACGGCTTTTACTTGGTTTTCTTCCATGCTGACACCTTCATGAAATAGTTGAAGACAAAAATGAAAGAAATAATTGTCAAATATTTGGCTTGCACTTTAATAGGATAGAATTATATGCTATTATAAGTCATCCAATTAATTGCATGGCATATAATACAATTCCATTAATCCTTTTTTTTCACCACTTGAATAAATCCTTATTTCATTGCCTATTGACGGAAAGTGCGACTGTCTTATCAAGATATATTCTTGACGGAAAGCTTTTTTTTCTGATGGTATGAACATGGCTACATGGGTCGTGCTCCAAGTGAGGCTGAATCCAAATAGATGATTCAGGCTTGATTCTTCACGGTTAAAAAAGCTCAGTTTTTCATATAGGCATATTTTTTTTTCCAATGCACCAATTCCTCAATTGTATCAACGTCAGGTTTCAATGCAAAAGTACAGGGTTCTTTAATCAACAAACTTGACGTCAATTTACAATAAATGGGCCTCCAGCAAATGTCATTACTGTAAAATCAAGTTAGACATAATAAGAAGTTCAGTGCTTTATGCATCGTTAATGATTCATTTTCTCTGCAGTTCAGAACCAAAAACAACCACGCCACAGCCAAACAGATGGGCAATTTGGGGAGATTATTCATCATTACTAATTTTCTCGGTTATTGCTCTTCAAGGTTTCAGATTTCTGAGATAGGGTTAACGTCAATTATCGAATACAAGCTTTATTGTCATTGCATTGAAATGTTATGTGAAGTCGTCCAACAGGACCTGGAAGGTGATAAACCAATTGCACAATAAGAAGGTTTTCAACTTGCAGATTCAATGTTAAAAATCTCTCTCCACAGATCTGTTCAAAGCTCACAAAAACGTCAAAGCAGTACCTCCTCTACGAGAAGGGGGATGCTCTGCTGCAGAGGGCTAAAGGTCCCCCTCTGAAAATACAAGCCCATTGATATGGAGGAAAGACCACACACGGCTGATAAATTCACTGGTTAAGCTAGTCCCACATCTCAACACAGTAAAGGCTTACTTATTTGTGAAATAATCAACCACATGCAAACTACAAGTTGTTGACTGAATAACATTTCCCTGTCTCAAATTCAAATAAAAGACTAATATAATAAAAATGTGGTACAATGCGATATCCAACAACCATGTACAAATTGCATCTCAATAAATAGCATCAAATTAAATCACCATTAATCTGCCTCCATTTAATATCCAATGATGTTTCCTAAACTGCCACAACATAAACAGAAGCAGGACAATGAAGGTAGTTCAAACACCTTCATTGGCATTCATTGACCGGACTTAAACGGATACTAGCTCATGGGGATTGTCCTAATGCCAATTTAGTCTCAATAAAATCCGGAAGGTTGAAAGTAATTACTAACTAATCCACCTGAGGTGTGTGATTCAGTGTTTTGAGTCGGTGCGTGGTCATGTTGCCAGGCATCACTACTACTGCCTTGTTTAGACTAAGCCCCTCTACTGGAAGGGGACTTAATTTCACAAATGGCAATCAATCAGGGATATATAGATAATCTCCCAATTACATCAGGAAGGTAACAAGGTGCTATTCTAGTCAGGTAAAGCCCACACGACCATCCTGGGAAAGATATCAATGTCCACAGAACACGTATACGCATGTAGAGCAGGACAGTTTGGCCTTTCACCATGTGGCAGCCATCAGTTCGGTTCTACGGTTCTCAGTTTCTAATTATTTAAGAGCCGTGATGAGAAACAACAAAGCGTCGACCTAGGGACCTATAAAAAGACATTTCTTGGGAGAAAAAAACAAAAAAATCTTGAGGGGAGCTAAGTTAGGTTAGGAACTCAAGTTAGGTTACTTGAAAAAATAAATAAAGTTAAGTGAAGGGCCATTACCTTTAGACAACCTAGCGATCCGAATCAGTGGATGCACTATCAAACCTAAATAGTTATTTTTCAAAAAAGGTGAAGGCAGCAGTAAAAAGCTTGCATCATGAAATTCAATGCATAATTCCTAAACCAAAGTTATTTAAATAAACTAGTAAGGGAGCCAAGAAACAATCATAATGCACTAGCTGCTCCCAGAGATTGAAATCCATTGCTATTAATAAATTAGACAGGTCACTGACCTGCTAGCCAATGAACACATAACAGGAAGTGGACAAATCTAAACAAATTATACATTTTGGCACCCGAAGATCAGATTTAATTATCCTGTTTCCTGTTCATTACATAGACGCCTTAATGGACAATGAAGAGGAGCAGGACACGAGCAAAGAGATTGCCGGGCATCATTTGTTATCACGCCATTAAAATGAAATTAAATCTACCAACAAGAACCAGAGACAGAATGACATTTTCAACAGTCCCCAACCCCTGAAATGGCTAATGTTACAAGCAAGAGAGCTGTCACTAAGTGTAAAAAAGATATGTACAAATGGCCAACTATCCATTCACAGTCAGCAATGTCCATCTTATCAATGTCCAATATCAAATAAAATGGTTAATTTAAGAGGTTCGAAGTCAGAACATGTGTCAGCTCAGTGCTCCTTCTGCAATTTCTTGCATCTCAGAAATTAAAACTCAAGTTCTCAAACTTTTCTCCTTTGACACAGCTGGGAGTAGAAATTCAAAAAGGCCCCAAAAAGAACAACCCAGAAGGGCACCTATGGCATTGTGATCAATTTCAAATAAATGTAAATTCAGAATAAATGTCATTCAATGGTAAATTGCTTAGCCTAGAAAACAAAAAGAAAGTGCAAACTTTTACTGCAAAGAAAAACTGTCAAAAAGTGTCCATATCTGTATAGTGGAAAGAAGGAACACATGCATGGCCCTGCATTTAAAATTGCAAAAATCGATTCAACTCAGCTCAATCGCCGTAGTGCCCAACAGCAGCAGACTCACATTAGAGCCATACCATCCCTCAGTAGGCAGGCATGTCGTTTGAAAGGCAAGACCAATTCACGGCCAGGGGGGAAAAGGAAGTGGAAAAAAAACTTCACTTTCCTTTATTTGGGTAGTTTTACCTGGAATTGAGTTCAAGACAGACGTGTCCCGGTAATACCAAGTGTGTGTGCCACACTTGTCCAAGACAGGGAAAGGCTACGATATTTGAGTCGAGTTGGTTTGCTTTGCCGTTAGGAAAATAAATGTACAAATAAAGTAGACTACAGAAAATATGCTACTCTGCTTTGACATGTGTCAACTTTAGAAGCGGCTTTGCAGTCGCACAGTGGAAAGAACACAACAATTATGACTGCTGTAGAGGCCTGGACTGTGAAAGCAGGCTCATGTTTCAAACACCACCGCAGTAGTACCAATGATCAAATACACAGCAATGCCTTGCACAGCTTTAGGATCTAGGTAGGCGATACAAGATGACATGTAAACATATATAAATTGCTGAGTTTGCACCCCATGAATCCTAGTCCCCACCATCGCACACACGAGAAACTAAGCACACGCGCAATTTACTCCAGTGGACGAGAGTACAGAAAGTGACAAATATAAACAGAGGGGCGGCTGTGTTGAAGGAAATTACCTCCCAGAACCGCTGGCATTGGGCCAGCACAAAGACATTCATCTGTTTTCTGCTAAGCCTAACACATGGACAACACTATGGGGAGAGGGGGGGGAAGAGAGAGAGAGAGAGAGAGAGAGAGAGAGGGGATGAAGGAAGAGAAGAGAGGGAGGGAGTTTGAGCCAGTGAGATGGAAGCGCACAAGCTGATCAGACTCCTACTAAAAGGCGGTAAGCAGAGATAGAAAGCGAGAGGGAGAGGGGACTTGGGCGATAGAGAGAGAAACTTGGAAACGTCGGAATGGTCAAACGCTGTGGATGTTGTAGGAGATGAGCCTCAGGACTTTGGATTCTTCCATCGCGGTGGAACAACAAGGAACTTCCCCCTCAAGGAAAGCCTCAGAGTGGGAGAGCACTGACTGCTGCCGGGAGAGCGTAAAATTAAGTCATTCCACTTTGGGAATCATTTGAATGTAAAATTGTAAACTGAAAAGGTGGTAGCGAGGCGAGACCAAAATACCTGGTGAGCCAGGTCAAAATAATTTGGGAGGTACTGACATTTCTTGACAGGTTTTTTGTGTCGTACAACAGAAATAAAACTGAGATTCTTAAAGAACAGGTAAGGATTTTTCCTTTTTACAAAGCATGACATTTCAAAGATGATAAATTAATTGTTCCACCAATACCTTCTTGGATAAACAAGGAGATGGGAATTCCTGATTGCCTGTAGAAGACTTTCATCCTTTCGTTTGGATTTTTTAATCAATCAACGCACATCATCTTTCCAGCCATTTTCTGTTATGGTGTCACACATCCTGAAGCCTGAAAGCACTTCAGTTTTTTTAAGTAAATGTTAATCAAAGTTAATGCTTGTTTAATAACCCTTAACCCGTAATGCGGGATAAAGTTAAAACTGATTGCCACTTCCTTGTGTAATGACCGAGCCATGGTGGGTCAGGAAGGAATAACGAGCGTACAGGAACGACCCTTCCCATTTGTTACCATAAGTGTCAATGGTAATTAGGCCCAGATAAAACGCAAAAATAGGATAACACTGCAGTTATTGTTTCTTTAACAGAGTTCGTAGAAGGCGTCGCGAGGGGATGAGCAGTACCGACAGCCCTGGAATCAGAAGCTTTTTGGACGTACCCGCGGTGAATCTATCGTTTATCCTTGGATTTGGTTCGCTCGGAGCGCTCGGATCTTAACCTCGTTGCGAGGCCGTACCGGTTTTCCACACTGGGCACTGGCCGACGGCTCTTCTCCCGACGCCTGGCAGTGACCCGTCCCACCCTGCCGCGGGACTCGGCACGTGGGGGCCGAACGAACCATGCTGACCGAGCCTCCGGGGCCAGCCAGAGCAGAGCCCCGACCAGCGCCGAGGCCAGTTCCCACCGCTGTAGCCGCACCATGTCCCGGCCGGCGGCGGCTTCCCTGGAGCAGAACGCCACGGAGCCCGGCGAGGGCCCGGGGGTCCGACTCCAGTGGGCCGCGCTGCTCATCCTCATGGTCATCGTGCCCACCATCGGCGGCAACATCCTGGTCATCCTCGCCGTGTCGCTAGAGAAGAAGCTGCAGAACGCCACCAACTACTTCCTGATGTCTCTGGCGGTGGCGGACCTGCTGGTGGGACTGCTGGTGATGCCCATCGCCCTGATCACTATTCTCTACAGTAAGTCCACGTAGAAGTGGGTGCCACTGACGGCGCCCTGATGTCCTCTGCATCCCAGGGAAACGACCGCGGTACAAACGGGGTTCTTGTTGACACGGGGAAGCTAGTTGTCCTCTGAAGAATGGATAATGTCCGACCGATAACCTGATTATTCTAATAAATACAAGCTGCCCTGAGCAAGTTTCTTAACTGGCATTTTGTATGCTTGACCTTTTCCTATTCTTGGTGTCTGCTAAAAGCCCTAAATGTTAGTGCAAGTCAGCCTCTTAAACACCATGGATTTAGAGAAGTACCAAATATCTTGGCTAGATAGAAATGTAGCTAAATAGAGCTAAAAAATGCTTACAAATATTTCAAAGTTCTTTAAATTCCTGGTGTTTCAGCTACAAGGATACACAGCATCCACATCTGCATAGGAGTCAACAACACAGATTTATAATGGCGCCTCAAATCATGGAGTCATAACAAGGATTCCCTTTTGTGTTCAGCCTGATGGGTGGATCAACAATTGAGAAAAGCCTTGGTGATTCATCAGGGTTGTGGGGAGGTTTGAAATAGGATGTCAGCAGCACTGGTAACAAGCTCCGTCCTCAATAAACATATTACGCCTGATGAGAAATAACAAGCGATAGTGGATCATAAACACGCTACTTCCTGCGGCGGTTCTGTTGTAGTTGTGGCACTATTCAACCCACCGCTGTCTCTCATACACACTCTAATCCACTATCTTCCTTCTGCCTTCCAAGTGACTTCTGGAAGGAAAAGGATTTGGAGATGCTGGGCTTGATCACACCCAACAAAATGTGAAAGTAGAAATTAAGACATCCAACTTTTCCCTAAAAGAGGCACGTCTCTCTAACTTCAATCATTTTCTGCTTGTAATACAACTAATAGTCTTTGGCAGTCCTTGAATTTGCTTCATCAGCAAGGCCAATACCAACATTTCCAAAACGTCTAAGCCCATTTAAAAAAAAAAAGGTAAAGATTGAGGATATGATGAAAAAAGCCCCATCTCAGCAGTGCATGCCGAGCTCGAACTAATTACCATCAAGACTACAGGCAACGCCATATGCCAGCTCATCATTTTGACCAGGATAATATATTTACCTAATTATGAGGTAAGGTAAAAAACAGACAAACATCTTTGCAAATGTATTGGTATGTCTAGCAAGTTTAAAACATTTCTATATAAAAAAAAATACATCATACTGTTAACCCTGAAATATTTAGTTACCCTTCCCTTTGCCTTAGTGTTTGCAGAGCAACATGGTAACTTAAGGTGTCACAAGGACATAAACAATGTTTAATGCTTTCTACTGTTTGAAGAGCTCGCTCTAGAATATTCCTTTGAGGCCTAGTGTTATAACCCAGTGATCCAATTAACATTTTCCTACACCTGAATTTAGAAGCAACCAAAATATCCAAATAATACCCCCAAGAGGAACATAGCCAAAAAAAAAAAGAAAAAAAAAAGCACTGCAACACATGAATACCTTATTGAAAATGAGTTTTTGGCTCAGTTTCTGTTTAAAAATCTCAAAATACAGAGTGAAAGGACTATAGTCAACGAAAAGAAAAAAGAAAAAGAACACATTTCCACATCTGCTAGGCAGATGAAATCATGGCTTTGCTCAGAGACAACACCTTGAAAAATGAAATAGACATACTGTTTACAGGTAAGCTGTGACCACTGGCAGCAGAGTATAACAAAAATTCAACACTAAAATGGCTGGCTAATAAGGAACCACCCTTGAGGTTTTTTTTTAGGCTTGAGTAGGGATTTGCTTACTGAAGTGTCAGAATAGTAAAGCACCACCTAGCACAGTGTTTATGTTGAAGATCAAGAGAAGTATTTCACTTTGATGCATTAGACTCGGTGCACAGCTGTAAGACTTGTGCCGAGTTACAACCCTAGAAAAATGAAAGTAATAAAAACCTTATCACAGTGAAGCTACTAATCGAAAGAGCAGAACTTTCAAAATGGCTCTCCTGTCACAATGCTTGCAAAACGGCTTTCATCAATCATATTAACTTGAGTTTGATGTGAGAAGTTAAGTGTCACAAAAGCAATGATGGCTCAGTCTACTTCAACAATTTAGGCATAAAATATGTGCTGAATACACACACATTTTCAGAAGCTGCAATGCAGTTGCTTCTGTACAGTTACTTTTACTATAGATGGAGACATTATCGTAAATACCGAAAATACTAAACTAATACGCTTATAAAATACATAACCGGTAGCCCATAGGCTGGTATCTTGTGATAAAGTTTGCAGTAAAACACAGGTCATGCAGTCTCTTAAGCATTTGACTATTAATTACTGTGTTTGAAGAGAACAAAAAGGAACGAAATAACATAAAAAACACTTTTTAACAACAGAAGCTTTTAACCATGTTAATGGGAGGTTGGACGTGAGCCAAGCCAATTACTTGCCAAATTTGCGTTGGGGACCATAAATAAACAGCCTTGTACAACACGGTCTTTAGCACATCTACATAAAAAGCTTTTAGCTCCATAAACAGTCATCAGAGAACCCTTTTTTCCAGTACAGTCATTCCCAACCGAGATAAACAAACACATCTTTACATGAGAGCTACTTCTGATCCCTGGCCATTGTGGCACAACTCCCATAACCGATGGTATGCAGAAGAAGAAAATGTATTTGGAATGGACATAGGGTATTCCGAGGACAGAACCGTAATGCTAATGGATGTTCCATCGCAGGATATCATTAAGGATCAGGAAGAATATTTCACCAGTTTCCCTCTAATGGTAGGATCGTTATCATGCCTTTGTGAAACAATGTCCCTTTTTCGTCTGTTCTCAGATTCCGGGTGGCCCCTTCCGGAATTCCTCTGCCCCATCTGGCTCTTCCTGGATGTCCTTTTCTCCACTGCCTCCATCATGCACCTGTGTGCAATCTCCCTCGATCGATACATCGCCATTAAGAAACCCATTCAACACAGCCAGTACAAATCAAGGACTAAGGCCATGATGAAGATCGCACTGGTGTGGCTGATATCAATTGGTGAGTATGCTACGACAGATGTTTTGTTAAACCGCTTCCTCTGCTGGCTTACAGGGTCCTGAAGTTATTTAAGGAGTATTTGATATGGTGTGTTCGGGGACAGTTTACGTCACGGCAAAGGTGGTTTGATGCAGGGGGTGGACCGTACAAGCCGGATGCAATAAAAGCCGATCCTACGTAAACTATCGTGATGTTGGAGACAGAGGGGTGGCGTTATTGTAATAACATCAGGCAGGGCGCAAGGTGACTCACAAGATGTAGCACATGGGTTAGCCATCCTTCCTCAACACGCTCACCTCGGTACACACACACACACACACACACACACACACACACACACACACACACACACACACACACACACACACACACACACACACACACACACACACACACACACACACACACACACACACACACACACACACACAAAGTAGCAGCAAATAAGTGTGCTTTGAACACAACTTAAATATCTGAATAGGCAACTGTTCTGAGAGCTAGTCAAGAACATTGTGGACTAGACCTACATCACATACATTATAAACACTATAATTACTGAATGTTTATTTAAACAAAAAGGTTGTCTTGCGCTTTTACAACTGTTTATCCAACGTGCCAGGACTTGGAAGCCAAGAGCTTGCACAGATAAAAGAAATGAGGTTACTGGGTGACAGGATGTTCCAGTCCGTTACTGATGGCATTGGACGTCTATATAAAGTAGTGTAAATTCCGGCTGATCTTATGTCAACTTTTAAGAATTACCGACCAATAAAAATAAGAAGATCTAGTAAAATGGAGGCCAATAATGCCTCGTCTAGGTTCAATAGGCCAGGTCACCCTTTTCAGACTCTGGTGCTAAATCTTGGCATAATTCAAGACCTTTCATAACGGCAAAGTCATGGGCCTCCACCTGGTCTAGATTTAAATTGCAGTGTTTGAGGAAAACCAGACAAGTGGGAGAAAGAACAAAGCTTAAACATTACGGTGAAGCCCTTGAGCAGACTATACAATCCTGTTATCTGCTCGCAAGATCAAAACTCTTGCATTAAGCAAGGGTTGCCTTTGAAACTGAACATTACCAGTCATAACAAAAGTATAGTAAATGCCAAAAAAGCACTTTGATTATGAGTTTTCTTCAACTTTAAAAAACATAACATTCCTGTTTTTTCCCAATTACAGGTATAGCCATTCCGATTCCCATTAAGGGACTGCAGAACTACCATCTTCCCAACAACGTCACCTTCAACAGCAACCACACCTGCCTGCTGAAGACCGACAGCTTCCGGGAGTTCATCATGTTCGGCTCCTTGGTGGCCTTCTTCATCCCGCTAATGATCATGATGGTGATCTACCTGCTCACCATCCAAGCTCTACGCAAAAAGGTTTACTTGCTCAGGTCGAGGGTGACCCAGCGTTTCACGCGCCAGACTGTCACCACGGTTTCCCAAAGGGAACAGGCTGAGGGCACTTCCCCTGCCGGGACACAGACATCGCCGGAAGGCCCATTGATGCGGGCGTCTGGGAAACCGCTCTCACTCACAACGAACCGCCTTTCGAGGGACGACGTACCGTTTCGCAGGATGTCGAGCATAGGAAAGAAATCCATGCAGAACTTGAGCAACGAGCAGCGCGCCTCGAAGGTGCTGGGCATCGTGTTCCTCCTGTTTGTGGTCATGTGGTGCCCGTTCTTCATCACCAACATCACCTCCGTGCTCTGCCCCGACTGTGACGTCAACGTGATCGCCCGGCTGATGGAGATCTTCGTATGGGTGGGCTACGTATCCTCGGGCATCAACCCCTTAGTCTACACCCTGTTCAACAAGACTTTCAGACAGGCCTTTACCCGCTACATCACCTGTAACTACAGTGTCTGGACTAGCAATGGGCCGGGGAGACACCCCAGGGTGCAACACCGAGGACGGGGGCTGACAAAGATCTCCTTCCGCTCCTCCATGGCGGAGAATTCAAAGCTGTTTGTGAAGCGAGGAATGAAGAACGGCATCGGGGCAGTGAGCTATCAGAGCCCGCTGCGGTGCCGGCAAGTACCGATACAGTCCCCCAGCAGTGTTGTGTTGGACACACTGTTCCTGACTGAAAACGAGGACTTAAAGCAGGGGGAGCACGTTAGCTATGTATAGAGGGGATTGGCCCGGTTCATAATAAGGACACCTCCAGTACTTTGAGGTGTTGAAAGTTGCCCTACATCTATAAATTAATTTCCTATTTCACATCCAAGTATTTCTGGACAAGTTAAAATGGCA
The DNA here is from genome assembly GCF_902167405.1 of Gadus morhua. Lineage (NCBI taxonomy): Eukaryota > Metazoa > Chordata > Actinopteri > Gadiformes > Gadidae > Gadus > Gadus morhua. The sequence goes on from NC_044059.1 coordinate 8,625,901, forward strand.
GGCTCAGTTTTAATCCGTGCTTAGCGAGAGGCAACGACAAGCTGCATAGTTAGCTACTCGTCATGCTGCAACGCTAATTCTATCTCTTTGCGGCTCTGGAGAGTGCTAGCCTTGTATGTTGATTATTGTACGTAATAACAAATTATAACAAACACTTTACTTTGAGTGGAATCGATTATTTTCCCAAGAGAAACAAAAAGAACATCTGAACAATAAAACTTCATAGTGCATTGTCTTTATGAAGGCTGTGAATAAGCGTTAAACTCTAGAGCGCTTGCATGCATCTTCTTCCGCTTATCTGAATTACTATTCCTGGCAAAACATCTTTGCCGTTTCTTACCACTTGTGAGGTTGCATTAATGCATTGCACTATTAATGGCAAAATGTCCAGTTTGTATTAAAATACTTCACAATGGCAATGTACAAAATAATGCAAGCAAGGTAAATCGGAAAGCTTCTATGTTCAATAAATTGGAAATGTGGAATTGTGTATCATACTCCTAGCTGAACTAATATGACATCTGTATTACTCAGAGCGCAAACGTACTAATACATAACAAAATGCAGTCATGTAAACATTCCAGTCCGTACTGTAATACAAGTTTATATTTACAAACGACTGACAGAGGATAAACTGGTCTTAGCGAGACGTGCCAAAGCTGCATTAGCAAACGCATTCTAACAAAAAAATGTGTTTTGGCCTTCAACACAACTCATTTAGTTTTTAATACAATGTGCTGATCACATGCCCTATAAATTGTTAGAACCAAAGTATAAGCAACACTTGGAAGTCTACCAGATAGTTCCTTGCCATTATCGTCTAAATCCAATGACAAAGAGATGGTACATTAGACATGGGAGAAAAAGACAGCCGTCTTTCAGAGTGGCTTGAGAGGTACGGGCATGGGACTAGGTGACTGGGAGGAACTGCGCCCAGCTGAATTGTAGTGGTTGTGGGACATTTCTAAACACAGGAAGGATTACACAAGGTTTATCTTGTAGCCAATTGATCATAGGGAATATCCCATGGCCTTTTTTGGGCTTAAAATGGACAGCCCTGATGTGCTTCAACTCAGCCAGGCGTTCTGTTTAACGCCGTTTGGCTGCCCGATGGGTAAATGAATGTCATGTTCTGAGTGATTCGCTGAGATAAAGAGGGAGAACAGAAACAGGTGTGACGGAAATAACAACCGGGCATATCATGCCCTGAAACACCCCATCAGAGTGACTGGAGGGGATTAAAGATACAGTCTCATGCTGTCAGCTACTTATTTTGTAAGAGCAACAGAATATTTAACACTATACTATCCTTTAAATCTAAAAGGTAGCATAAATTGAAACCTAATATGCTTGGCATTTTATCCCAAAGCTAAATTTTCTCTCCATTTTTGTTCTACAAAATTAAAAAAAAAAGGTTCAAGCATAAAGCCACATCTTGCAGTATATTTTAATATTACTAAAGTAAAAATCTGACTACCAGGAAGGGGGTAATGTGGGGGAGAAGTAGGATTCCTTTCGGAACCTAGTCTCCTTTGACAACTATTCCAGAAATAGTTGTCCAGCATAACTACAAAACAAACAAGACAAAAAATGCTGTTTGGTTTCACCCAAACAAAACATTCACCTCCCTTTTGGAGGTAAAAGCCAAATATACGACTCAGAAAGTGCATTTGACATTTTAACAAATATTTCACAAAAGATGTGTATTTGGCATTGCAATGCAAGGCAGACAGATCTTACGGATTCCCCCCGAATTCCTCAAGGGATCAACTGATTCTGATCTACTGCAACAAAATGAAACAATAAGTCAAGAGTCTGACGTTATAGGTCTGGTGTAGGTCGGTGCTTTACGTTTAAGAGCATACTGTAGTAAAGATTCAAATTCTGAAACATGAAAGTCAACGCTTTTATCTTGATGTCAGGCTGCCACGAACATGCTTAACCAAGCAAGTTCTTCAAGAGAAATTAAATAAATTACCTAGAAACAAAGTCAAAGCTGGAAAGGGCTCTCACTAGAACCTGCATTGGCCTCCACTGATACCCACTTCAAACCTCTCCAGATGCATTTGGAAGGGGCATGAGAGTCAAATGTGTGCTATGGGGGGGAATGCAGTCTCAGAGCATTCACCTTCAAGAGCGAACTAATGAATGATCACAGGATAGTCCAGACGTTTTGTTGACCACGAGTTGTGACAGCAGGCTGAAGTAGTACAAGCTCAGTTCTTACCTGAACATGATGAAACCGATGGACTCAACAGCTGCCCTCCTCACGTCGTCGTTCACGTCACTCACCTTTGTGACAAGAAGAGAAAAAGGATTTAGGGAGGATGAAACTTCAGCCTCTTTCTAATCATGAAGGGAGTCCTTGTGTAAAAACTAGCCAGTTGCCCCAATATACTTGACTACTGCCTGCAGTACAAATTTCATCACATTCATTAATACAAGGAGGGCTCTCAATTTAACATGGGTAGAAACATACAACTCAGTGGAACGAAGCAGTTGAAATTAAAGTGAGTTGAATGTAAGACAAGGGTCTTTCTAGTGACTTAATACCAACTACTATTTTGTTTCAGGAGGGGGGGCTGCTTTTGTGATCTAGATTAAGAGAACACAACATCTCCACACACCCAATTCAGTGAAAGTTGGCCAGAAAATTATACCTCTACATATCCAGGAGGTAATGAGAGGAAAAATTCTTCCTACGAAGGCCCAATTTATCAACCGTTCTAGAAACGTTAGCCGCCATATTTACCGACAGACGAATCAAAGCACCGGCTTTTGTCACCATTACCATAAACCATCATCATCATCATCATCACGGCCGTGATCATCGGCTTAAAGGAGCCAGCTATAAACAGCAGGGCTAAGCGGGAAGTACTCACAGCGACATGGAGCAGGCGTCTGATGGCCTTGTTGTTTCCAGAGCCGCAGTAAGCCATGCCCACTGTGTACATACCGGAGCGCCTCAGAATGGGGTCCTAGAGGAGACAGTGAGGCAGAGCAGACACTTGAGGCCCTGGGTCTTAACACCAGCAAACACACGCGCATACTTTGTGGGAATGTCAATCAATTCGGTCGCTTTTACAGTAAATGGAAATCCTGATCTACTGGATGATATTTTTGTGTGCCAAACTATGACATGGCCCTATGTTACGTGTGTTGCAATATAAACTGTACAAGGTGCCACAATAAAGGGGATCGATGCCAGCTTCCTGTTCGTCCAGACCTGTCCACCAACACCACATTTTTCCTCTCGTGACCCACCTTGTCTCTGCAGAGGCTCTCAATGAGGGCGTCCGCCTCCTCCATGCGGCCGTACATCACCATGGCGATGCCGACGGCCAGGCCGCGCAGGATCTTCTCGTGCTGGGTTTCCTGGGCGTAGCCCACCATGTCCTCGATGGCCTGGGCCGACTTGGAGCCCAGCATGACCAGGCCCAGCGCGAGGCCTGCAGCCTCACCTGGTGGAGGGATAAGGGATTGCATGGAGCTCAGAGGATGGGAGGGCCCAAACCAGGCCGACGCTCCCTTTTGGGTTCTGTGCGACATTAATGACCTTATCGTGCGAACCGTGTCATGGGATAGTTAATGTTACTGAATATGGCGCAGAAATCTAAATATATTTTAAATTTAAATATTTTTTTATTTTGAAACAACTAATAACTTTATTATGAATATCCTCTTTACCCCACTTAAACTGGGGTTAGATTATCCCTCAAGATATTGGATTCGATCTCGTCTTTTGTACTTACCAGTGACGGCGTCGTCCTGGTACAGGTTGGACTTGAGCAGATCATAAACATCCTGTCTGGCTGTGCCGAGGGCCGCCAGGCCCAGGCCCAGAGCACCCCCGTGACGCACAATCTGCCAGACACAAACAAACACGGCCGTGAACAAAGTGTAATAAAGTCTGAGTAGTTGGAAACAAATATTAAACAACGGGACTCATTCATAATACGGCTCTACACTAATAGACAGAAAGAAGTCCTCCCGTTCAGAAATCCCAAGTTCATAAGGATACAGAATGCATCAATATTTATGCAACGCTAACATTGTATTCATGAGGGTTGTCCGATCACGTTAGTAACCGACGTTTCTTCAAAACGTTACGATCCTAAGCCAAACGGGCCAGTGATCTTACGTCGTTGCTGGCGTTCTTCAGCTGGCTCAACAGGTAGTCGATGATATCCCCGCCGTGGTTGGCGTGGATCAGACCCAGAGCGTACAGGCCTCCTCCCTCCTGGTACGCAGAGCCAGGAGAGGTGTCTTTAGGCAGGTAGGTCGCCATCAACTGGAGCGCCTCTTTCTCGTGTCCCTAGAATAAGTTCAAGGTAAACAAAGTAAGGCAACAGATTTTCTGGAACCATATTCTAAAAGCTGACCAATACTCGCGAAAACATTTTGAAAAAAGACAGATCTTGCACACATCTTCTTGGAGGCATCTTTTCCATTGTTTTCTCTTTAAAACCAGTAACCGGAGGAATAACGATAATATGAGCTGACTTGAACTAAGGGACGTGGATAACAAAAGCATACCTTGTGGATGACTCCCAGGCTGGCGGTGGCTGTGAACTTCGCCCAGTTGGTCGCTCTTGCTAGCCACTCCAAGTTCTCTCTGGGAAACGGCAATAAAAAGTCAATCAATTCATGAAACGGATAACGAATGAAGGCTATCCTATATAAATGAACCCCATGCCGAAGGTAAAACAAAAAGGGCCATACCGGAGAAACTGGTCACTTGTGGTTCCTGTGTGCATGAAGGAGTTGGCTATGACCGTAGCCGTGTGGCACACCGAATTCCGCACTGCATCCTGAGCGAAAAACAAAATAAAGAAAAATCTAAATCAAACAGTACACCTAGCACAGTACGCATTATTATGTAAGCTCAACCATATGCAGGTCCTCAAAAAGCGGTGCAATGGATTAAAATTAGAGCTGTCAGTTAAACGCGTTATTAACGCCGTTAACGCAAACCAATTTTAACGGCGTTAAAAAAATTATCGCGCGATTAACGCAATGTTTTATTTAAAAAAAATAAAAAAACTTTTTTTTTTTTTTTTTTTTCTTTGGCTCAAAACATAGAAGCAGTAGCCTGACTGCTATGTTCAAATGACATTTGTTCAAAGCAGTCGTTTAATTGCACTATAGGCTCTTTTTTTGTATCGTCCTGTTTTGATCAGTATATGCCAATGTTGTTATCAATAAAAAATCATTTGCACAAGGCAAGCCGATGCACTTCACCATGCTGATAAGATAATTAAAATGAGAAGAATTCTGGGACAAAAAAATCAAGGGATATTTAGCATAGAAAAAGAATTTGCGATTAAACGCGATTAATCGTGAGTTAACCATGACATTAATGCGATTAATCACGATTAAATATTTTAATCGCTTGACAGCTCTAATTAAAATATATTCTTGGTTGAATATTCAGAGGCTTCTTCTTCTGTGCGTTTGTCGATTGGTGACATCAAGAGGTTTCCTTATGCAAAACCGCAGGCTCCAAAGCAGCGGCCTTTACCTTTGTGTTTTTGAGGATCATCAAGTCTGTGTTGTTGTTGCGGATGAGGAACTGCAGGTGAAGCTCGATGGCCATCTCCCCGCTTAGGATCTTGATCATCTTGGCGTTCTGGTCTTTAGGCTCCTCCTACATTGCAAAATACGGCCAGAGGTCAGAGAAGAGTCTAGTTGGGTTAATCAACCCAAAAAGCCAGAGCTAATGGGACAGTAGATCGTTTGGTCTCTGGTGCATGTATATTATAAACGCTCACCACTTCTGCAGGCTTCCCAGCAGGAGAGCTCCCGGCCTTCTCTTCCGTCTCCATTGCCTCACTGGAAAAACACACCGGTAAACGGTCATCATTTGTTTTGCCTTATTAAATAATAGTTAAAAAACACCCAAAAAGGCTTATAAAAAGACCATTCAATTTATATAGCAATGGACAAAAAAATAATTAAAAAAAGTTTAAATAGTTTTGAAGGAAATTTAGTCACTGAAACACAAATAAATCAACCTGCTCCCATTCAATGCATTTCCATCACAAACTCTTATTCTGAAAGCGGCCGCGCACCCGTCTTTGTCGGCGGTGGGCACAGTGCCTGTGTTGGTGGAGCCGGGCACGGAGGGGATGGGCGTTCCCACGGTGCGCAGGTTCTGGATGACCGAGGAGAGGAACTGCTGACTGGCGCTCTCGTACAGGTCGAAGCAGATCTGGTAGGCCATCAGCAGGTTGTCCTCCTTCACCAGCTTCTCCAGGATGTCGCTGACGGCCTGGGGGTCGTCCAGGAAGATCAGGCACTGCGCAGGGAAACAGCGGGGAGGGAGAGAATAGGTTAGATAGCCGTCAGAACCTTCTACATCAATTGAGGACCTCACCTCTCGTTCAGACGGTCGGCCCGAGTTCAGAGTTCACCACGGAGGAGAAGTAGAGGAAGTTTATCGATGTCCAAAAGGGTAATCCTCACTAAACGCTGTAATGCAAATTTCCAAACGTTCTTTAAAACCTAAAGTTGGGCAGTATCATGGTAGGCCAGGGTATTTAGGAATACCACTAGTAAGACTGGCATCATGTGGACTTTTCTATTTATTTTGTTTTTATAGAACCCATTTCAATCCATTGATGCGGAAGAATTGCCGGATTAGGTTTTACGGTAAAAGTAGCAGTTCCTGTTTTTCTAAGACATGCCTTTCTCCGTTTCATGCCAAATGCTACCATTGACAGAGTACTGGCAATGCTGTTGCAGTCCTTTGTTGTCATTGCCCGAAATTACAGGTTACATAAAAAACCTGAAGGGTCAGTCAAAAATCGGTATTTTCACCGATCCTTTGATTTAACAAGCAGTCTTGCTACCCGACACGCCGAGTGGTCCTGTCCAACATACAGGATATTATGTTCTACCATGGTTTACAATTCCTGCAAGTAAATTGGTGGAATGGAAACACTGGTATTTTGACAGCTCTCATGGCCCATACATGACCCCCTTTTGCCCTTAAACGATGGGCACAAGCTGAAAGGGGCTTCTGACAAATACATTTAACTCATGTCTTACAGGGGAAAAAAGGTAAGAGGAAGTTAGGTTCTGACCTGACAAACGTTAATGAAGTCTGGCTTTTCCAGGTTCATGTAGAGCTTGACCAGAACGCGGAGCACCTCGTTGCGGAAGCTCTTGTTCTGCATCAGAGACATGCACACCTTCAAGCTGTAGGCCAGCAGGCCGCTCACGTCGTTCTGCAGGACGGGAAGAGACATGCAAATTGTTATAAGGGGAGACCATGATTATGATTACGGGCTACAGGGGCTAATCCATTACCATTGGTGGACCTAGTTTCCGTATCCTGATGGTCTATTAATGTAGTAGAATCGTATTTTGGTTCATTTCAGATGCAATGCAAGGAAAATAATTTTATAGATTTAAATTTGTACATCTTTCCTATCCTAGTAATGATATTTTGCACGGTTTGCACAATTTGTATTCATTTAACAAATTTACATCCATTTACATTTCACAATCTTATTTTTCTTAAAAAAGGCGAAGTCTGCGAAGACTAATCCTTAACCCAGTTCCAAACGAGGCGTGAAATTCAAACTACTGACCGATTCCAAGATGGTCTTTTCAAAGATGTCCAAGCGCCGGGTCTCCAGGGCGATGCCAATGGCCTGCTTGTACTTGTGGTCGCCGAGGCAACGCAGGAACATCTTGTTGACGATGCCCTCGAGGCGTGGGTCGATACTCTTTTTCTCCTCTTCCTCTGGCAGCTCGGCGTTCTCCACCCGCAGCTTGGTGTAGTGGTCGATGCATTTGGCTGGAAGGCAGGACAGCACAGGTTCTCTCATTTAATTCTTCATATCCATACACAATTTTGAGTTCACAATTTCACATCTTACACTATTTATGCAGATGGTTAAAAGAATACACCATGGGGTGCCATCTTGAGTGCCCAACGGGGTGTGCTCTCACAATACCCAGCAGGAAATGTGAGTATTGCAGTTGTTTATAAACAGTGCAAGAGCAGTATGAAAACTATGTATAAAGAAAACACTAAATGTACTAGTTTCGCAAGGGTGGGGCTATTGTCACAACAGTGGATGTTCTGCTGAGAACATCGTGCTAACTGTAGTTGGACGCCCTTCCTTTTAAATAAATTGAAGGAGCTCAAAGTGTGTATCTTTCCCAGTCTGAAATGGAACTTGCAGAAACCACGGCTCTTCGATTGCATTTTTATTAACTGATAAATAAGGTTTAAATCATTAAAAACAACTATTAAAAGCAAAACTACAATACAGTTTTGTTTTTTGCTACAATGCCGGTCCATTCATCGGTCCAAGTCTGTTAGGAAAGACCTTAAATGTCTAAAAGTTTCAGAAGACAGTTTGAGAGTAAAAAATAAGGTGCTTTTCGAACATTGCGCAAAGTTTTTATGAAATGAAACGGCAGTATTAGCCCTATTCAGCCGAAGAGAAACAGACGGGTGCTACTGCGGATGACTTATTGTCAGAAAAGGAGAACAATGTTTTTTACAAAGTATTAAATTGCCGACCACTGCACAGAGTGCGTTACACACATCCAAGCAACAGCACAACTGGGGCAAGACACAGAACCCATGAGGTCAATGCATCCAACCGTGGACTAACCCATAACTAAAGGGAAGTTTACTTTTAAACTAAACAGAAGTTAAGTTTATTGAATATGAATCTAACAAGGGAGAACGTGTTAGATGTGTGGGACTGTAACAGAACTGGAACAGTAGAGCAGGATGGGCTGGACAATGCATTTTTACAACAGTAGGGAGATTGGGAAGCAATGCTGGACATCCCACATATAATCATGCAGCAGATTCTTTGTCTTCACTTACCAATAATGGTCTCCACGTACTCTGAGTCGTCTGTGACGTTGAAGAGGTCACCCGCTCCCAAAGCGTAGTTGAGGGATTCCTCGAAAGCCCCCAGGTGATAGAATACCTTTGAGGCCACCAGAGCGGCAAATTCTCTGCTCCTAAACGTCTCATCCTCGTACAAGACTTCACTGTAATACAGAGTCACCGGTTACATGACGCATTCCAAAGGAATATCATAAAAATCCGGTATGATTTGTTGACGCTTAAAACAGAAAAATGGGAAGCATGGTATTTGTGGGAGGGTAGGAAAGTGTTGGATAAATGAAATTGTCGAGTATTAATAAGCAAATCTGTTAACCAGAATAATGGGAGTAAAAGACAAATGATAAGGGGAGTATATTCACTTACATCTTGTCCACAGATCCTGAAATCTCAGCCCAGAAGTCGTTGACAATGGAGTTCAGCTTATGCAGCGCAAACTCCTGCAATGCACACACAAACATGAGCCATGTTAAAGGAGTTGCTTTCCCAGAAATAATACTGTATTGCAGAAGGCACCACACGCAAGGGAAAAATACAGTGCGAAATAATTGTATAATTAAGCTTCGTTCTGATCCATTAGAATATAAATAAAACATATGCAATTATACAGCAAGAGTAATAAAGATCAAACTTTTTACAACGTGGTTACTTTGAATGCATACAGCATCGATGTTTTTTTATAAAGGATCCTAGTTTGGCGTGTAGTTTCTGACGGGATATGTTATTTATATAAGTTGTATTAATAACTTAAGTTTATAAGCTGTGGAAGTGGGAAGCTGCTGAATGTAAATAAGTAACGGTGGGTCAGAGAGTTGAACGGAGATGAATCCGTCCAGCACGTCATTATAGCCTGTCATGCTAGCATAACAACCAGCTAGTAACAACTAGTACCTTCAACTGGGGCTCCTCCTCGTCCAGGAGGGAAATTATACCGGCTGAAAAAAAAACAGGTTACAAAATATTCGTTATTCGTTCTTCTTCAAGGAATCAGAATCGACATCTCACACACACACACACACACACACACACACACACACACACACACACACACACACACACACACACACACACACACACACACACACACACACACACACACCTCCTGTAGTGAGCCTGTAGCATCACTGACCACTGATCACTGATGTTCGACGACAGCGCAGTGCCACAATGTTACGTTTGAATGATCATATTCCTCAGACATGTTAAAATACCACGTTGGTTCAGAAATGTCTGTTATTACTGTTTGAATACAACATTAGAACAGCGTCGGCTGGCTTTAGCCGGCTAGCCGACACCCGCTAACTGTGTGACTCAGCTAAACCAATGGCTACTAACAACGCCGTCTCTGCTTGAACGAAGGAAATGTGCTCCAACTTACCGGCAGATGTGATCATGTTTGTATCTTTGCTTCCTCCTCGACCCCACTAGACTGTTTTGATCGTCTGCTTCTTGGGAGAAAATGAAGAAGGAGGTCCAAATATCTAAAGTACAGCACATACACCCGCTGCTCAAGTTCTTTTTTGTCTAACTGGACAAGACCCCGTCAATGGACCTGTAATGTGAAATGCTGGTTTGTGCCTGGTTAAAAATAAAACCGATTTCCAACAATATCCCACTGAGCTCCTTTTAACACATTTTAAATCGTCACATTTTTGATAATAATTAATTAATATGTAATTGTGTTCATTTAAAAACCAAAGTACTCAAATATAATGTATACAATTTTATTTCACAATCCGGCTTCATGACGGCCTGCTTCGTGAATTGGCTCTGTAGATATGAAACCATCCAAGCTATATGAATGGCACATTGAGGCTATCCTTCTTCATGAACTCTTAATACTCTTAATCCTTTTTTTAATTAGATGTCATTGTAAATAAATATGAATGGCCTTGTGAAGAAGGGTTATACATAGAAGGGTTTAATATATATATATATATATATACATACATACTGTATATATATCTTTTCTTATGGATGATGATTTTTTATGGATAATGATCATCTAGGTAGGATACTTTTGCATTTATTTCTTCTGAGAAATGTCCTTATTGTAAGTCTTTGAATAGAAGCATCTCCCGACCTAAATGCCCTGAAATTTAATGTAAATGTCAATGTTTTTATATGTGGAAAATGATTTTTATAGTGAATTAAAAAAAACCATATAGGCATCTGCTATAACACCTAAAGGCCTATTAGTCACCGGTCTCCATCCATGGTTTTACATGGTCATTATTACCACATGCGAGTGGCTGATGCTGAAAACCGTACATCAGTGAGGGCAGAAACCAGGACCTAACAGCATCGTTACTATAAACATGGCTGACGCTTCAAAGGTTCGCAATATCATGAACATTGAACATACCTTCTTGTGACATGCTTTTGGTGTAGTATACATGCACTCATGGTAGTCATATCATAAAAAAATATGGAAATATGAGTGCTGTGTTTAGTGTTGAACACCCACTAAATGGTATGCTCAAAATGTGTTGCCTTATTGTGTTGATAGATTTTTTGATGTTTCTTTTTCTGGCATTTCTAACGAACATTTAAGGTTTTCTTTTCTCTGCGAACGCTTTAAAATCCATTACATTGTTTGCTAGTTTTTATTTACATAAAAATGCACACTATGGCAGCATACATGATCATAAATAAAGGTTAAAAACAATGTGTCACATTTAAATCACAGTTTTGTCACATTAGTGCAATTGTTAATTCTCCTCATGAAAGGCACACATTTTTTACATTAAGAACATTCTTTCTATTCCTTCGTGTTAAAAAATGTACAGTTTACGTTCCCAATATATTCTCATTACATTGTCTTTTCTTAATTTAGCTCATGAACTAAATTAAATACATAATTAGACTACATATACGTTAAATTCTCTCTATGTTGAATTGTATATAAAACCTTTTGACAAACTATGACTAATATAAATATCGTCAGTGGCCTTCAGCTAGCAGCTGTATCTAGACTTCTCTATGAATGTAAATGTAATGACAGTGGAACACAATTTGTCAGCACTGGCTAGCAAACGATAAGGTCCCTTGACGACAGAGGTGATGTTAACCTAACAGTGTTAACATTATGGCAACGTTATGGCGTCATTTATGGGATGTTCGTCCCATGCTGTTGGGCCCGGGGGTTAGCTCAACAGTGAAAATAACATCCAGTCATTAAGGTTTCTCCAATTCCCTTGAGTCACGTGTCACCATGTTAATTATCCACAGCAGTTTTTCCCCCTTGTGCGTGCGATCCAGTTGACACAGAAAAGGTTTTAAGAGGAATTCCTTCTTCCAGACTTCCTGCATCACCTGGAAGAACAATACAACAGATATCATGGGTCATATGTTTTTACTATCGGTCTAAAGATGGTGCTTGAAGAGTATAACCCGTCAGCATGCATTAAGCTATAGAGACAAATCCTCCCCTCACTGCTCCAATTAGGAAAGAATGAAGGGGCTCAATGCGTGTATCAATAGCAGGACGAGGAATTAGAAATGATAGAATAAGAGTCATCTCATACCACATGATTGTTCCATCTTTTAATCCACCCAAGCAGTGTCGGATAGCATGATATGTGTATGAGGAAGAGAATACATACTCCCAGCAGCCAGCCCAGACATAGGGGAATGCAGATGCGTCTCTACCTCTTTCCTTACTGGTTGGAGAGCTGCAGACATGGCCCCGTGGTTCTCTCCTGACAGGCCATGGTAAACACCTGCTATGCCACTTTGAGGAGTGAACCCCATCCGTTGTATGGTCTGAAAAAAGCAAAAACAACAAGTGTTAGACCACTTGGCGGCTCTCTTGAGGAGCTCATTTCTGTTTCATGAATACCCCTTTTGTTCCGGGGGGGGACATTGTAGTCGAGCCTGGGAAAAATAAACTTCTGTGCATTGATGACTGGTCTTGTGAGTGTCATGACTGACCTACATAATTTGAATATTTTGGCCGGCAGGCCACACAAGGGGAACATTTGTGATCAAACGGACGTTGACATCGCCTAATTGAAGAAAATCACATTATGTAAAAGGTTTAAACAAAAGGTTATAGGCCACCTGCTGCTTGAGAAGAATACCAAACCCTACAGGCGTTTTCCTTGATTTCAAGGATCTTGCTGTTCTGGTTTGGTACAAAAGTGCCAACCCAGATCGCCTCTTGCAGCCGTTTCCGAAAGACTGAGCGAATTAGATGTTCAAGGAATTCCACGCATTGACGCGTGTCGCCACTTTCCAAAGTGGTGTGGACCAGACCCAGCAGCACGGGCTTCGGGTTCGCACGTTTCGTACGTGCACGCACGTCTTTCAATATTTCCTTCACGCACGCTTTGTTGGACAATCCCTTCAGGAACTCCTGACTAAAAATAAATATTATAACAGGTGAGGCTATTGTTCTGTGCAGGCAACTCATGTTGATGCTTTTGGTTGCCGTTCTTTGAAGGTCTCCGTTGGGTTGCGGCCGAAAGTCCTCCCCCGTTGGCTTGACCCCGATTCCCAAATCCACAGACGACTCGGTGAGAGGCTTTTCCTTAGGTGTGGTTACATCGAGCGTTTCAGTCTCGCACACGATCCCGTTTTCATTGAGTGAGTCGCCGTGCTGACAGGACGGGCTCTTCCGTACGCTATCGTTGTTGTTCCGGCCAGCGTTGTCACCTGCGGTCAAATCTGTGGACGTGCTGTTAAACATTCCTTCGATGAACTCCTCCATGATTCCAGTTTCATTCTCTTCGGTTTTGCGTGCCTCACTGACCAGATGCAGCTTCTCTTTTCCGCCGATCTGAGAAATTACCTTTTGAAATTCCCTTTCCTCTGTGGAAAGCGTCTCATCTAGGAAGGTCGGGCATGCCATGATGCCCGTTTAGCACTAACACGAAAACACACAACCGATCAGCTTGTTAAGTCTTCCTCAAATAAGTTTATATACAGAGGTCATTCAGAAACGACAACCCCATCCTCTCATAACCATTGAAAGTGCAGGTCCGGACTGAGCACCGTTCCACGCATGGAGAAAGGAAATGACAGAGAAGTGGGCGGACCTCTAGGTACTATTCACAATGCTATTGGCTATTAGCCGACTACGTTTGATAGGCGGGGTTATCTGAAAGTGCAACGTATACAAATGATAATTGCGAGTTAATCTTTAATTACACATCTCCACACAACAACAATGTTTTCGTACGTTTGTCTTAACATGGTGATAGGATCGAGGCAATGACATTGACAGTGGACCATACATGAGAACATACATTTAGGGTTATGGTAAGTTGTTCGATCTTTTCCAATGATCTGTAAATAATTGAAGCGATCCTCGCGCAGGCATGGAATGATGAAATCTCAAGGTGCAGAGTCCACTGGCTTTATTCCTAATATTTGCGCTGAAAAAAGTCCATTCTCCCCCCCTACGTTGTAGAGTCCTAGCTGCTGAAACAGGAAGTATAAAAGAAAAAAAAACACCATTGACATATTTTTTTTATATTGTATACTTTAGTATGTTTTACAAATTAAAGAGCCACTATTACAGTACGTTTCAATATCGAGGTTTTTCTTTTGTCACCCCCACTTGGCAGTCAACTCAACTACCTCTACTACCAACTGCTGTAATCCTATAATCCTTCCCGGTCTATTCTTCATTTCAAGGTGCTGTCAATTTCACATTCCAGCCAGCTTGATTAAATTTAATTAAAGAAAAAAAGTCGAATAACTTTAGCCAAGCAAAAGCCCCACTTGCTTCCCACATCATTGAGTGAGGCCACTTCATTGTTTACTGAGGAATGAATGATAAACCAGAGAGGTTGACCAACACTAATAAGGAAAAAAGCACCATGCCTGACCTTTAGACTAGGCTACGTGATTTTTGAATGGCAGGACTGGGGGTTTCTGCACTCACTGAGATTTAAAACATGGATTATAGATCTGTATGAAGCTGGCCAACCGCGATGTTTTACTGTCTAGCAGCAACCCTGAAGTGCAGCAGTGTGCATACTGAGTGTGCTGACCTCCCCGTTCAGGGCCAGGATTAGCTCTGGGTCCAGGGGACCTCGGGCCGAGACGCGGAGCGTTAGGCGAACTGAAGCAAAGGGAAAACAAACAACAGAGCAAAAGTTCAATGCATTGTATCCGAATGGTAAACGTCAATGCACACCATCCTCTGTTGCATTTCAAGGATTTTTTAACTCTTGTTCGGTTGCATTTTTTGTTTTCATGCAAACTCTAGTATAGGCTACAGTATTTTCCAGTTAAACTTGGCATCCATTCAACATATTGGCTAGCTTCAACATATAATATCAAGAAAAAGAGATCAAGATACACAACCTGTAATTTTTTCCGTTGACATCAGGTCACGGAGGGCGGACAGATGAGCCATTGTCAGAATATTTGATGGCACTTTAGAAATACCCTGGATTACAGTCAAGTTGTCGGCTGCAGCAGGATATACAGGAAAAACTGTGAAAATATCACACACACACACGCACAAACACACACGCACACACACACACACACAGTATTATCTTCCGAGGTTATTAGTTTGTAACGCAATCCATTATGACCTTCAACAACAAGCAGGCGCAAAGCACAGAGATAAGTTAGAAATGGATTAAGAAATGCAATCAGCAAATAATTCTTTCTGTTTTTCATGTGATCTGGTTGCTGCTCCTTCACCTGCCCCAGTTCAGCCCGTACAGCCTGGAACCTGAGACATTATTCAGGTGAACTGGGTTCTCACAGAATAACAAAAAAAAAAAATAATTCCCAGCGTTGTTCATATTACTACTCAAACACATCTTTTATGAAACACAAAAGTTAAAAAGTACCATCTTCTAAGTCATCTCTCTGACAGATCTAAGACATTCCAACAGCAACATACATTATAGGTATTACAACAGCTAAAACAGGTTTTAGAACTTTGCTTTAGATCTCTTACCTTTTGCATTCAACATGTCATTTCTGAGTAGTAACAAGGAGATTACCAGTGCAACATTAACGAGAGTACTGGTTCCTGGCCGCAGCGACATAAAATAGATGTTCTTTCGCATCATTCTGAACAGAGCACGCCACCAGACTTTTTCCCCGAGACTCACGGCAGCAAGAACTAATGGGAGTTGTTAGTTCAAAAGAGACCCAACCACTCCGGAAGTTTAGGGTTTCACCTTTCTACATACTGGGATTGTATGGATCCGGCCCCATTCTGTCCCATAGAACAACAGAACTTTACTCAGTGTAGTCAAATAACAAAGAGGGGATGAACAAAGAGTTCAAAACATGAGAGTGAATTAAACCATCAAAACCAAATATGCTGCTTTCTGTTGTACTGGTAGTTCTCACTTGTGCTATGAAAATAAGGTTGAATCTAATCTAATGAAACATGCTTATGCTTAAAATTATTATTGTTTTGTTCATCTTTAATCATGAAACTGCAAATATGAGTCGAAAAATCCTTTCATATCCTACATGCTGAAAAAAAGTATTTTACTCATAGAATACTGAAGCCCTGGTCCCCTGTTTCAATCATCCAAGCCTGATACTGACCAGGTCCAAACACTGGTCCCAAATCGGGTTCTATTTGTTACCAGTCAGTTTTAGAAAACATAATTATAGACATGTACAAGGCCCTGAACGGCCTGGCAACAGCATACATTATCAACCTCCGGTGCCCTATCATTCCAAGAGATCCAAAATACAAAAGGGAACGGGGCGTTTAGTGATGCCACCTTCAGGTTGAGATCTTGTTTTACGTGCATGCTATTATTCCCTTTCTTGTACTGTATTGTGTTTGTACTTTCTGCGTTGCCTGATCTTTGGCTATACTCGTTATTTCACTATGTTTTTTTCCCATTACCACGTGTTTGGTTCTCATTAGGGACCTAAGGAAGGATTTGGTTTGCATTCTTGTCATACCTTGTGTTGAGCCTGTCTGCCTGTTAGAACTTAAAATCTGATGTTAGTCCAACCTTCAGATTTTGACAGCAGCAAAATTGAATTTAGGCCACATTAATGCAAAGCCTCAGCCTGTATATTTATTTGTTAAATTGTTGTCTCTATATGTATATATACTAAATATGTATATATGTATTTATATAGACACTATATATAGTGTCTTAGATTTCAATTAACTAATCAACATAGTTGTGTCTATTTTAGACAGCAAAATGGATAAACGTGTGATTCTAACAGTGCAAGCCAGTACTGACCAAGTATCTATCTACATTTGAAGCTGAAACCTCGGGCGCTTGGAACCGGGGTCTCCCGGAATTAACACCTTCTAGACAGCCAGGGGCTCCTGCTCCTTTCCTTGGGCTTGTTAATTACTGTTGTTGCTCATAAACTAAATTGTAGGACCACTGGGGAAATAATGTCTCTCCATAGTCTCTACAATAAGGTGCAGGACCTGGTGGTCTATAAAGAGCCAGCTCTCCTGGGCTACATCCAAGCTGGCATCATTGAGGGGTGCGGACCACTTACAAGTCACTGAGACCAGCCCACCCAGATGGTACCCCCTTCCCCTGTTTGTGCCAATAACCCAGGGAAGAAGAAGAAGATATGGAGAATATGCTCTTCTCCCAGTTCCTTCCTGGAAATCTGGCAGATAAACTATGCCAACACTTGGCAGAATGGCCGCGCTCTATCAAACTGTTCAACAGAGCTTTTACAGCATTGGGCCTTTCTGCTCAGGTCAGGCGTGAGGAAGAGGACAACAAAGAGACTAATGGTCTCTTCTGTCTGGCTGAGAACCCTCTTGCACTAGTGTGGCAGCCTACTAGAGAGTGTGCCCTGAAGACTTGTTTGTTGAGGACACTGATTCTAGCAAGTATGTGTCCGGTGATAAGAGTCCGCAGAGAATAGCAGGGTTACAATATTGGCAATATCTTCAATATTAACAACGTAAAACCGCAAACAAATAAATGAATAAAAATGAATATAATGATCTTTATTGTCAATATACTCTGAAACTGAAATTCCACATGGCTTTTCTCGATGTAGTTAAACATCTAGGACAGAAATTTGATACATTTCGATTATCCATATTAAACAATAATATAAGAGATAGAAAATGTAGAAATGTCATTCAGAATATAACGTTACACATGCTTTAATATCTAGCCAAATAATAGCAGTACTAGTACCATGGACCTATTAAAGAAGACTAGTACATGAGAACCCCTACAGGATGCTGCAGGGTCACTTCTGCTGAAATTACCGGCTACATTAACTCGTATGAATTAGTTTGAAATGTATTTGTAAAAGCAAATGACGACACCACGCAAAGTGGCTCTTATTTTGAAACAGGAAACGTGGAAACAACGTTGCCATGGTAACATGTATACCCTGCCGGTGATTAACAGTTAGCTTAGCTAAATTTAATAACAGCAGATTGACGAGCGATGGAAGGACAAGACACAGGCGGAAATACGTACCATTTGCGACCTAATTATCAACACAAGTGAGTCGATGAAGTGGATCAACCAACTGGCGAGATATTAATCTCTTTGCTTATTGTGACGAGCAAAATAATCAGCTTAGCAACTAACTATCCGATGTTCTAAGTCTCACCAAATACTCTCTTGCAGAGCGTCTGTGTAAAAGGATGAAGCAGCTCTTATGTTAAAACAACAACAATAAGAACATCTGCGCTCCAGTTGTGTTTTGTTACTAACTAAATCACCCAATGCAGATTTAAGCCAGTCATTGTGAAGGCGTGTATTCGTGAGATCTTGCGGGAGCAGTTGTCCGGAGTGCAGTATGAGCCCGAGGAGGTGCCTGCCCTGTCTCGCGCTCTGGCGGAGAGCATCAAGAACAAACTAAAAGGTAAACACACCCTCTTATCATTGCGTTACACTATGTTATCTCTGTATTTGTGTTTGTGTCTGTATCTGTGTGTCTGTGTGTGTTTGTGTCTCCCTCTGTCTCCCTCTCCCTCCCTTTATCTGTCTCTGTCTCTGTCTCTGTCACACACACACACACACACACACACACACACACACACACACACACACACACACACACACACACACACACACACACACACACACACACACACACACACACACACACACACACACTATTATTGCAGCATTTGCATCAAGGTAAACCTTTTGGTATCTCCCTCAACAGATGCTGGGTTTGAACGATATAAGTTTGTGGTGCAGGTTGTGATTGGGGAACAGCGAGGAGAGGGAGTGAAGTAGGTGAAATCAAAAAACGCGTAACACTTGTTTGGAGCAGTGATTAAGTATATTTGACTGTACTAAAAAGGATCATGGTATTCGTATGCGTATGAGGTTATTCGAACATGCAGCCATGTTCAAATAACCTATCATCCTTCTTTTGTTGAAATGTAGAGGTATTGTATATCTGTCCCTGAACTACCTTTTTATGCATTCCACCAGAATGGCTTCGAGGTGCTTCTGGGATGCAGACACGGATAGTTATGCAGAGGATTTGTTCATGAATGTAAGCTCCTTCTATTCATTCTCTGGTTGCTTGCGGTCTGGGCCAAATGAACCACACGCATGATGGTGGGGACCTACTCATCTTGTCACTGTTTTCCTCCGCAGGAGAGTCTGTTCTGTGTGGCGGCGGCTTTTGGATGTTATCATTACTGAGAAGAATCTCTGAGAGCCAGGAGACCCTTCATCCACGTAGCCGGACCCCCTGAAACCTGCTGAGACTTCCTCTTATACATGCATTGTGTGCTGGTATTCCGAGAGAGCGAGCAGTGGCACCAGAAAGAGAAAACATGATTTTTTTTTTTTACATTAACGCTTTCTGTTTAAATTATACATTTAAATCTAACTGGTTTCTAAGAATTCTTGTAAACATATTTCTGATTATGTTTTTTTGTAATTAATGTGTCTAATAAGCAACACTTGACCTTCCTTATAGGCAGTTTCTTATTTTCTTGGCATCAGATTCAATGTTATTCATAATTGTTTTAAATACATTTATAATGGCACATATTGCGTTTTTATTGTGAAATTTCAAGTGCAACCAAGGAGTCTCTCCCAACTACCTGTAACATGAAAGGAAGATGGCAATTCATAAAACCTTGGACCACACTTCACTGCCATGGGTCAATATCCACCTAGCTCTCCTCAGAGGTGTCCAAATTCCTATCACATCAGCCACCACATGTCTGACATATACTGTATTACAAGGAGGAGACACCAATTATATTTCACAAACAGCCAAACTATTATTTTGGAATATTTTCAGAATAACGAGCTGTCGCTCTCATGTGTTGAAAGACGAAAATGGCTTTGACTTTGTGTGTTTGTGGAATTAAGTTTCCCTTGGATTGAAGACGAGGTCAACTTAATATGTTCAAGAGGCTTGGTAATTAGCAGCAGGAGCGCCACTACCATTCATTGTATTTGATGATCCTCCAATTAGAAAATCATGTGCTCATGTGCACACTTTTCAAGTGCTCCCTGAACCACACTGTCAAAGGGTTTGTGTCTTAATTAGCCTGCATTTTCTGAAACACACGCACACACATACACACACACAGAGACACAGACAATCAATAGATAAGTCTTCCAATAATCAAGACAAAGTTCACTTAAAAAGGGTGCAAAGAGCATACATTTATTACACATAATAGCCATTTATAAATCTGTTTTACAATCTATTGAGAATAATATGGATGGAATGCTGGAAATATTTATCCAACCAATTCACACATGCTGCTTTTGTGTTCCTCATCTTGAACCTCCTTTTCTGCTGGGTTGGGGGTCACATGTAAGATGCATCTCAGGACTTGATACTGTGAATGAAACTGGGAGAGAAGGGTGCATCTCAGGACCTGATAATGTGGATCGAACATTGCAGTTTAAATAAAACATTGATTTTCGAGTTACCCAGACGACATAGGAAGACGGTAGGCCTATATCACGCCATAGCGCTAGGTGGCAGTCATGTAACAGTTCCAGAAGGTGGTACAGAAGAACAGTTGTGCCCTTCACAACAGCAATCATGGCCACTGCCACGAAAATTGTCCAGAAGTTGCGGAATTTATTATCAGGGGTAAGCTGCCATTTAAATTAGATCATATTCAAACAAAGCAATGCTGATAAATCTGTTGTGCCGATAAACCAGTAGATTCACAAAGGCTACCAGAGACTCGTAAACAGGCCTGTGTAGCCTAGCATAATGCCAGAAAATGACATACATAGGTTATAACTCATTTTACAGTCTGTGTATAATGTAATATAATACATGAATCTAGTTAATCTGTTTATTAATGTCCTACAGCATGACCTGCAAGCTAAACTCCAGCTGCGTTATGGCGAAATAGCAAAGAGGTAAGACTTGGTATCCCTTTATACATTATATTGACGTCTTACATTCATTCCCCATGTACTTGAAATTATGCCATATCTTTGTCATTGTATTGTTTCTGGTTAAACTGTTTCCACCGTAATTTTAATTTACTTTTGTGGTAAATGTTTTGACCTATGATCCTCTCCAATCTATGTGTATAAAATCGGCGTAGTTACACCTGCTACAACACAATACGTGTATGTCTCTGATGTGTGCAGGACCCAGCCTCCCGCCAAGCTCCCAGTCGGCCCCAGCCACCAGTTTGCGGGCAACTACTACCACACCAGGGATGGACGCAGGGAATCGGTTCCTGCCACAGTAATCATGTCGGCACAGAAGGCCCTCACTGCTGGGAGGTAACAACCAACGATCTCCCTCACAAGCCAGGTTTCAGACCGACATTTTTTACCAGCATGGCTGAAATGTTACTAGCCATTTAGTCAAGATTGATATCCAGCCCTGCTCACATCCCATAATTAAACCCCCTCAACGCCCATCCTAACTTAGACTCGCACTGATATATTGATTTTGTGAAATGGAGGAACAGGTCCTATTTACTTGATTACTCCAATGGTAGCATATTAAACCTCAGCTCAGCCCTCAAAGTGAATTCAGATACAGGTCATAAAGGAAAACGTTGGTGATTAGGCATCTTGCGCAAAGATAAATACAGGTAGGCTTGCCGACATTGGGGATCGAACACCACATAATTATCCTGTCCCCCTGACACTTACAACCAAGGATGTACTGAAGGAATTGCAAGAAAGCTAAGCCCTTTCGCACATTCATCTGGTCCGCCTTATGAAACATTCCAACGTTGTACATTGGTTTATATATATATCTCACCTGCATGTGTTTACGCTGCAAAGCCAGTTAGGAATGACCACCTTACCTGGACCATAATGATGAACCTTGACATTAATGCCTTGCTTTGTGTATTGCGGTAGAAGGCATTGATTTTCGCTAAGTAAAGAAGTATTACACTGCCAGGATGATGTATGCACCCTCTTTATGTAAGACCCGTGTGATAAAAGCATCCTCTACATGCCATGCTATAGAGGCGTATAGTCCTACTATAAAAAAGTTTCCTCGGAATTGTTCTCTTCATTTGCTTCTTTTCTCATTCATCTGTGTCATCTCCTCAAGCCAAGTTCCTGACGTTCCTGCAAAGCGGGCCGTCACCCCTGGCAACGTCCCGAGGGAGCTGACGCTGTCCAAAGATGAGCCCTACCTCTAAACTCATCACAATCCTCCACTACCCGCCCGCGCCACCAGGGGGCGTCTAAACGTCACAGGCGGACCGTAATGGAAACCGCAGCATCCTGTTTTGAATTCTGTATTATAGAAAATGTTAATAAAGAATCTTATGTCAACCGCTGCCCCTCTTTGAATCCTGTGCTGTTCATTGTGGAATATTTGTTTTCCGATTATGCTTTCTTATAAGAAATGTATACTCAATCCATTGTCTGGTTATTTACTGGAGTAAGTGGTTCATATTTTGAAAGTTAAAAGATGTTTAACATATTGTGTGAAAAATCTGTTCTGAAATACTCTGGTATATAACGTGTGCCTGTGTTCGATCATAAACTATACAGATTGGTTAAAAGGGTACATTTCCCCCAGGGGAGCAACCAAATATATATCTAGACAGTTGCTGTAATAGCATCTGTTTCAAACTGAATCCGGTAATATAATTGCGATTGAAACTGAAAAGATGAAATACTTTTCAACAGTACAGTTAGGCCTGCCATCCATGGATGTACGAGACCCTCCTGCCTTGCAAATCTGCGTAAGCAATGCTTCTTAACATAAGTTATGTGTGGGTTTATATCCGAGGGGTGACATGCGGAAAGTGTGACGTTATGTATTATGATTTAAAATCCCCGCCCATTTGTAGTCCACATCGGACACGTCATTCTCATGCGCCGCAACAACATCCAAATGTTGAGGACGCAAGCATGGACCACCTTCATGGAAGATTTATCCTTGTTCATATATTAACTTACTGTGTCATTTCAGGTGAGGTGATGCAATCTTTCTGTTTGACGTGCGTATATTTTAAGAACTCATTTCTGATGATGGGATTGCATAAGCGCATTCTCTCCATACTTATGCAGGCAAGTAGGTGTTTGCTTGACTGTTGTGTCTTAAGGCTTTTTGTCTCCAAGCTGTACCAAGAAGTCTCAATTGTGCATAATGTTTTTTGTCGCAGTTAAATCGCTCGAAACGAAATAAGGTGCCCATCTGTGTCATCTCCTCAAGCCAAGTTCCTGACGTTCCTGCAAAGCGGGCCGTCACCCCTGGCAACGTCCCGAGGGAGCTGACGCTGTCCAAAGATGAGCCCTACCTCTAAACTCATCACAATCCTCCACTACCCGCCCGCGCCACCAGGGGGCGTCTAAACGTCACAGGCGGACCGTAATGGAAACCGCAGCATCCTGTTTTGAATTCTGTATTATAGAAAATGTTAATAAAGAATCTTATGTCAACCGCTGCCCCTCTTTGAATCCTGTGCTGTTCATTGTGGAATATTTGTTTTCCGATTATGCTTTCTTATAAGAAATGTATACTCAATCCATTGTCTGGTTATTTACTGGAGTAAGTGGTTCATATTTTGAAAGTTAAAAGATGTTTAACATATTGTGTGAAAAATCTGTTCTGAAATACTCTGGTATATAACGTGTGCCTGTGTTCGATCATAAACTATACAGATTGGTTAAAAGGGTACATTTCCCCCAGGGGAGCAACCAAATATATATCTAGACAGTTGCTGTAATAGCATCTGTTTCAAACTGAATCCGGTAATATAATTGCGATTGAAACTGAAAAGATGAAATACTTTTCAACAGTACAGTTAGGCCTGCCATCCATGGATGTACGAGACCCTCCTGCCTTGCAAATCTGCGTAAGCAATGCTTCTTAACATAAGTTATGTGTGGGTTTATATCCGAGGGGTGACATGCGGAAAGTGTGACGTTATGTATTATGATTTAAAATCCCCGCCCATTTGTAGTCCACATCGGACACGTCATTCTCATGCGCCGCAACAACATCCAAATGTTGAGGACGCAAGCATGGACCACCTTCATGGAAGATTTATCCTTGTTCATATATTAACTTACTGTGTCATTTCAGGTGAGGTGATGCAATCTTTCTGTTTGACGTGCGTATATTTTAAGAACTCATTTCTGATGATGGGATTGCATAAGCGCATTCTCTCCATACTTATGCAGGCAAGTAGGTGTTTGCTTGACTGTTGTGTCTTAAGGCTTTTTGTCTCCAAGCTGTACCAAGAAGTCTCAATTGTGCATAATGTTTTTTGTCGCAGTTAAATCGCTCGAAACGAAATAAGGTGCCCAGCGCCCTACAATTGTAACATGAGTTTGGCATGATGGCTTGGCCATAAAATATGAATGACCTGTGTTGCTTTGTTGAGGTTGGTTTCGCTGTGCTCAATGGTCACCCTGTCAACCAGGAAAGGTCATCACAAGCCTTTTCTCAGTTTTTGATCGTAATAATGCATTGTGTCTATAATGATATTGCATCAATGAATGAATGAATGAATGAATGTAGTGATAAGTGATACATCTTTAATCGAAGGAATCAGTTAAACTTTACTTTTTGCGTCTGCAGATCTCTTAAAGCTCTCGTTTATTTGTAAGTTACAGCAAATCTCTGGCCACAAGCCGTTACTCATTGTCTTTTATGTTTTGATTGGTTAACTGATTCAGCCGAAAAGGCGTGTCCGGGCTTCTCGTGTGTAGGGGGCGGTTGTGTGTCCAGCACCTCGCTCTGTGACGGCTCTCTCTCCGGACTGTCCCGACGGCTCCGATGAGTCGCAGCACAATTGTGGTAAGAAGACGAATCAACAATTAGGACCACCCCAAAAGCTAGAACACTGACATTGGCTGGGTTGCTAGTTCAATCCCACGGCTCCTCATGATGCTGGTGATGTGCAGACAGCTGCTTTGCATTGCACACCTGAGATTCATAAAGGTGTATGAATGGGCAGGGCTGTGCAACTAAGTGCGCCAAAAAACATTCTTTTCTGATATCAAGTCAAGTTTTGGCTTTAAGAAAATTCTTCACTATCTATATATTCAAATTGAGGAGATGCTAATTTGGTCAGCCAGTGCAGTTAACGATCAATTAATCAGTGATACTGTTATCGTAATAATGAAATAACTCTTATTGGTGTTTGTATCCCTGCTTGGTATTTAAGCTTTTCCACAGAGTTGGATTCAGAGCAGATTAGCTGACTGTATTTAGGTCACTTCTTACATAATTCCAGAAGAATTTAGCTTAATTTGTCTGTTATGTTCTTCAACAAACTTCCCCATAGGAAACTTTTGGATAGGGCACTAGAAACCCCAGCTGAGACGCATTTGACTGTTGTACAAGCTAGTGTGCTGTTATTCTGTAATCTTACACCATTCATTTCCCACTGGAGGCTTACCATGCTGTCTCTGCAACAGTGTTATGTCAATGTTTAACTGTTTGGCTCCAGGCGTTTTCACTATGAAAATTCAACTTTAATTGCAGTGTATATATATAAATCTCTAGTCCGCGGTTATGTTTACTGCTTTGACTGTTGCTCTTCAGAATTGCTCACTTTATCTCACAGGATATCTCAGGATATCTCTGCACCGATTCACCGTGTGACTAGATCCACAGTGTTGCGTTGACTGCAACTCTAGTACTCTAACTCTCTAACTTTATCTTTAACTCTCTATTGATCAGTGTATAACAGTTTCTGTACAGGAATGTTCACCGTATTGTCTAACTGCAGAAGGGTTCACTTTAGAACTGTGTCTCTGCAGTATGTATTCACCATGTCACTGCATCCACAGTGCTGTGTTAAGTGCAGCTCTAGTATTGATCAGTGTATAGCGGTTTCTGTACAGGACTGTATGGTCTAACTGTAGTAGTGTTCATTGTATAACCGTATACCTACAGCAGTATTCACTGTCGTTCAGCAGAAGTAAATCAGTATGTAACCTATCCCCGCCGGCCGTAACGTTCATGGTGTCACCCTCTCCGGCAGGAGGGCGTCGTTGTCAAGGCGACGAGTTTGCGTGCAGCGGCGGTCGCTGCGTCCCCCTGCGCCACCGCTGCGACGGCGCCGACCACTGCGGCGACGGCAGCGACGAGGCCTCCTGTCTCAACTGCACCTCGGACGCCTTCCGCTGCCCGCCGTCGGGGCCCTGCCTGCCCCGCGCCAAGCTGTGCGACGGACGGCCCGACTGCCCGGACGGACGGGACGAGGGCGGCGTCTTGTGTCATGCCCCGCCCCTATCTTCGTCTTCTTCTTCTTCTTCATCTTCATCCCCTGCCATCGCTTCGTGCGGCTCCTCAGAGTACGGATGCAGCGACGGGTCGTGTTTGCCGTTGTCGTGGCGATGCGACCGCTCCCCGGACTGCTGGGATGGCGCCGACGAACAGGACTGCGGTGAGTTGAGCTCGGGTCCCGGTTGTGTGTCGGTGGTCAGGGCGTTGAAGACCTGAAGGCCACGGGTGTAATCCCAGACATGTCTATTCCACAATAGAATAGTTGTTTAAAAGATTTTTGACTCCATCAAGTGGTGACTTAACGTATGTGCAGGAGGGAAAAACAAATGGCCATACAATTAATTTCAGAAACATCAGCCGAGGCATGAACTTAGCTAGCTAAATTTAAACCTTCCTCAATGTAATGCGCTTTCAGTAAAAGCAACTTGATGGATTTGAAAACCACCTGAATATTAATCATGCGTACAGCTAAAACTGTTTTAAACGTTTTAAAATAATAAAAGTAAGTGTAGCAACCAATAATGTAATAACGGCCAATAACGTAATAACTGCCAATAATGTAATAAAGTTGTTGAGACAATAATGTAATAACTTTTTGCCAATAATGTAATAACGAATTACGTTATTGGATGGTAAAGAAGTAAAGAAGTATTACACTGCCAGGATGATGCATGCACCCTATTTATGTAAGACCCGTGTGATAAAAGCATCCTCTACTTGCCATGCTATAGAGGCGTATAGTCCTACTATAAAAAAGTTTCCTCGGAATTTTTCTCTTCATTTGCTTCTTTTCTCATTCATCTGTGTCATCTCCTCAAGCCAAGTTCCTGACGTTCCTGCAAAGCGGGCCGTCACCCCTGGCAACGTCCCGAGGGAGCTGACGCTGTCCAAAGATGAGCCCTACCTCTAAACTCATCACAATCCTCCACTACCCGCCCGCGCCACCAGGGGGCGTCTGAACGTCACAGGCGGACCGTAATGGAAACCGCAGCATCCTGTTTTGAATTCTGTATTATAGAAAATGTTAATAAAGAATCTTATGTCAACCGCTGCCCCTCTTTGAATCCTGTGCTGTTCATTGTGGAATATTTGTTTTCCGATTATGCTTTCTTAGAAGAAATGTATACTCAATCCATTGTCTGGTTATTTACTGGAGTAAGTGGTTCATATTTTGAAAGTTAAAAGATGTTTAACATATTGTGTGAAAAATCTGTTCTGAAATACTCTGGTATATAACGTGTGCCTGTGTTCGATCATAAACTATACAGATTGGTTAATAGGGTACATTTCCCCCAGGGGAGCAACCAAATATATATTCTAGACAGTTGCTGTAATAGCATCTGTTGCAAACTGAATCCGGTAATATAATTACGATTAAAACTGAAAAGATGAAATACTTTTCAACAGTACAGTTAGGCCTGCCATCCATGGATGTACGAGACCCTCCTGCCTTGCAAATCTGCGTAAGCAATGCTTCTTAACATAAGTTATGTGTGGGTTTATATCCGAGGGGCGACATGCGGAAAGTGTGACGTTATGTATTATGATTTAAAATCCCCGCCCATTTGTAGTCCACATGGGACACGTCATTCTCATGCGCCGCAACAACATCCAAATGTGGAGGACGCAAGCATGGACCACCTTCATGGAAGATTTATCCTTGTTCATATATTAACTTACTGTGTCATTTCAGGTGAGGTGATGCAATCTTTCTGTTTGACGTGCGTATATTTTAAGAACTCATTTCTGGTGATGGAATTGCATAAGCGCATTCTCTCCATACTTATGCAGGCAAGTAGGTGTTTGCTTGACTGTTGTGTCTTAAGGCTTTTTGTCTCCAAGCTGTACCAAGAAGTCTCAATTGTGCATAATGTTTTTTGTCGCAGTTAAATCGCTCGAAACGAAATAAGGTGCCCAGCGCCCTACAATTGTAACATGAGTTTGGCATGATGGCTTGGCCATAAAATATGAATGACCTGTGTTGCTTTGTTGAGGTTGGTTTCGCTGTGCTCAATGGTCACCCTGTCAACCAGGAAAGGTCATCACAAGCCTTTTCTCAGTTTTTGATCGTAATAATGCATTGTGTCTATAATGATATTGCATCAATGAATGAATGAATGAATGTAGTGATAAGTGATACATCTTTAATCGAAGGAATCAGTTAAACTTTACTTTTTGCGTCTGCAGATCTCTTAAAGCTCTCGTTTATTTGTAAGTTACAGCAAATCTCTGGCCACAAGCCGTTACTCATTGTCTTTTATGTTTTGATTGGTTAACTGATTCAGCCGAAAAGGCGTGTCCGGGCTTCTCGTGTGTAGGGGGCGGTTGTGTGTCCAGCACCTCGCTCTGTGACGGCTCTCCGGACTGTCCCGACGGCTCCGATGAGTCGCAGCACAATTGTGGTAAGAAGACGAATCAACAATTAGGACCACCTCAAAAGCTAGAACACTGACATTGGCTGGGTTGCTAGTTCAATCCCACGGCTCCTCATGATGCTGGTGATGTGCAGACAGCTGCTTTGCATTGCACACCTGAGATTCATAAAGGTGTATGAATGGGCAGGGCTGTGCAACTAAGTGCGCCAAAAAACATACTTTTCTGATATCAAGTCAGGTTTTGGCTTTAAGAAAATTCTTCACTATCTATATATTCAAATTGAGGAGATGCTAATTTGGTCAGCCAGTGCAGTTAACGATCAATTAATCAGTGATACTGTTATCGTAATAATGAAATAACTCTTATTGGTGTTTGTATCCCTGCTTGGCATTTAAGCTTTTCCACAGAGTTGGATTCAGAGCAGATTAGCTGACTGTATTTAGGTCACTTCTTACATAATTCCAGAAGAATTTAGCTTAATTTGTCTGTTATGTTCTTCAACAAACTTCCCCATAGGAAACTTTTGGATAGGGCACTAGAAACCCCAGCTGAGACGCATTTGACTGTTGTACAAGCTAGTATGCTGTTATTCTGTAATCTTACACCATTCATTTCCCACCGGAGGCTTACCATGCTGTCTCTGCAACAGTGTTATGTCAATGTTTAACTGTTTGGCTGCAGGCGTTTTCACTATGAAAATTCAACTTTAATTGCAGTGTATATATATAAATCTCTAGTCCGCGGTTATGTTTACTGCTTTGACTGTTGCTCTTCAGAATTGCTCACTTTATCTCACAGGATATCTCAGGATATCTCTGCACCGATTCACCGTGTGACTAGATCCACAGTGTTGCGTTGACTGCAACTCTAGTACTCTAACTCTCTAACTTTATCTTTAACTCTCTATTGATCAGTGTATAACAGTTTCTGTACAGGAATGTTCACCGTATTGTCTAACTGCAGAAGGGTTCACTTTAGAACTGTGTCTCTGCAGTATGTATTCACCATGTCACTGCATCCACAGTGCTGTGTTAAGTGCAGCTCTAGTATTGATCAGTGTATAGCGGTTTCTGTACAGGACTGTATGGTCTAACTGCAGTAGTGTTCATTGTATAACCGTATACCTACAGCAGTATTCACTGTCGTTCAGCAGAAGTAAATCAGTATGTAACCTATCCCCGCCGGCCGTAACGTTCATGGTGTCACCCTCTCCGGCAGGAGGGCGTCGTTGTCAAGGCGATGAGTTTGCGTGCGGCGGCGGTCGCTGCGTCCCCCTGCGCCACCGCTGCGACGGCGCCGACCACTGCGGCGACGGCAGCGACGAGGCCTCCTGTCTCAACTGCACCTTGGACGCCTTCCGCTGCCCGCCGTCGGGGCCCTGCCTGCCCCGTGCCAAGCTGTGCGACGGACGGCCCGACTGCCCGGACGGACGGGACGAGGGCGGCTTCTTGTGTCATGCCCCGCCCCTCTCTTCGTCTTCTTCTTCTTCATCTTCATCCCCTGCCATCGCTTCGTGCGGCTCCTCAGAGTACGGATGCAGCGACGGGTCGTGTTTGCCGTTGTCGTGGCGATGCGACCGCTCCCCGGACTGCTTGGACGGCGCCGACGAACGGGACTGCGGTGAGTTGAGCTCGGGTCCCGGTTGTGTGTCAGTGGTCAGGGCGTTGAAGACCTGAAGGCCACGGGTGTAATCCCAGACATGTCTATTCCACAATAGAATAGTTGTTTAAAAGATTTTTGACTCCATCAAGTGGTGACTTAACGTATGTGCAGGAGGGAAAAACAAATGGCCATACAATTAATTTCAGAAACATCAGCCGATGTGCAGGAGGGAAAAACAAATGGCCATACAATTAATTTCAGAAACATCAGCCGAGGCATGAACTTAGCTAGCTAAATTTAAACCTTCCTCAATGTAATACGCTTTCAGTAAAAGCAACTTGATGGATTTGAAAACCACCTGAATATTAATCATTCGTACAGCTAAAACTGTTTCAAACGTTTTAAAATAATAAAAGTAAGTGTAGCAACCAATAATGTAATAAGTAAGGAATAATCACCGAGAGGCCGGGCAATAAACAGTTTGATATGCCTGGCTCGTGGACGGCTTACCGCCCGAGACGAAGTCGAGGGCGGTAACCTTCCGCGAGCCGGGCATATCAAACTGTTTATTGCCCTGCCTTGAGGTGATTATTCTGTTTATTCTACTTCGCGCCGGCCAACATAATAAAACAATTCATATACTTTAATAATTAGCCTTTTTCTTATTCGTATTGCATGCTTATTAAATGTATGCTCTGTTTAACTACATCTCCCTCGAAAAGTAGTTCCCTTTAGAACTACGGTGAATAACGTTAGCTCAACTGTAGGTAACGCGTCTCTATAGCAACCACACAAGGTTGCAACTGATCACTAGTTTAACAACGTAGTTGTTACATTCAGCTTTATCAAGTCAGCTTTAATGACGATCGATCAAACATGCACTCCTTGGTTTATTTTTACAACGGACCTCATGTTTGAAATGTATGTGATAGAAAACGATACAAGCGGCGTATTGATCTACAGTGCTCAGTCAGCAGCAAGTAGAACCGACAAGTCAGCGGGCAATATGCCGGATTAATGCACCCCTCCCAGCCAATCAGAATCGAGCATTCTTAAATGAAGTAGAATAACGGCCAATAACGTAATAACTGCCAATAATGTAATAAAGTTGTTGAGACAATACCGTAATAACTTTTTGCCATTAAGGTAATAACGAATTGCGTTATTGGATGGTAATTACGTTATTGGTCTTTGAAAATGTAATAACTGAGCCAATAATGTAATCAGGTAACTGAGGTATCAATTTATTTTATTTCAATTTCTGGCGAGAAACTGTCACACTTAGCCTTGATATTGCATCTAGCAACACATGCTTAAATATCTGGTCAATTTGGATTTACATGTAACTCTTAGGATTCTGTTATAGGACTCTGTGTGTCCAACTCCGTGACCACGCAGACGCTTCGACGGAGTCGTGAGCCTTTCGAAGTTCTGCGTTGCAGTTTTCAGTATGGTATTGCAATTCACCCCTGGAACGCTAGGGGCTGCGGAAAGGAGACGTTAGCTGAAAAACCCACAATCTAATACTCTAAAATACGAGATGTCGAGAAGGACTTTGAAAGATTAAGGCTTTATTACCACTTGTATAAAGTCGCAAAGAATCGTGAGTTTGTTTGCAAAGAACTCGAGCACAGTCCCGACGCATCCAGTTATATCCACCATTGTGTGGCTCCCCCCTACATATCCTTACTGCGGTCATGCCAGCCGACTCATCGAGATCGGCGGTCAAGCCAGCCGACCCAGTTTTTTGCCGTACCTGTATATACTAGCCATTACGGTAATAGCGTCTCAGAACTAGTTTAAAGTAAAAGCATTCGTCGGGTACATACAAAAAGACAGTCAAAAAAAGCAAATACTATCAAAGGAAGTGTACGGCCGTTGTGGTATTTACTTTCAAAATAAAAGCCAACCAAACATTCCAATCTGAGACATATTACAAATGATTTTGGATTCGATTTAAAAGAAAATGCCCTGTTATTCCATGCTCATTTCACTTCAGGGTTATAGATCACAACCCCATAGGGTCACCCAAGAGGTTCCAGAACATTCTGATGTGGAGTTTCAAAATAAAAGCCCACCAAAAATTCCAATATGAGACATATTACAATGATTTTGGATTCAATTTAAAGGAAAATGCCCTGTTATTCCAGGCTCATTTCACTTCATGGTTATAGTTCACGACCCCATGGGGTCACGCAAGAAGTTTCAGAACATTCTGATATGGAGTTTCAAAATAAAAGCCCACCAAAAATTCCAATATGAGACATATTACATATGATTTTGGATTCAATTTAAAAGAAAATGCCCTGTTATTTCAGGCTCATTTCACTTCATGGTTATAGTTCACGACCCCATAGGGTCACCCAAGAGGTTTCAGAACATTCTGATTTGGAGTTTCAAAATAAAAGCCCACCAAAAATTCCAATATGAGACATATTACATATGATTTTGGATTCAATTAAAAAAAAAATGCCCTGTTATTTCAGGCTCATTTCACTTCAGGGTTATAGTTCACGACCCCATAGGGTCACCCAAGAGGTTTCAGAACATTCTGATGTGGAGTTTCAAAATAAAAGCCAACCAAAGTTTCCTAAACCTATGGGGTCGGGAACTATTATAGTTCCCGACCCCATAGGTTTGACACGCTTACCGGACTACTTAGGGAGTGGTAACAAAGACGTGAATCAGGCAATAAATCCACTTTCCTTGACAGCGGTCAAGTTCGGTGTGCATAAAAGTACCGACGGAGCTCAGTGGACCAATTGCGAACTACTGCAGCTGCTCTAAATTAAACCCCAATCTATTCGGAATAAGTGTATTGGCTACATGTCGATAAAAACGGACTACACCACATCTTCGGCATAGAATTCTATGCCGAACAGATAATTGTATTCCAACGCGGCTACTGACTTCCCTTTATCTGCAGCTTATCTTTTTATGACTCTGAAATCACTTTCTGGCATGTACGGTTGATGAACGGCACCAAGACGGCAATTACCGACACAGACCTTTTCTTCGCTTTATTATCTTACTTGTTGGACAACCATAAACCCGACCAGGTGCCTGACAAAAGAAGGAATAACGATAGGCCTACTACACACTACGGAACTGATTAGTTTAGCTCCGATTTCAGCACCGACCAACAGCCAGCGTAACTGCGCACACACACCCGCAGGCTGCCGGAGAGGAGGAAGAGAGAGAGAGAGAGGGCGCTGCTGCTGGCTGCCGCAAGCGCGATCAATTGCAAATATAACAATTTTGTGTGATTTGGCGGAAAAAAAGGTTGTTTTGCCGTTTTAAAAAACACTTAAAATAAATAGCCTTTTTATTAACAAACCCTCAAAAATCCACTTGCCCGTTCGGGCAACCAGAAAAAATCTCAACTTGCCCGAACATTTTTTTTACTTGCCCCGGGCAAGCGGGCAACCGTTAGTGTCAATCCCTGCTATAACCCTGAAGTGAAATGAGCCTGAAATAACAGGGCATTTTCTTTTAAATTGAATCCAAAATTACATGTAATATATGTCTCATATTGGATACTTTGGTTGGCTTTTATTTTGAAACTCCACATCAGAATGTTCTGAAACCTTTTGCTTGACCCCATGGGGTCGTGAACTATAACCCTGAAGGGAATTGAGCCTGAAATAACAGGACATTTTATTTTAAATTGAATCCAAAATCATATGTAATATGTCTCATATTGGAAACTTTGGTTGGCTTTTATTTTGAAACTCCACATCAGAATGTTCTGAAACCTTTTGCGTGACCCCATGGGGTCTTGAACTATAACCCTGACGTGAAATGAGCCTGAAATAACAGGGCATTTTATTTTAAATTGAATCCAAAATCATATGTAATCTGTCTCATATTGGAAACTTTGGTTGGCTTTTATTTTGAAACTCCACATCAGAATGTTCTGAAACTTCTTGTGTGACCCCATGGGGTCTTGAACTATAACCCTGAAGTGAAATGAGCCTGAAATAAGAGGGCATTTTCTTTTAAATTGAATCCAAAATCATATGTAATATGTCTCATATTGGAGATTTTGGTTGGCTTTTACTTTGAAACTCCACATCAGAATGTTCTGAAACTTCTTGTGTGACCCCATGGAGTCTTGAACCATAACCCTGAAGTGAAATGAGCCTGAAATAACATGGCATTTTCTTTTAAATTGAATCCAAAATCATATGTAATATGTCTCATATTGGAAACTTTGGTTGGCTTTTACTTTGAAACTCCACATCAGAATGTTCTGAAACTTCTTGTGTGACCCCATGGGGTCTTGAACTATAACCCTGAAGTGAAATGAGCCTGAAATAACAGGGCATTTTCTTTTAAATTGAATCCAAAATCATATGTAATATGTCTCGTATTGGAAACTTTGGTTGGCTTTTATTTTGAAACTCCACATCAGAATGTTCTGAAACCTTTTGCGTGACCCCATGGGGTCGTGAACTATAACCCTGAAGTGAAATGAGCCTGGAATAACAGGGCATTTTCTTTTAAATCAAATCCAAAATCATATGTAATATGTCTCATATTGGAAACTTTGGTTGGCTTTTATTTTGAAACTCCACATCAGAATGTTCTGAAACTTTTTGCGTGACCCCATGGGGTCTTGAACTATAACCCTGAAGTGAAATGAGCCTGAAATAACAGGGCATTTTCTTTTAAATTGAATCCAAAATCATATGTAATATGTCTCATATTGGAAACGTTGGTTGGCTTTTATTTTGAAACTCCACATCAGAATGTTCTGAAACCTTTTGCGTGACCCCATGGGGTCGTGAACTATAATCCTGAAGTGAAATGAGCCTGAAATAACAGGTCATTTTCTTTTAAATTGAATCCAAAATCATATGTAATATGTCTCATATTGGAATGTTTGGTGGGCTTTTATTTTGAAACTCCACATCAGAATGTTCTGAAACCTTTTGTGTGACCCCATGGGGTCGTGAACTATAACCCTGAAGTGAAATGAGCCTGAAATAAGAGGGCATTTTCTTTTAAATTGAATCCAATATCATGTGTAATATGTCTCATATTGGAAACTTTGGTTGGCTTTTACTTTGAAACTCCACATCAGAATGTTCTGAAACTTCTTGTGTGACCCCATGGAGTCTTGAACCATAACCCTGAAGTGAAATGAGCCTGAAATAACATGGCATTTTCGTTTAAATTGAATCCAAAATCATATGTAATATGTCTCATATTGGAAACTTTGGTTGGCTTTTATTTTGAAACTCCACATCAGAATGTTCTGAAACTTTTTGCGTGACCCCATGGGGTCTTGAACTATAACCCTGAAGTGAAATAACAGGGCATTTTCTTTTAAATTGAATCCAAAATCATATGTAATATGTCTCATATTGGAATGTTTGGTGGGTTTTTATTTTGAAACTCCACATCAGAATGTTCTGAAACTTCTTGCCTGACCCCATGGGGTCGTGAACTATAACCCTGAAGTGAAATGAGCCTGGAAAAACAGGGCATTTTCTTTTAAATCGAATCCAAAATCATATGTAATATGTCTCATATTTGGTGGGCTTTTATTTTGAAACCACGCATCAGAATGTCCTGAAACCTTTTGCGTGACCCCATGGGGTCGTGAACTATAATCCTGAAGTGAAATGAGCCTGAAATAACAGGTCATTTTCTTTTAAATTGAATCCAAAATCATATGTAATATGTCTCATATTGGAATGTTTGGTGGGCTTTTATTTTGAAACTCCACATCAGAATGTTCTGAAACCTTTTGTGTGACCCCATGGGGTCGTGAACTATAACCCTGAAGTGAAATGAGCCTGAAATAAGAGGGCATTTTCTTTTAAATTGAATCCAATATCATGTGTAATATGTCTCATATTGGAAACTTTGGTTGGCTTTTACTTTGAAACTCCACATCAGAATGTTCTGAAACTTCTTGTGTGACCCCATGGAGTCTTGAACCATAACCCTGAAGTGAAATGAGCCTGAAATAACATGGCATTTTCGTTTAAATTGAATCCAAAATCATATGTAATATGTCTCATATTGGAAACTTTGGTTGGCTTTTATTTTGAAACTCCACATCAGAATGTTCTGAAACTTTTTGCGTGACCCCATGGGGTCTTGAACTATAACCCTGAAGTGAAATAACAGGGCATTTTCTTTTAAATTGAATCCAAAATCATATGTAATATGTCTCATATTGGAATGTTTGGTGGGTTTTTATTTTGAAACTCCACATCAGAATGTTCTGAAACTTCTTGCCTGACCCCATGGGGTCGTGAACTATAACCCTGAAGTGAAATGAGCCTGGAAAAACAGGGCATTTTCTTTTAAATCGAATCCAAAATCATATGTAATATGTCTCATATTTGGTGGGCTTTTATTTTGAAACCACGCATCAGAATGTCCTGAAACTTCTTGGGTGACCCTGTGGGGTCTTGAACTATCGCCCTGCAGTGAAATGAGCCTGGAATAACAGGGCATTTTCTTTTAAATCGTATCCAAAATCATATGTAATATGTCTCATATTGGAATGTTTGGTGGGCTTTTATTTTGAAAGTAAATACCACAACGGCCGTACACTTCCTTTGATAGTATTTGCTTTTTTTGACTGTCTTTTTGTATGTACCCGACGAATGCTTTTATTTGAAACTAGTTCTGAGACGCTATTACCGTAATGGCTAGTATATAAAGGTACGGCAGAAAACTGAGTCGGCTGGCTTGACCGCCGATCTTAATGAGTCGGCTGGCTTGACCGCAGTATGTCCTTGGCCAATCACAACGCTCTAACCTACGGGCATTCCCGTTGCCATTAGCATACTTGCCTTGTCTGTTTAATACAGATTTTGAATTGATTCCCGATTTTAGTGAGCACTAAACAAGTTCGGTGCTGGTGTGAATACAAACCATCGAACTTTACTCGGGAACGGACCAAACAGCCTTTTGGTACCTCACCAGTCAGATAAGGTCATGTGCCTGATCTGCAAGCAGGTTAATGCAATGCTGAAGGTCTTCAACATAAAACACCATTATGATCAATCATAAAACCTACGACAGATTTACCGGCGAGGTGTAACACAGGCTAGCTACGTTGTAGCTCAAGGAATTGCCCACCGGAGCAAGCCCTTCAGTGACGGAGAATTTGTGCGGGACTGCATTTTGAAAGTGGCCGACATAGTATGCCCTGAGCAAAAAGCAAAGCTCTGTGACATAAGTTTGTCGATTGACACAGTGACACGACGAATCGAAGATCTGGCAAAGAAATCTCAAAGAGCAACGTGGACAACGTATGGAGGGACTAGGAAAGGGAGCCTTTTCCATCGCACTGGATGAAAGCACGGACATTTCCGATACAGCGCAATTGCTGATTTTCATCCAAACGGTCACGGAGAACTTTGAAATAGGCGAGGAGCTTAGTTTGGAGAATATTAAAGACAGAACAAGGGGAGTCGACATTTGTCGCAGTCTCGAAGCATACAATGTGAAGCTGCCGTCTATGGTCGTGTCACAACAGATGGAGCACCGGCAATGGTCGGAAGAAAGGCAGGTGCCGTGTCGCTGCTCTCTGAGAAAGTGGCCAACAGCGGAGGTGAGAAACTAATCAAATATCACTGCATAATTCACCAAGAAGCCCTCGCTGCTCAAACGCTTGAAATAGAACATGTCCTGGAGATTGTTGTGAAGACGGTTAATTTCCTGAAGTCCAGAGGTCTGAATCACTGCCAATTCAAGACTTTTTTGGAGCAATCAGAGGCAGATTTTGGTGACGTCATAATACTTCTCTGCTGTCAGGTGGCTGAGCAGAGGGGCCACATTGAAGAGTTATTTAACTTGAGGAAGGAAATAAGAGAGTTCATGGAGTCTAAAGGACAGGATTTGACACAGCCTAGTGACACTAAATGGCTCTGTGGCCTAGCGCTCCTTGTTGATTTGAACACTTGTCTCAGCGATCTCAATTTCAAGCTGCAGGGCCATGGGAAGCTTATTTCCACACTATTTGACCACGTCAAAGCTTTCCAGAGAAAAATTGAACTGCTGCAGGGACAGCTCAAACAGGGAGATCTAACCCATTTTCCCGCCTGCAAGCCGCTCGTAGATGAAACGGACGCAGATCGGCACCACGTTCTGCGTCACCTGCGTTCAGACCACAACCAAAACCTCATAAAAAAAACGAAGGGAAGAATTCAAGCACCGCTTCTCCGACTTCAGGCACCACGAGAAGTCAATCAACCTCTTCCAAAATCCTTTCTCGTGTGTCCCTGCGGAAGGGCCTGCAGAAGTGCAGTTTGAGCTCATCGACCTGCAGGAGAGCTCCGAGGCCAGAGCAGCATATCGTGACAGGAATCTCATCGAGTTCTACAAAGGACTTTCCCCAGCGACCTACCCTGCACTGTGCCAGCATGCCATCAGAATGGTCTCTTTATTCGGGAGCACATATATTTGAGAGAAGACCTCCTCCTGCATGGCCATCAACAAATCTAAGCCGAGATCCAGGCTTACAGATGGCCATCTACATGATGTCCTTCGTATTGCAACGACGGAGATGGAGCCGGACATCAGAGGAATCGTGACCAACCGAAAACAGCACCACAAATCCCATGCAAATACAAAAAGGTATGTTGACCTAGGAACAAATGTTGTGTGATTTAATGACAGGCAATGAGATATTAGTGATGATGACTTGTTTGGTAAGCTTCTTATTTAAAAGTCTCTCTCTTTTTCCCCCTCCCTGTGTGTGTGTGTGTGTGTGTGTGTGTGTGTGTGTGTGTGTGTGTGTGTGTGTGTGTGTGTGTGTGTGTGTGTGTGTGTGTGTGTGTGTGTGTGTGTGTCTGCAGGTTTTCCTGTAGAAGAAAGGATGGCACACTGAGACTGACTGTTCTAAATATGTTTTTATTCTGAAATGCACACAGGACTGTTATATCCCAAATTCAACTGTAGGGGGCAGAGAACCCTAGGGATTGTGTGTTAGTTACAATGTTTCTTAAGGTTTTCTCAAGTTATGCCAGGTTTTGCCTAATTTGTTATTTAAAATGTGTTTATACTGGATGCAGACCAATACATGTAGCTGTAGAGATGCAACCCGGTCATTTAAATGATTACAAATGGGATTTTTTGTCTTTTTTTTTCCTGTTTTTTCCTTTGGCGGCCCTCAGTCAAATTTTGGGTTCCTTAATTGGTCCTCAGCTGCCAAAACTTTGAGAACCCCCTTAATGAACCCTTGACGTTCAGTAAATAAGGGAGTGTTTGAATTGATTTAAAGAGCAATAGGAATGAAACATAGACTCAAGTCCTGAAGTGAGGGCGATTCTCACGAT
This sequence comes from Gadus morhua, assembly GCF_902167405.1. Taxonomy (NCBI): domain Eukaryota; kingdom Metazoa; phylum Chordata; class Actinopteri; order Gadiformes; family Gadidae; genus Gadus; species Gadus morhua. Next base: position 8,665,672 of record NC_044059.1, read on the forward strand.
ATCTAATCTCGCTCTGATTTTTATCTTTTTAGTTACACAGTACGTCCGGTGTTTTTTCATCCTGCAGATCAAGACGAGTGTGCGGTGGCCAACGGCGGCTGCTCCCACCAGTGCTTGGACCTGCCCATGGGCTTCATGTGTGCTTGCCCCAGCGGGATGAGGTTGCTGCGGGACAACCAGTGTGAAGGTGAGGGAGCAGTCGGGTCCTGTAAAAAAAAAGGAACTGTAAATAAGTTCAAAAAAAATACTAGTCAAAATGTATTTGAATCACACAGGACATATTTGAGAGGGAGATTTAAATGAGGGATTGCAAACCGTGACACAAAGATAGCTGAACTGAAAGGTAAAATTAAGGATATGGTCAAAAAAAGAACAAATTGACAGGTTATCACAATAATAATAATACTAATGCATTTTATTTCAAGCGCCTTTCATGTCACCCAAGGACACTGTACAGTAAAGGTAAAACATAATGGTAATAAAATAACATTAGACATAAAACAGGGACAATAAAACAGACACTGAACATTTGTTAAACACACTATAGAGAAACAAAACCAAACAACAACTAGATAACAAAACAGCGGTCAAAGATGCATGGGAAGAGGAAATGGAAGGGGGGGGGTGCGTTGGTCGACGCTGGTAATGGTCTGGGTAGGAGGCTGGGTCAGGAGGTTAGAAAGATGGGAAGGTGCAAGATTATGTTGCGCTTTGAAAGCAAGTACAACGTTATGCTGGCCTCTCCATGGAACATGGGTTGATGTTTATACCTATACAACCCCATGATTGTGGGGGGGGGGAGGGGGCTGTGCCGGACTACCTTTCAACCTCTTGAAGACCGAGCATAGCCTGATCCCCTGGCAACCAAGTTTTATATACCCTAGGGTCGGATGGACTGGGGAAAGGAAATCCATTATTTGCTTTTCCTATTGAGTCTCGATATGAACTTTTATGCATCAATATGCTGACATCAAACTGCTGAAAAATATCTAGAAGATGACGATCGAGTTATACGATGAGTTTTATTGCAGTTGTCCAGTTGTTTAAACCAGTTCCAACCAATCAAAGTTGACCGCTAACTCCCTGCTTAAGCCACAAAGGCCTTGAGCCTGGATAATCAATACCATCACATCAAGAGGCAACGCATTCATTCATTTACTATTGGATGCCATTCTATTTTGTTGTGTCACTTATTTCCATGTTGTCCTTCCGTCGGTCCTCCAGAAATAGACCCGTGCCTGGAGCACGACCTGTGTGACCAGCTGTGTGTCTCCACCCGGGATGGCGGATCGGGGTGTGGGTGCAACGCCGGCTACCAGCTGGGCCCAGGAGCCGGGCAGTGCAGAGCCAACGGTAAGCTGAGGGCTACACTGGGTATAGGACAAAACCAGCCAAACAAACATTATTCATATATATATATATATATATATATATATATATATATATATATATATATATTTATACCACGGTCTGCGGGAATACTCGATTCTGATTGGATGCAGGGTGTGCATTAACTCCTGATATACGGACACCTGGACAAGTAGTTCCGTCAAATTGTCGGTTTACCGTTCTCAATTAATGCGCTAGCTGGCGTATCGTCTCTAAAATAGTAGTAACCATAGCACCTCCCGCTACCTCCCGTTCTAAAGTCGTAGCTATGGTCCGTCCTAATTACTGGAGGAGTGAACAACGTTTCCGTTGCATGAGAACCCAATGGGCGTGTAATGGTGGTTCCGGGTATTAGTCGGACCCTCAGGCGTAGCCACAAAGCCACAAAGGCCTTCGCGGAGGCAACCGTCCTCCGCTTCGCGTCGGACGGTTCACGCCTCCACGTCGTCCATTAATTCCTGATAATGGACACCTCGTCGGGCATTATCCCTTACATATTGCATGCATATATATATATTGCATACATATATATATATATTGCATATATATATATATATATTGCATACATGTATATATATAGCATACACCGCTGTAGCAAAGACCATTGCCTCACTCCACCTAGGGGACTTTTACTGGGCTCCTTCAGACTCGGGACGCAGGGTGGGGGTTTGGAAAGCTGTTTTATTGTAGAAGTTTGAAGATAACGTCGCATGACGCTGTTGCTCCATGTTGCCATGCAGGAGAACTCTCCGCAAGTGTTTTCCCCAGCCCCAGAGTCCAATCAGACACGGCTGCTTGAACAAGCCATCATCCGCACACTCACTCGGAAAACCACTTCCCAAGGGAAAGAACAAGTTACGAGTATGTTTGCAAAGGGAGGCTGTAAGCAGGGGCCGGTGGATTAATCTCAGCCTATTTATTCAACTCTAGACCTCTATTAAGAGTTTATTCACCTTTTTGGGTTCAATCTTCTGGCAATAGATTATGGCAATAGATTACTGACCGAAACAGAACCACTTCCGCTGCCGTTGTGCTAGACTTGCGTGCAATGTGCAAAAGGGTGACCCACGGGGTCGGCTAAGCTCAGGAGGTAGAGCAGTTGTCTTGTAACCGAAAGGTTGGTAGTTTGATCCCCAGCTCCTCCTAGCTGAGTGTTGATATGGCCCTGAGCAAGACACTTAACCCTAACTACTCCTGACGAGCTGGCTGTCGCCTTGCATGGTTGACTCTGCCGTCGGTGTGTCAATGTGTGTATTAACTGATGTAAGACGCTTTGGATAAAAGCGTCTGCTAAATTCCCTAATTGTAATTGTAATACATCACTACATCAATACCCCAGGCTTGAGTGTGTTTACACTATTATCAATAAGTGTACAAGTTACTAATAAATACCGATTTTCTCTATTCAGTCTTCTTGATATAGTAATGCTAAATAGAAAGATCAGGATCTCAGCTTAGCACACTCCAAAACGCATGACAGGGTCACAGTTGGATAGTTCTGAAACTAGATGTCGGTGGGCCTTCAAACAGTAACTCTCTGCTAAACGTCCTGCTACTTGACAAACAAACCGCGACAGGATGTGGGATGCTAGAACGGAAGGTGGGTGCTCTGTTCATCTCGAGGAGAAATGAAGGCCTCAACGCCGCCCATACAAAGAAAAACAATATTGTTACTAATGATGAGAATGGAATAGAATAAACGTCTGTATCGAAAATGTATTATTTTACCTATTTTAAATGTACGCTGGAGCTATATAAGTGCAAAACGAATAAACTGTTGTATGTGACGTTATTCATGGAAAATGTAGCATGAACAGCGTATTCTCTTCCCCCAATCTGACCCAGAGCCGGCCAGTCCCAGGTGAAGTTGTAAAGTTTTACTGCCTCAGGCTGAAAAGATCCGAGTAAAAAACGAATCTCTTATCGAAGTGTGACTAAAAACAAAGAATATGTCTGCACACTAAGACAGCGTTTCCAAATGCTAAGGCACATGCATACAATCCATACAGGTTCATACAGAGGAAGTATAAAACACCATGTCCAAAGTTCTCTCTATTTAGGCTCTATCATTTAGATAAATGTTCGAAAAATATAAACAATGTTCTATTTTGTCCTCTTAAGGTGTGTGTGTGTGTGTGTGTGTGTGTGTGTGTGTGTGTGTGTGTGTGTGTGTGTGTGTGTGTGTGTGTGTGTGTGTGTGTGTGTGTGTGTGTGTGTGTGTGTGTGTGTGTGTGTCAACAACAATGCAAAGGCTTGAGAGACGCACACAGTAGGGCTCCTATCCTTAAAGTGCAATATGGTATGAGGCTTTCTCAGGGTTAAACAATACCCTGAGAAAGCCAAACAATGGGATGGGGATGGTTTCCACCACTTACACTAATGAAGGGAACACAGCCAATCTGCCTTCACTTTTCTTTTGTTAAATGTTTGTTTACTTACACGCTCGGTCAGGTTGTGTGTCAGTAGTGGGGAACGTGTAGATATCTTCTATTCATAGATGTTTCTTCGTAGTATGAGGAAATGCAGGTGATGATGAGAAACAGATTGGAGTTCTTACTGGCAAAGTCTTCATGTAATCAAAAGATTACTTTAAGATTTCAGCCAACCCCAAAAAGTTAAGCATCACATAGAAATGTGTGTTATGCAACACATTCAACTTTGTTGTGTCATTTCATAAAGGTTACCCATGGTGACTTTTCTTTAAAGACTCGTGATGACTGTAGTGAAAAGGGGACATAGTGCAGGTGGAGCGGTAGCAACTTATATATATCACTAATGAAATGGGTCAATTTTGAAATGTGTGTGTGTGTGTGTGTGCGTGCGGCACTGTAACTTGCATCATGAATACGCCATGTAACGCGACCCACTTATCATCCACTCTTCTTTTGCCCAGGCGTCACGGCCCAGCTCCTCTTAAGCACCTTTGAGGACGTCCAGTCGATCACGGTCAGCGGCAGGGCGGACAGGTATGCGACAGCTGTCCGAGACCCTTTTCACCCTCCCTACCCTTGCTGCGGCGTCACTGAGACACGGCATTCTCTACGCCATAAACGACGTTTGTTTGAGTACAAACGATATGGACACCATTGTCCTCCAGGATACACCACTTTATTTGTATTTGCAGACTGTAAATATTTGAATGAGTGGTCGTCATTGTGAGCAACGCCTCTTGTTAATCCGAAGGACAAACATTGGCTTATTTTGAAAATAACGTTATCCACAGGTGTATTGTGATGGGCCATCGAATGCACCACAGACTCTTATGCAAACACAAAGATAGATTCTGTTCAAGAAACCCAATGCAGCGAGTGAAGTCAACTGAATTATGGTCCTGTTGGCTTTCCATGAACAGAGACCGGACCATGCGTACAACTAGCCCCGGCGCCATGGCAACCTGTGTTGCTACGAACACACTCTACTGGGCACCGCAAGCAAAGGGATCCATATTCCGGTGAGTGTCACGCCATTCTTTCATCCAAAATAAAATGAATATTCACATTCACATTAACATAGAGGGTGAGTTCCTTTTCAGGTCCTCTACTCTGGATGCTCGCAACCAACTGCCAAATTTGGAAGTTGGCAGGCATCTTAGCTGGTGTCAAAACAATCGACACAAACAAGAAATTAAAACATGTCAGAAAAAACACATTAATTAATATAATAATGTGATTTAAAGATAAAAATCCTCATCCTCATCATCCTCATCGTCATCCGCTTATCCGGGGTCGGGTCGCGGGGGGAGCAGCTCAAGCAGGGGGCCCCAGACTTCCCTTTCCCGGGCCACATTGACCAGCTCTGACGGGGGGATCCCGAGGCGTTCCCAGGCCAGTGTTGAGATATGATCTCTCCACCTAGTCCTGGGTCTTCCCCGAGGTCTCCTCCCCACTGGACGTGCCTGAAACACCTCCCAAGGAAGGCGCCCAGTGGGCATCCTTACCAGATGCCCGAACCACCTCAACTGACTCCTTTCTAAGTAAAGGAGCAGCGGCTCTAATCCGAGTTCCTCACGGATGGCTGAGCTTCTCACCCTATCCCTAAGGGAGACGCCAGCCACCCTTCTGAGAAAACTCATCTCGGCCGCTTGTACCCGCGATCTCGTCCTTTCGGTCATCACCCAGCCCTCATGACCATAGGTGAGGATAGGAACGAAGATCGACCGGTAGATCGAGAGCTTTGCCTTGCGGCTCAGCTCTCTTTTCGTTACAACGGTGCGGTAAAGCGAACGCAATACCGCCCCCGCTGCTCCGATTCTCCGGCCAATCTCACGCTCCATAGTACCCTCACTCGTGAACAAGACCCCGAGGTACTTGAACTCCTTCACTTGGGCTAAGGACTCATTTCCTACCCGGAGTAAGCAATCCACCGGTTTCCTGCTAAGAGTCATGGCCTCAGATTTAGCGGTGCTGATCCTCATCCCAGCCGCTTCACACTCGGCCGCCAGCCGATCCAGTGAGTGCTGAAGGTCACAAGCCGATGATCCAATGAGGACCACATCATCTGCAAAAAGCTAAAAGATAAAAATATATATATTAATTAGTGCTGTCAGTTAAACTCGTTATTAACGGCGTCAACGCAAACCAATTTTAACGGCGTTAATTTTTTTATTGCGCGATTAGCGCAATATTTATTTTCTTTACATTTTCTTTATTTTTTTCTTCGGCTCAAAATAAAGAAGCAGTAGCCTGACTGCTATGTTCAATCCAGGTAAAGAGTTCTATGGAAAGCCCTATAAAAGTAATGCATAATCATTATTATTGGGGGTCAAGCAGCGAAGCTGCGAGACAACCATCGTTATTCTACGTTTTCCTATTATTATAGCCTTGGTGAATAGTTGTGAAATTTGGCACACTGATTAAGGACTGTCAAATTTGGTGACCTTTGACCTCTAGGGGGTGCTGTAATTAATGAAGATGTGTTTATACTTCTCTCTATTCACACAAGTATATTTCAAACTTATTGTCATTGTCTCGTGATCCTGTCAGACCTCTTCATATAGCCAATGAATTATTTCTCATGGACACATCAGAATTTGGCCGCCATGTTGAGAGTTGTCTGATGATGCCCAAATATTTGGGCATCATCACCGCCTAGGGGGGCGTTGTTAGCAGCAAGTGTATTCTGGCCCTAAGAAAGCAACTTCAATGTATTTTCATTGTGATAACCATTTGCCGATAGCTTTCATTGTAGGTGAACTTACTGAGACGGTCATCATGTTGCCACCAAACCGATTACATCTGTCCAGCAAAATTAGTTTGAGTCCTATTCTGCTTGACCCCCACATTACTGCTCGCAGCTATATTTATTATGAGTATTATTTGTTGTGGCGATTTGTGAATTATTTTATATTAAGCAAACAAACTAAATAAATGTTTTACAATTAAATCTAAGAGCTGCATAGCTCCAACATTATTATTATTATTATTGATACTTAAGAACATAATGGTAAAGTTTTATATAGAACTCATGAGGGGTTTTATTTAAAATAAAATAATCTCAAATTGTATTCGTGATTCCGAGAGTACTATTGTAACAATCGCAGGGATTTATTTTATTGCAAATTCCAGAAAGTACATAAACATATGTGTGCTATAAAACGAAAAAAATAAGTGGTGGGTCCGTTTATCATTTTAGTTCCATGCTTGTGCCGTTCGTTATTTCAGGGTCTCCATGGACACCTCCCCGTGGACCCCCGTCCTGGTCCTGAGAGGTCAGGGGTCGGTGTCGGCCCTGGCTGTCGATTGGATCCACCGGCAGCTTTACTGGAGCGACCAGCAGAATGGGTCCGTCACTGTGGGGGCCCTGGACGGCCCGGAGCCACGGCCGCTCATCGGGGGCCTTCAGCGGCCCACTGCCCTGGCGGTGGAGCCCTTCCTCGGGTGAGCCCCGTAGTCTTGAAGAAGACTCAAACTTCTGTAGCCTGGCACCGCCCACCTACCTACTTCCGCTCAATTTTCATTTCACTTCAGTACTAGGTCTGGGTCTGCTTCATATGCATGGGTTTCGTGGAAGCCAGATTTTTGGCGGCCCAATCAGCGAACAGAGGGAGTGGCTGAGAATGATGACGTTAAAGTCAGCTCTCGTCGACGGACATCTTCACGCACGGTGTTTGGTTTGTTTACAGCCTGCGCGCAACATGATTCCCGGCCAAACGTTAGCGATTGGTTATGGCAGATCCAGAGAGGCACTGGGCAGATCCAATAGTTTTGCAACTTCAACAGACACCCGCCTTCAAGTGAGTTAACGTTTGTCAATTGAGTAGGTCCAGAATCTCCGTACAAATGAAATTAAGTACGAGAGTCTGGTAGGACCAGGCTAGTACTTCTTGGGAAGTGACGCTGTTTCCTCCGTTACCCATAAACAAGCGAGAAGCATCGCACCATGGTTGTTTCTGGCTCAATCAGCTCGGCCTTGGACAATTCAAACGACTCGGTATACAACGGAGTGAGCCCAAATCAATGGAAGCAAGTGGTCCCCCAGTGATGAGGGACGAGAAGTACTACACCTTTGAGGAAAGAAACTGTTTGAGTTACCTATTAGTAATAAGCGATTATTTCCTCCTCTGAAATCCAGGTGTGCATTTCCTGGAATGATTGCCTTATTGTTTTAGCCGCACAAAGAATGATTGTTCTGGAAAGGAAGGAATGCGCAAATTGAATGCATGAATGTTTCTGGGAAAGTGAAGAGTAACTGGATTTACTGCATCGTTATCTTAGCTGATTAACCCAGATATACCAGACAGTGTTTCCCGCACACAATTTACTTATGCATATTTTTTCGTCCGTGAGAACGGCGCCATCCGTGATGGGTAGTGTATCCCATCGTTGAATGTTGTTTTAATATTTAAAATGATTAAAATGGTATTTAATTGTAGGAAGTGTTCTCCACATCTCACTAACACATTGACGACAGCCTGTCTGTTATCAGACACTACTCTCCGTTCCTCTCTGAACCAAAATATGATCATGCGCAGGTCAGAGGATTGTTTTCAGGCCCCAAGTTCACAAATCGGTATTGGGGATGCGACGAACACCAGGAAGTTTAATCGAATACATGGACTAAATCTCAAAAAGGACTCATGTAGCCTAAATGCTTTGTGGGAGCTTCTTTGTTGTGTAAATAGTCTGTGGTAATTTCCACCAATGTACACAAATGAAAAGTCAGTTGAACCTGTTATATATCCTATTTGCGTAACAGCCATACCGGAGCGCCAATGGCTCTGCAGTTTATTACCAGTTTATTTATCTTTACTGTTTCAGAGTATCGGATTCACTTCCAACAGCAAGTGGATTGTCATGGGAACCTTTTGAACCGTTTAAGAAGTCTCCGGCTTAATTGCATTAGTTGGGCTATTGTTAAGAGCAGGTTACTTGGTGATTCCCCTGTTGCTTTGAAATATTGACCAATCGATGGCTCTACAGAGATGCGTGACTAAAACATATTTCATATACAGTCGGATCTCACTGCTGTAGAATTGGATACAATCTCGATGAAGTACCTCTGCGGTCAATATTCTCCACTAACATTCAGTTCTTGTAGTTTATCCACGGCTCCTAACTAGCATTATTTTCTGGCAGACTTCTCTTCTGGGCAGAGAGCGGCATCTTCCCCAAAATCAGGAGAGCAGGCTTGGATGGCCAAGACGTGGTGACCCTGGTGGCTTCCTCCATCTCCAACCCGGTGGCTATCTCCCTAGGTAGGTTCCCCATCACTAGACGTTCTCTAAGTAGGTTCTCCAACCCTAAGCCATCTCTCTGGGTAGGTTCTCCAACCCTAGACCATCTCTCTAGGTACGTTCTCAAACCCTAGACCAGGGGTTCTAAAAGTTTGGACAGCTGAGGGACAATTTAGGAACCCAGAATTTGACTAAGGGCCACCAAAGGAAAATTAGGCGGGAAACGCCGTCAGCATCCCAGTGGTGGAACAAAACATTGCACCGAGGACCTCTGGGAGTGAGGCCAAGTGAGGTCTAAATCACCAAACTGAGGTTCATCCTTTCAAAGTAATGTACAGTTGGATTAAAACTAACAAATGTAACAGGATTTAATTTAAAGCTAGAGAGAGTCGACTTTTCTCTTTATTTTTATTTATTTTTGCTGAAATTAATATTGATATAATAATAAAAAAAATATGTATATATTTTTTTACTTACATCTGTATGTCATTGCGGGCCGCCAGGAATGTTTCTGCGGGCCGCAGTTTGAGAACCAATGCCCTAGACCAGGGCTATTCAACCTCCTTAACAAGTGGGCCGATAAGGAAAACCACTGGGTGTTCATGGGCCACACCGAGTAAAACTACGTGAGTGAATCGCTACAAATAAATCGTACTTAAAGTAGTGTTAACTTAATATATATAGTCCTGTTACATGGAATAAACTTGTCAGACGCATTCCTTCCTTCTTCACTTTTAATCGTATCATTATAAAAGATTTTGTTCTCACGTATTTTGGACACGTATTTAGAATTCACCAATGTTGTTTGAATCATCACAAAACAGAACTACTGTACATATGAGACATTTTGAGCCAGTGAGTCAGTGAGAAAGATTACACTGCCTTGTTTGCCTAGTTTGGCTCATCCTGAGTAGCCTGGCTCCGCCCGCCTAAGTACTTCCGCTCAATTTGAATTTCCCTTCATTACTAGGTCTGGACCTGCTGTATGTAATTTGGTTTTCTGGCGCCGCTACAGCGTGCGCCCAATCAGCGAACAGAGGGCGTGTCTGAGAACAATGACGATAAAGTCGTGCGCCAGTTTGAGTTGTTGCTGTAGGTCGGTAGTTGATTTACAATGTGCAATTTTTCCCTGATACATTAAATTCGACGAACAAAACCTGCAGCTGTCGTTGACGGACATTTTCGTGCAGGCGCGCAAGGTGTTTGGTTTGTGTACAACCTGCGCGTGATTCCCGGCGCATGACATACGTCACAACCAAACGTTAGCGATTGGTTATGGCAGATCCAGAGTGGCACTGGGCAGATCCAATCATTTTAAACTTCAACAGACACCCGCCTTCAAGTGAGTTAACGTTTGTCAATTGATTAGGTCCAGACTCTCTGTACAAATGAAATGAAATGAAGTGAAGTACGAGAGTCTGGTAGAACCAGGCTACATCCTGAGACACTCATGCAGCTTCTTATAGGTCATGGAGCAACGTGCCCTTGTTCTGATGGCATTCATATGAGAAAAGCTAGACTCACACGTATCGGTTGAGCCAAACATTGTCAGAATAAGTGATGCCAGTTCCTGATTGTGGGGTACTGATACTGGCTAGTATCACCGGCTACACACAGAAACCTGATTTGCATGCAACTATGTTTCTCCTTTATTTTATTTATTTTTTGCATGCAACCACTTGCGGGCCAGAAAAAAATTAAGAGGGGCCGCATTTGGCCCATGGGCCGCTAGTTGAAAAGGCCTGCCCTAGACCATCTCTCTAGGTAGGTTTTCCAACCCTAGACCATCTCTCTGTAGGTTCCCCGTCCCTAGACCAGGTAGGTTCTCCAACACTAGACCATCTAGTTTCCCGTCCCAGATCATATCTCTGGGTAGGTTTCCCGTCCCGTGTATAGTGGCATATATAAATAGAGGTTTGAGTGAGGTATTGATATAAATAGGAGGAATACAGTATGGGCAAGATATGTAGAGTATAGAAAGTGGTAAAACCATTCATATTCTATAGGTGAATACACTATGGGCAAGATATGTATAGTATAGACCAGGGATGGGCAACTTTCATGATCTAGAGGGCCACAATTTTTTCATCATCACGCGCACTTAATAATAATAATTAATATATAATAATAATCGGATATCAAAACACAAAAAAAACAGTGGCCCAACATTAAGTGCAACAACTGGGCATGGGGCCCGCGGGCCGCCAGTTGCCCATCCCTGTATAGACATTGGTAATAACATATACACTCTATATGTGAATACACTACGGACCAGATATGAACAGGTCAGACAGTGGTAATAACATGCTACCATACCAGTGAATCTGGTTCAAGAGCAGTGGTTTCAGAACAGTTTAGCAGTGGTTGCAAGCAGCAAGGTGGTGATGCCAGCCTCTGTGGAGCGGTCTGCAAGCCTGATAATGGTACGAGGGCTGTTTCACGGTGTTCCATCACATAGGAGGGGCGAGGAGAGGAGAGCACACACAGTGTGAAATAAGTTGACAGGATATGGGCTGGGGGCCGTGAAACACGACACACTGGGGACTGTCTCAGAGGGCGGTGTTGGCATCCACAGTGCCGAGTGTCCTCATCGGTTTGGGAATGATGTCGTTGAACCACATTCCGTGGTGCAGTGTTTTGGGACCGGCACCTAGAGGTGTTTTTTAAAGCGGGCGGCGACGGCTGCTTGGGCCAGCTGACCGGCTGAGGATGTCGGTCCAGACCTCATTCGGCTGCCCAGCACAAACCCCTTAAGGGCTGATTACGGGTTCCGTGTTCACGCAACGTAATGACCACGCAGACGCTCCGCAGAGTCGTGAACCTTTATGGTTCTGCGTCGGGTGTTAGTGAGCGGACCAATCGGAGCCCTTGCTGCTGCGTCTTCTTGACGGAAGGCTACCATTTTTGGGAGGCGCACGTCAGACCCTTGCGGCGGTCGCGAGGAGGGTCTGCAAGGACGGAAGGGGTTCGTAACCCCCTTGCGTCGCGTGAACGTGGGACCATCATCAGCCCTTTAGCATGCGCCAGGGGATGCCAGCAGGGCCAGCCCCTTGTGTCCGGTGGTCCTGCCCAGCGCAGCACATGGGTGGGTGGGTGGGTGGGGGGGAACTGTGAGGCGCTTCAGGTCAGCCAGGGAGCCCCCCTTGATGGCCGCCTCCTGTTTGTCCCTGCCAATGGTCCTGAGGCTGGGGAACCTACCCAGAGGGGGGTCCTTGGGGCGGGGGAACCTACCCAGAGGGGGGTCCTTGGGGCGGGGGAACCTACCCAGAGGGGGGTCCTTGGGGCGGGGGAACCTACCCAGAGGAGGGGGTCCTTGGGCTGGGGTACCTACTCAGAGACCCCCCCTTTTGTTGGGATAACAAAATGCAGTTTAGCATCTAACGTGCAAAAAAGTGCAAAAAAGTATGCACACATGTATAGTGGAATATATTGAGGTATGATCTTAATACAGGGATATACTATGAACAAGGTAAGTTAAATATAGGCCGTGGTAAAATAATATATTGTTGTATGGCTGGTTGGTTTAGGCCCGAAACCATTTAACTTCCTCTAAAGTGTTTGGGTTCAAATCCGTCTTGTGTTTATTGAACCGTGTGAAAGTTTCATATTTGCATAAGAAATTTGAATCCATCCTCATTTTTTTGCATACGTGTAAACATTTGAGTTCCGTCTTTTGGAGTGGTTGGACGATGGGGTTGTGTTTCGCCGAGGGTGGTGTTGATGGAAGGGAGGGCCATCTGATCCTTCTCCCGGTGTGTGTTCCCGACGCTCCACCCTAGATGTGCCCCGCCAACTGCTGTTCTGGGCGGACCAGGGCGCCCGGAGTGTCTCCCGTGTCGACCTGGCGGGCAGACACCGCAAGACCGTGCTGAAGTCCAATGGCTACATGGACCAGCTCTCTGGCCTGGCCGTGTTCGAGGTACAGACTTAATGTTAACACACTGTCGCACGCACGCACGCACGCAACAATCGCGCACACCCGCACCCACTTCAACCTCCCCAAAGATAGTTCAGTGTTTGCCATAAAAGTAAAGTCAAGCTCAGTTTTCTCTCTCTCTCTCTCTCTCTCTCTCTCTCTCTCTGTCTCTGTCTCTGTCTCTGTCTCTGTCTCTGTCTCTCTCTGTCTCTGTCTCTGTCTCTGTCTCTCTTTTTCTGGCTGCCTCTGGCTGTCTTTCTGTCTGTATTTCACATTCTTCCGTCCGTCCGTCCGTCCCACAGGGGCAGGTGTACTGGTCAGACGGAGGGAGTCGCTCCGTCTGCAGCAGGGACAAACACAACGGCAGCTCCTTCAGAGTGCTGCTGCAGACCTCCACTCCACCGGGGGCCCTGGTAGTCACCCACCCCCTCCTACAACCAACCGGTAGAACACACACACGCACACACTCTCGCGCTCGCCCTTAGGCACACACGCAGCCTAATGGGGAAGCCATACATGGAATGCACCTCATTTCCCTGATCCCAAGGATAAACCTTATCAGAAGATCAGGTTGTAAATGAACACTGTATTCATTTATTTGTTTCACCAGATGAACGTGAATAACCAAAATGAAGAAACAGCGGGATTTCAACTACAGGCAAATAATCAAAAAATAAAATTAAAATCTCCACAGTCCTACCACTATGATGCTGGCTGAACTCAGAAATGTATTTACTATCCAACTTAACAATAAGCTCAAAGGGGAACTGCCAGGCTGACTTCCCCAAAAAATATACTTTCGATTTCTTCTTAGATTAAGAAAATGCATAGCGTGTTGATTCCACCTCAACACCATTCTCCTATTTCTGCAAGATCTGACCCACAGTTTGGGGGCAGGGACAATGACAGACAAAATAACTCTGGCAGCTCTCTTTCTTAAAGTGGCAATGTGTTCAACTATCTCGTTGCCAGTTTAAATACACTTGGACTGATCCTTCCAGGCAATGCTGATGGACAATAATGAAATCAATTAAATCACATCCTAGAAATATTCTATGATAAAAATGCTGGCCAGTATTTTTTCTCTTTGTTCGATTTTTATCAACACCTCTAAAGCCCTGGTGGAGATTAACACACACACACACACACACACACACACTCTCACACACACACACACACACACACACACACACACACACACACACACACACACACACACACACACACACACACACACACACACACACACACACACACACACACACACACCTATTGAAAGCAATTGGACATCCATCCTGGCTGCGGTTAATTCAAATGAATCTCCCTGATCCCCGGAATACAGCGAGAGCACAGTCTGAACACAAGAGGCAGAGTTGCGAAGGCCCATGCGAAGAGCCGTGGTTCTTCGTCAAGGCAAAACCACCCGATGACAAAAAGGTTAATTCCTACTCGGGTTGTACACTGTTCACCCAGGCGTGCCGGTGGTCCCTCAAAGCCCAGCGGTGGAGGTGTTGCCGGACGCGACCTTCGCCTGGATCCTTTCGCTCATCGGTAACTATCGGCCCCCTCTTCTCTCCCGAGTCGAATATTGTTTAGACTTGTGTTTTCGATTCGCATTGCATAAGTTTCGCCCCTTGGCAGGTGTTTCGAGTTAATTTCATGTGTGTGCGAGCGCGTTGAAGGAAAGAAAGTCAAACGGAATGACTGCTCGCCATTTCCATGGTGGTCACAAAGTGCGCTGCGATCTCCCCGCAGTGTTCCTGTGTGCGCTGCTGCTGGGCCTAATGGTGTGCTGGTGGTGGAGGGTGGAGTTGAGGCCCCCAAGGACCCTCCAGCTGCAGACCGTGCTCCATAAGGAGTCCCAGGACCCCCTCCTACATGGAGCCCCCCTGGCCCCACACACAGGCACTGTCAAGGTAAGGCCCGCACAAAGTGTGTGTGTGTGCGTGTGTGTGTGTGTGTGTTACATTAGGCTGTGATTGGATTGAGAGATAACCTGCGTCTCAACGGCAAGTGAGTGGCTTAATGACTGGGGGACTTTGTGTGTGTGAGTGAACTGTAGCATTCCATTGCCTCCTATTGGTCCCAGCAGATCACCCGTTAAATCTACGCGTCGCCGGTCTAAAACCCATGACATCACCGAGTTGTCTCCCTCCTCCTCGCTCTAGGAGACGCTGTTCAAGGTGGACCAGGACACGGACTGACCTCGCCCGGCGGCCGGTCGGGTGAAGCCCATCCGGCCCCCACCCAGACGGATCTCCTCCCCCATGCTCCCTCCTCCTTTTCGGTGGGTGGGCGGGACCCACGTCGCCCACAAGCTGCGCCCCCCCCCCCCCCCCCCCCCCCCCCAGAGCACCTTCAGCTCAGCTCAAGAGCTCACCCCGGAGAGATCTCCTCTGCCAGGCAGGGCGTAGGGCGGGTTGTTGTCTGTGTGTTCTTTGGTCCCTGCATTAACCAAGCCCCTTGGTGTGGAGGAAGAGACAATGCAGGCCAGGGGTCACTGCCTATCGTGGGGGTGAGGGGGAGAGTTGCTCAGAAACGTACCCCATTTCCTCTGCTTCCTTCCCCCCCCCAACCTCCCATGAACGTCGCCCAGTTGCCACCTCTGCTGGCGCTGAAGCACCGAGGTCAGTGATGTGATCTGTAGTGGCTGGCACTCCCGCTGGGATAAGTCCTTCCTCTGTGCGGTACACTGTGCTGTACTTATAGCCCTGTCTAGCCTGCTGCGCGCCAAATCCTGCTGGCTACCTTCCATGGTTGGGGATTTAGGTCCAACGCCCGGACATGGGATATAAACTAATCTATATCGAGGAAAATTCTTATTTCTATTTATTTTTGCACTTAAACAGCCTTTAGTGGAGTATTGGTTAACCTTTATGGCCTAATAGATTGCTTTTTACTTTTTATTTCGGTCCAATTGATTAGCTGACAGTCAAGGTTCTAGCTACAGTCTGAGTCGTTGTAAGGCTTTCCACCCAAGCACTGGCCTTCCACGACCTGCCTGCAGCAATAATCTATGCATTCATTAACACTTGAAACGGTACACAACGCCTCGATGCCTTCCACTCCCACCCCAAGGTTAAACAGTGAGGTACAACAGGCTGGTTAACTAGTATTGATGCAAATCTTCCATTTATCTGATGTGTCTGATGTGTGTCATGGAGTCTTATGGGATGAGACGTACCGTAGTGTATATGTTACAAGAGGAAGATCTTTATTTATGTTTTTTAGTCCATCGCAAGATGATGGTGTTGAAGACCCTTTAAGAGTTTTATGTTATGTTATTAAAATGAAAGAGGATTGGTTGGTTTAGGCACAATGCATTTTTTTATTTTAAGGAATGTCCCCTTTTTGAAAAGATTAGCCAATATCTTGTATTTTCTGGGATTGCAACCTGTGCTTTTGTACTTTGACTACCGCTGAGGGTTCTAGTAGCTGCGGGCTAGAGAGCTGATTGTTAAGTTAGCTATTTATTTGTCCGCGTTGGGTTGGTTTATTTATTTTGGGTGGCATTGGCTCTCCTATGACTTTGCAGTGTTAACCAGAGCTAGGGTTTAGACTACATGGTGTAATAAAGTGGTTTGATTTGGATGTATTTGTTTGTTTTGTTTGATTTGCCCATCAGATACATCCTGCAGGTTACAGACTATTAACTGTTGAATACAGCACAATACAATTAGGCATTTTTTTAAGCATTTACATTTTTATGAAGACGTTACTCAAATGGTTGGAACGGGTCCTGATTAAAATTTGATTATGTTTGAGTCAGTTTTCTCTATAAAATTCATATTTTATAGAAATCACTAGACAATCACATTTAAACTAGGCTATTTGTTACAGCTGTAACAGAAGGCTTTGCCTACTTCCTGTGTGTGTGTGTGTGTGTGTGTGTGTGTGTGTGTGTGTGTGTGTGTGTGTGTGTGTGTGTGTGTGTGTGTGTGTGTGTGTGTGTGTGTGTGTGTGTGTGTGTGTGTGTGTGTTATAAATTAGGCAGTGATTGGATTGAGAGATAAATTTCGTCTTAACGGCAATGAGTGGCTAAAAATAATATTTTGGTCTGTATTATTTATATTGAGGTATATATCTTTTGTCTCCTGTTGCTGCTTGCCACGTGCATAGTAGGCACCAAATGCTGAGTTGACAGCAAGGAAGGGGAAATGGGTCTTGCATTTCCTTGCATGAGTTCATTCGGCTTCCTCCCCCACAATACACCCTGCATTTCGTTTGTGTCCTAATCCAAGGTCTGCGCTAAATGACGTCCTTAAGGACAATTGGCAGGACACCAGGGAGATTAAGGAGGCTGGCTCAAGTACCTGACACATCAAATAGCTCCCTGCCCTCATTTGCCCACCTAAGGAGAGGACACACAAGATATCCTTGTTTCGTCAAGGACCGACTGGACTGACATAGTGTTGACCATGTACCTTGATATACCGGAGGGCGACTGGCTAATCAATGTGTCACAGCCGGCCAGAATCATCAGATTGCAATTGAGTCTGTTTTCTTGGAGTCTTCCTTCCTGTCCTGGACTTACATTGTGTTGTGCCAGTGACTTCCTGCCTTTTTAAAAACGTTGTCCACATGGATGCTCAGGGGGTCCAGCTGTACTGGAGACAGATGCATGAACGCCGGTCTACCATTAACGTTCTGGCCTTTGGTATTTTGGCAGATGCGACGGATGACAAAACCTTTCCTTTTTCCCAACAAACTAGCGTCAAGGCATGGCACTCCATGGAATGTCTGGACAGCCCCTGCACCAGAGGAAAGCGATCCAAACCAGGAGAGAGACTGCAGCAGACAGTTAATGTAAATGTTGGCGGTAAAGTGTTTAACATCCCCAGGGAGCTGGCCATGAAATATCCACAAACACGGATCGGGTCTTTGGCCATCTGCACGGACCGCTCAAAGCAACTCAGTTTGTGTGATGACTTTTCTGTAGTGAGCAATGAGTTCTTCTTTGACCGCGATCCGGCCTTCTTCCACTACATCTGTCATTTCTACACCAGCGGGGTTCTTTGGGTGATGAGGGAGATCTGTCCCGTCAACTTTGAGGAAGAGCTGGATTACTGGGGCGTGAGCTTGCGAGACACCCAGCGCTGCTGCCGCATAATGTTTGAGGAGAAGGTGGATGAGTTGAGAGACAACATGAAGGTGGAGAGAGAGTTGATGGCGGAGATCGAGGTGAGTGATGACCTGGACGGCTACGAGGACATGGTCTTCGGGGTCACTCGCAAGGCACTCTGGGTCTTTCTGGAAAACCCCTTCTCTTCGCCAAAGGCCAAAGTCTTCGCTGTAATCTCCAACCTGTTTGTGCTCCTATCCATTGGGGCGTTGACCCTCAACACTGTGGAGGACATGAAGAGCTTCGCCATCTATGGCAAAACGTACATGGAGTGGGTAGAGGTCATCTCCATCGTGTTCTTCACCGTGGAGTACGTCCTCCGCTTCGCCTCAACCTGTCAACGTGGACAGTTTTTGAGGAGCACCCTCAACTTTCTGGACTTTGTGGCGGGCATGCCTTACTTTGTGCTCATCGTGTTTGAGGCTTACAACGACGTGGAGGAAGAAGCAGATGAAGAAGACTTCAGGGCCGTTGCCGATGTCTCCGGGCTCGACCAGGTCCTCAATGTGGTGAAGCTCATGCGCGTCTTTCGCATCCTAAAGCTGGCTCGCCACTCCACCGGGATGCGGGCGTTTGGCTTCACCCTGCGCCAATGCTACCAGCAGGTCTGCTGCCTTCTCCTCTTCATCGCCATGGGCATCTTCACCTTCTCCGCTCTGCTGCATTCGGTGGAGCGAGACACGCCCAACTCGCCGTTCAGCAGCATCCCTGATGCGTGGTGGTGGGCCGCAGTGAGTACTTCTGGAGCTGAAGCCTTTAGATGCTCAAATTAAGTTCAGATGGCAACACATGTCTTGGAACACCGATGAAATGTTGAAGGATCACATTCATGTGGTTCACACTGATCAGACTTCTTTTTATCAGTGTTTGAGGAACCTGACCTTTTCAAACCCGATTCGGCTAACTTCCATGTGGCTTATTCTAATTAGGTTAATAAGCGGTTGAAAGATGTTTATTAACAAGTTAAGTTGTTTATATAGCTTTACACACACACAAAGTAACAAAAGTTCAAAAGAAGGGCACGGCAGTTAATGTAAGTCCAATATTTTCGTCTATTACATCTAATGTAGTCAAATCCAGTCTGATTTGACTAATGGTTTCCATAAGTTGCAGGAAACAAAATGCAAGATTTGTTTTGGAAATGGCATGTGTAAGGGATCTGTATAAATTACAGAGTTTGCTTAGAATAGTTTCCAGGTGTCTCTTAAAGGGACATGCATCTTTTATTTTGACAAGCTCTGTCTACCATGCTGGCTTTGTCCTCCTCAGGTGAGCATCTCCACAGTGGGCTACGGTGACGTGGTTCCAGTGTCCATCCTGGGACGCTTCGTGGCCTTCGCCTGCATCTCCTTCGGCATCATCCTCAACGGGATGCCCATCTCCTTCCTCTTCAACAAGTTCTCCGACTACTACGCCATCCTGAAGGCCCAGGAGGAACGCACCTTCAGCAGGCGGCGCTTCCGCCTGAAGGAGCGACTAGGAGACAAAGTGGCGGCGTGCTTCCAGGCGGGGGTGGTAGACGACGGTGGGTACGATTGCCCGAACTGAGGTTTTCCCAACATGGACCTGCCGAGATTCCTCCTGTTTAAGCTAAACTAGAGACGTTGAAAGAAGAAACCATAGCCAAATCACGCTGAACCCCGTCGTCTTTGCATAGGCCTTGGGGTTTGAGCATGCGGACTGCTGTCTGTGATCGAACATAGCAAGAAAGGATATTATGTCTCCACAGAACCTTTCAAAGGTAGCTCCTGGTGCTGATCAGTTGAGACCACCGGTACAGCGACTAGTAGACTGATATGTGTAGAGGCCACTCCATTAGCTAATCTGTGCTAGAGCTGCTGAATGAAAATATAAACAGGGGATCGATGTTCAAATGTTCATCTCATAAACATATGAAAACGATTGTAAAACATACATACAGAGCTGTCTCGTTGTCATGTGCTCAATCAGCAGACATTAGGGAACTGCAGCAGATGTCTACACAAAGAGGCTGTCTGTGGTTTCTTCGGGACTTCATGATTTCTTGCATCCAAAATAAATACACTACAGGTGGTTGCATACCTTCTTGATTCCTTCTTTGAGCTTTGAGTATGTTAACTGCAATTTCCAATTGACATCTTGTTCAAATGTATGAAACTTTGAAGAGGCCTTGCAGAAAGCCTAGCACCTTTTCATATATAACTTTTCCAAAGAATATATGAAAAAAATGATCTTCAATGAATCAGGCTACCTCAGAATGTCTTATGTGCCATGTTATGGACAAGTAACGGGCAGTTTGGTTGCCTGATGCTGTTCAGATGAACATGACCTGGCCTTGATTTAGCTAATAAGTGATGAAACTGCTTTGTTACTAGCGGATATTTAGTTAGAAAAATTACAAACTCCATTCATGGAGATGAGTTTTGACACTGCCACTTACTTTATGTAGGTGTGTGTGTGTGTGTGTGTGTGTGTGTGTGTGTGTGTGTGTGTGTGTGTGTGTGTGTGTGTGTGTGTGTGTGTGTGTGTGTGTGTGTGTGGGGGGGGGGAGGGGGGGGGGGGTGGTGTGTGTGGGGGTGGGTGGGTGGGTGGGTGGGTGGGTGTGTTGCATCCTGTGTAAGTTACATTGTTTTACAGCCAATGCACGCAATAGTATCTGACTTGATGTAACTTGACTAAAAGGAATTATCAATGAAATAAAATGCTTCAATTAGGCTGCAGCCGGAGTGTGGTAACCTGGCAGAATCTAAGACGGTCTTCGGGGACCCTTGCTCTTTAACTTAAGTGATTGGGACTCGTGACGTAGATGGGATGCAGAAACCTAACACTTCGCACGCCAAGGCAAGCAACACTCATGCAAGGGGCAGCCTGGTGTATGATATCACGTGTGGGCGGCGGTGCGAGAACCGCTAGAATTGCGACTTTCAAAGTTATATTCAGAGTAGGCTACACGCGGCTAGTGGACGGCTGTATAAACCAAAATAAGGTAAGAGTGCACTTATTGATGTGTGGTTGTGTTACAAGGTTTTAACACATTAAATTGAGGAGCACATGGATGCGCTACATGGTTATCTGCTTAATATCATTATGTTCTCGTATTGGACTATTAAGATAAATTAGCACAAACTAAATTAGTCTTAATTTTTTTTAGAGCTGTTCTCAGGAAAAAGAAAACAACGAACTGGGGTACAAATGAATGTTGTCTCGTTTAATCATTAGAGACCTGAAATGTCCTTAAAAAATAAATAAAAAATAGGCATATTTTCTACCGGACTATTAAGATAAATTAGCACACAACAATTCGTTTGTACAATTTATATAACTGTTCTCAGGAAGAGTAAAATAACGTACGGGGTAGCCTAATGCATGTTGTTTCATTTGTCTTAACGGTAAATGAAACAACGTTCATACGACAACGTATGACAAGTTTAGCTCTATTTTATTCTCTCCAAGAAAACACATTGGCCTGAAACAACGGGGCTCACCGCGGAACTCACCGCTGACAGCCCCGGGTGTAACGGGGCTGAGTCCGCGCCGCGTGCCCGGTGCGTTTTTCCCCGCGTGCAACGGGGACGTACTGCGGTGCAGCCGTCACGGGGCTGCATGCAACGGGGTCCCCTCTCCTCAGCGTTATGCGCTCAGAAGTGTGGTCCTGTTATTATGTTAATATCATTTGTGCATATAGCCTAGGCCTATATATTTTTCTCATCTATATATTATGGCCTATTATGGTAATGGTAAGTATCATTGATAATGTTATGTAAGTAGCCTAGGCCTTGTTGTTTTACCACTCGTTTAACATCGGGATGAATGCAGACGTATACAGTGACAGCACTTGATGCTGAAGTGTAAAGATGGCTTTAGTAACAAGAATGGGTTGTTTTGGTGCGCCTGTCTCTAGGCTATCCGAAGGCGGTAGGAAATGGTTAAGATGCATGCTCTGTGAATAAATCGTTATTTTAGATGTACGTTTCTTTTGTTGATTAGATCAGTGTCTTTAATCTGGTTTATGCAGGACTCCTTCATGGCAAATTCTCAGAGTGTCTGTGACTCAACCCCAGTGGCGTCACTAGGCTGTTTATCAGGGGCTTTAGCCCCGGATACTTCTTTAATTACCCCCGAATATAACTTTTGGGTAAAAAATAATTAAATAAAAGATAATTTTTTTTCCTATATTTACTGGAAACTAGGAATTCATTAATTCAATTCAGTTTAGAAGTGATGAAATGTTCCTAGTCACTAATGGTAGTTCTTCTGCTTTGTTTAAGAATGCTTGTTCTGATTGGCTTGGAGGAGGGCATTAACCCGGCAGGTTGCCCGCTGACTTGTCGGTTGTACTTGCTTGCTCATATAGTAGATCAATACGCCGCTTGTATTTTTTTCTATCACTGAAATTTCCAACATGAGGTCTATTAAACCTTGTTTAAAAAAGTTTCTTAAATGTGTCGGAAATCTATCGAAGGGTCAGTCGATACATAGTTTCACAACGATATACAATGTAGCAACTACATTATTAAACTAGTGATCAGATGCAGCCTTTGTGGTTTCTATAGAAAGGTCCACGGACAACTCAACATAAAGAAGCCTAGTCCTAGTCCTTCTGGCAAGAGAATAAACAGTTAACCTCAAGTGAATTAAAGGAGCATTTCACCGGTGGAGGCATGATGTATGTATTGAAATTGAGTCCTATATGTAGTCGAATAATAAAATAAAATTCTAATTTGGTGCCGTCTTGACCGAGAAAAGGCAGAAAGTGACTTTTTGGCGCTTGTGGATTGAAGACAACAACTCCCACCATGCACCACGATGCACAGCTTCGCTGGCCACTCCCGCTGATCTAGATCTCCGCCTATCGGACACCTCGCTGTTCCATCTACCAAGCTGATACCGCAAGACTGCTTGAAAATCATTTCACACAACATTTCTAGTGAAGAGTATTAGTTGGTGAACTCAGTGAATTGTACTTCAGTTTTATCAACAGCCTCTGTTAGCTTAGCCTCAGACGCTGTGGATGTTAGTTTCTGCTGGTGAAGACCCACCCACTGGCACTGCTCTAATAGGTCTGTAGCGTCAGTGGGTCCCACCATTGCTTGTAGTTTTACGAGAATCCTCCCCTCATACACTTCCTATTTACTTCTACGCAAAAATCGTCATATTGCGTCATCTTAAACAATAAGTGTTGGATATCGATACTGATCTCTCCAGTCTCTCCAGAAAATAAGGGAATGATGCACGGCCATTCAAAAATAGTGGGTTTCTAACGATACAAAGCTTAATGGAAATGGGTGAAGTTTCCCTTTAACCTATCCTATCTCCAGTCAGATCCATGTTAATGAAACCTAGAAACGCCAACGCCTATCTCATTATCTTGTTTATGCAGAAGTCCTTCATTGCAACATCTCAGAGTGTCTGGGCCTTTGATCCAGGCTACATTAGAGGGTCTGTTATGAGCCTTGGAACCGACATGTGCCCGGGCAAGTGGTTGATGTGAAACGCTGTTCAGATGAACATGCCCGAGCCTTGGTTTTTTCCAAGTAAATGATGAATCAGCTATGTTACAACTGTCCATGAGTCATAGACAAATGTCCTGTTGTTTAGGCTACTTTAGTGTGTGTGTGTGTGTGTGTGTGTGTGTGTGTGTGGGTGTGGGTGTGTGTGTGTGTGTCTATTATATTGTATTTGTATGTTTAACAAATAATAATATGATAATAATAATATAATATAGTAATAGTCAAATCAAATCAAATAAAGACTTAAATTAGGCTACAGAAGTGCCTGGAAACTTGTAGAATCTAAGAAGGTCTTAAGGGACCCTTGCATTCGTTGGGGTTTAATTGAAGTGATTGCGAAGTCTGTAGAAGTCTGTTGTGGCAATGTACTGTACTTACTGTACACATTTGTTCATGGGCTCCTGAAAGTCCTGCTGACTGGGAGGGGCATGTAATATACAAGGGGAAAGCAATCTTTATGGGGGTTTTGTCACTGACAAACTCAGTGTGTGTGTGTGTGCATGTATGTGTGGGTCAACACAGAGAAAAGTGATGGATGGAAAGTCATCAAAGTCAAACGTGTAGGAGGCAGTAGATACACAGTGAACTGCAGGTAATGTCAGCCAAGATGACCTCATCGTCGTCGTTGCACACCTAACCCCTCACATTCTCCAAAGGCCCAGCCGTAATGTAACTTCTTTACCACAAACAGAAGCCTCTGTGTGAGTCGTCCTCTGGGGCGATCTTTAGACAGTTTTTAGTGACTTCTAAAAACCCATCTTTATAGACCAGCATTTCTAGAGATGTCCTTTCTTTGGGTTCTACTTTTGTTTAAGTTTGGTCAGTCATTTGTTTACTATTTATTAATGCACAGTGCTATAGAGAAAATGCCAAAATGACGTGTGTCTCAGTGAGTTTGTGGACGTGTGAAAGTTTGGCGGATGCAGCGGTAGGAAAAAGGTCTGCTTCCTCTCTCTCTCTCTCTCTCTCTCTCTCTCTCTCTCTCTCTCTCTCTCTCCCACTTCCTCTCTCTTTCTCCCGTTGCCTCCCTCTCTCTCTCTCTCTCTGCTTCCCTCTCTCCCTCTCTCCATCTCTCTTTTCCGCTCTCTCTCTCTCTCAATATACATCTCTCTGCATTGCTTTCTCTCGCTTCTTCTCTCTCTTTCTCTCGTTCTGTGTCTGACAAGCCCAACCCATTCCGCCCAGGCCTCGACAAACATGACAACACAGCATGGCTCGCCGCCCTTCGTTTTCCATTACACCAGACCCATGCAACACCAGACCCACGCAACAGCGTGACGTGGTCAGCGGCGCTGGGGCCTGTTCTGTTGGCTCCGGGGTCCGCTCCTCTTGCACTCTCCCTCCCTGACGAGTAGTGGCCCCAGATCTGTTGGCTCCCGGTCCGATCCTCTTGTACTCTCCCTCCCTGACGAGTAGTGGCCCGAGTTCTCTTGGCTCCCGGTCTGCTCCCCTTGCACTCTCCCTCCCTGACGGGTAGTGGGCCGAGTTCTGTTGGCTCCCGGTCTGCTCCCCTTGCACTCTCCCTCCCTGACGGGTAGTGGGCCGAGTTCTGTTGGCTCCCGGTCGTCTCCCCTTGCACTCTCCCTTCCTGACAAGCAGCCGGCCCCAGTCCTGCAACGTGTGGTGCGGTTTGGCTTGGCGTGAAAGAGCATGACTCTAACAGTTGCTGGACAAGGGCCTCTGTATTCCCTGTAGATCGATGGGAGACGCCTCCTGGTGCCTTGATGACCACAGCTTCTTTTTCCTGTACACCTCATAGGGACTACGTGTCCGATTTTACATGCTTAAATTGCCAAAATGTCAAAAGTTTGTCATTCAACTTTACAGATGTGACCGTCCACGACTCTACCTCGGGTAAAACAGATGACAAGTTGTGATGAAAAGCAGCTTACTCTATTGTGACTCTATTATATTTGGAAACGGGACAGTGTTTCCAGGAATAAGGAGGGAAGGGGGAGTGCACAAGTGTGTGAAGTAAAGCTAGATTAGCCAGTCTGTATTATTGTGTAGTTAGTTTGTGTTGTTGTAGGTATTGTTTGTGTATTTAGTGCAGGAGCTCGAGCAGACTGTTTAGTTACCAAAGAGGTCCTTCATGACGACGCTATCTCTAATTATTACACCGGGCATCTTTAAGGGGTAATGAGTCTTTTACATTTTTCTACGTTTTACATTGTATTGACATGCAGGGCTTTGAACATTGCCCATCCGGGGTTCCATTCCCTGCATTGCCCCCCTGGTACAGCAGTGACAGAAGGAGAGGGCGTTTCAGTTGGAGTGGGCCCACTTGGTGACCTCACACTCACAATGTTACTTTCTCTTTTCTTTCTCATGAATTCCTTTATATATATATTTACTTACTAATACTATCTCTTCTCTTACTCATGAATTCATTCATTCATCATTATACAGTTGTACATACACAATTATAATTAATATAAGTTATAATTATTATTATATACATAATCTTTCGTAGTGAAATATTTAGTCATAAGAAATGGTTCCATTATTATTAACTGGTTTTGTCTGTGCTATTGCAGCGATATCAAAGATGAAGAGGAGAGCAGGCTTGACAATCGAGGCCTTCGTTCTGATGGGGGTCTTGTGCATCGTGTTTCTGCTCTGGAATAACCAAGCCACTCGACCCAATCTAGACACCACGAGGCCCGAAAGATCAGCCAATCACGATCAGCTCCTCCCAAAAGCCACCGCGGAATACACGAGGCCGCCGGCTCGCCGGGTGTGGGACGTCTGTCACCAGAACCTGTCCGCGTCCAACGTCCAAGGCTTCTCCACCTTACCGGGCCACCTCAAAGACTTCCTGTACTACCAGCACTGTAAATCCTTCCCCCTGCTGCTAGACCTGCCCGACAAATGCGGCGGGCCCAACGGCTCCTCGAACGTCTTCCTGCTCCTCGTCATCAAGTCGTCCCCCATGAACTACGAACGCAGGCAAGTGCTCCGGGAGACCTGGGCCGAGGAGCGGCCGCACGCGGGTCTCTGGATCCGCCGGCTCTTCATCTCGGGGACGACCGGCGCCGGCTTCGAGAAGCGTCGGCTGAACAAGCTGCTGCAGCTGGAGCACGGGAAGCACGGCGACGTCCTCCAGTGGGACTTCAACGACTCCTTCTTCAACCTGACCCTGAAGCAGGTCCTCTTCCTGGGCTGGATGGAGGAGCGCTGTCCCCGGGCGCACTTCCTGCTCAACGGCGACGACGACATCTTCGCCCACACGGACAACATGGTGGAGTTCCTGCGCGAGCACGACGGCGGGCGGCACCTGTTTGTGGGCACCGTCATCCAGAACGTCGGCCCCATCCGACACCCCAACAGCAAGTACTACGTGCCCGTTCAGGTGCAGACGTCGGAGTCCTACCCGGCGTACTGCGGCGGTGGGGGCTACCTCCTGTCCGGCCACACCGCCATGGTCATATACAACGCGTCCAAGGCCATCGGCTTGCATCCCATCGATGACGTGTACATGGGGATGTGCCTGGCCAGCGTGGGGCTCAAACCCGCCAGCCACGGGGCCATCAGGACTGCGGGGCTCCACGTCCCCTCGCAGAAGATGGACTCCCGGGACCCCTGTTATTACCAGGACGTTCTGCTGGTGCACAGGTTTCTGCCGCATCAGATTTACATCATGTGGAACCAGTTGCGGGACCCGGCGCTTATCTGTTGGCAGAAGTGAACTGAACTGAAGTCTTCACGCCGTGCCTTAAAGCTGCTCAGTGACTCAATAAGGACAGTGGAAGGCCTGGGGAGAGGGTGTCTCGGTGCCTGGGTGCCTGTTGGAATGTATGTCTTCTGTATTGGTGCCGGGTTGAGGAAATAACAGGGACGATAATAATAATAATAATAATAACGCACACTTTCATGACAAGTAACAATGTTTCAAATAGAATCGATTTCAGAAGGAAATCATGCTGGTAAATATATAATAGGATGGGATCATTTTTATAACCTAAACACTAAGGGAATGTTGTAAGATCTATATGTCTACCAAGGGGCCTAAATAAGTGAATTAAAGTGAGTAATGGATCTCTAGTGGAGACCGGGGCTGACTGTTGGACAGTTGTCTTTTTACTACAATATGGGTTCACAAAAACTGAAATAATTTTCACTATGCTGTTAAGAATTGAAGAAAGGGGAAGTTGTGTTCCTCCCAATTAATAAAGGTGAATATATACATGTTTTTATTCTGTCTTGGGGATACTTTTTTGAATCATAATCCTTTTCTTCTGCATAAACTAATATCATTAGCTTTACAGAGTACAGAACTAAATAAAATGTATGACTACAACAAGAAACCTCGTCACTCATCACCTCATCACATATGATGACATCATTTTGGAAGTGCCTACTGCAACCAAAGATTCTTCTTGGTTGTGTGCAAGGGAGAGGTTAGGGGGGGTGTTCAGGTGATTGCAATCTGCAACCTCACCGCTACATGCTACTTAATCCTACATGCTGAAACTTTAGAACCCAACCTTTAAACATACCCCAGTCCTACCCTAGATCTAACCGTAATCCAACCTTTAAATTAGGGATCGACCGATATATCGGTCGGCCGATATTATCGGCCGATATTCGCGTTTTTTACGTGTATCGGTATCGGCCGATACGCGGCCGATTTTCGCCGATATTTTTTATTTATTTTTTACTTGTTCTACCTCCCCTGTTTTTACTATTTGTTAAATATATTTTTTTATATTGAAGTTCAATAAATGTTCCTTTTTTTTAATTGAGACTTGTAACATTTGTTATCAGTGTAATTTTTATGATTGAGGGAGCAAAAAAAAAAAAGTAGTATCGGCTCTAAATATCGGTATCGGCGTATCGGCTAAGGCTGATGAAAAAATATCGGTATCGTATCGGCCCTAAAAAATCCGTATCGGTCGATCCCTACTTTAAATGAATCCTTATCTTACCGTAGACCTCAACGCAAACCAACCTTTAAATCAGCCCTACCACTGCACTACCAAACACTTACCGGAAATAAAGCAAAAACCTATTCCAAACTTATCCCTAACACCATAACCTACTTTAAACACAGGCCTACAAAGGAGATACAGGTCACTGAGCTCGATACAACATGTGTAAAAGCAGAAGAGCATTTGCATTCATGAAGGTATATTTAGGTGCTGTTACTTGGAGATACCCAGTGGCATGATGGGAAAGGTATTAATAACCGCATCATCATAAAAGGGCAGTATATGTGTATGTATGTCTGTTTGTACAGCTATCTATATGCTGGTTTACGATGGGTTTCAAAATGGATTCGGATAACAAGGCGTGAGGTCAGAAGGAATGCTCATCGAGATGACCTACACGAAGGATCGAACGAAGTGGTGTCCATGTTTTCACGTCCGTAGAGGGTCAGTTTAGGGAATATTTAGTGATTCGTTGGGATAATAAGGGGGTAAGGAATCAGATTTACGCTTCCCTCCAAAGTCGTTGTCCAGACTGTTTGTTCAGTTGTTGTTCCATTGCTGGTGGTCACCAGGGAGGCAATTTATTATCTCCTCGCCATGCCACCATAGCAACACACTCATTACGTGAGTCATTGGCTTCCTCAGACAGGCGCAGACCATTCTTAGTCAACGCTGAATAAATTAATGAATAAGGAAACAAAATAAGTGAATGGAATAGAATACAACTTTATTTGCCCCAAGGGGGATTTTGTTGTACACATTCACGGGGCTGCAAAAACATTCAAACTCAACAGGGAATACACGTTGTTCAAAATGGTGCATTGGCATTTAGGGCATTTACAATAAGTAGCCTACCTTTGCCAGAAGAAACAAAAATATATTACTGTCGGTACAGTCAAGTGCCAAGCACTTACGATTGCTAGGTAGGCCTACACCCATTCCCATTAAATAACTTTTATTGCTTTGATCAGACGCTACACAATGCTAAGTACTATTTAAACTACGATAAACCTCTCAAATAATTGAGGCTGCATAGAAATACTATAATAAAAATTCTGTTGAAATAAAGTGGCCCTGAATCCAAGTCTCTTAATCCCTGATTGATAATTATTGGTGTACTTCAAATCACTTCAGCAAATAACACTTAATGATAAATGCTCCAAGCCTCCCTTTAGTTTATTTTTAAAGGATGGTTACCATGAAGCAGTGTATATTCAAAAATGTATATAACAGCTTGATACATCACGTGTCATTGGCAAAATGGCCACCAAAATCTCAGCTATTATTGAAGGATAAAAAAATAGATCTATATACAAAATAAATAATTCATAAATGTTATCATTTTCTTAGAACCTTATATATGCAATACTCATATTGCACAATGCTGTGAGCTTCAATTAAACTATGAAATACAATTAAACTCCATCAAACACTGATTGAAAACATTTCAGGGAACGACATTCTTTTATAATGACTCGCAGCACGGGTCCTCCCCTGTTATGAGGCACATCGAAGAAGCAAAACACAACTGGACATAATACACAAGCCATCTTCCTTTAAATTGACCTCGATCACGTTTAAGGAAATTCATGTCTGTGTGTGCATGTGTGTTCAATCCATATATATATATATAGACATATTTTATTTTTTTACACTCAAAACACATACACACACACACACGCACACACACCCTAAGATTGCTTAGTGACCTTGAATTGTGGCATGCATCCTCTTAAATTACTTGGGGATAGCCCCGCTATTCCTATTTTTCCCACATAATCTTCTTTAGGTAACGTGGCAGATGTAGCATAAGACATAAGGGTTTCGTATTATGTGATCGCTGATCGTCGTCGTGTGTGTTTTGGTGGCTGAGGAGCTGGCACTGGCCCAGATGGTTTGGAGAGGAAGAGAGACGGTAAGACCAGCTGCTCTTTCCGTTACTGGAAAGAGGAACGTCCTGCTACCAAAATGAATCATTCGTTAACAACGCATATATATATATATCTGAGTTTCATACCGAGACTCCATATGGTCTGCAGGCAGTTCAGGCAACAATATTTCCTGATCTTCTTTTGTGCCACATAGCACAAACCACATCCTCCATCAAGAAGAGCAACAGCCTCCACTCTGTGTTTCTCCCTCTTAAGATCCTCTCCTGTCAATCAACACCTCCATATCTACTGTATCTACCACAAAACCTTAAGAATATTATATGCTTAAAAAGAGAATAGTGAGTTCATAGCAAAGCTCGCCTCCTGCTTTTTCTTGGGTTCATTTATGTATGATTTGGTGGTCCATGGAAAATACCCCATTCATATAATTGTTCCGCTGCCTTTCATCTCTGCATAATGGCAGGTCGCAGCGCTGAATAATGAACCTCTGTCTACACCTGCTCTCTAATTAACCCTTTGGAGGCTGTTATGTAGCTACAGGAATCGGAAATGTGCCTTACTGAAGGGCAAAACACTGAAAACTGCATTCTTTTTAATTTTTTTTAGAAAGTATCAAATTCCGATACAGTTCAAATGTACCATTTATACATATCCGTGTCTCTTGTAAGAATTATTAACTATGAATGAAAATAACATAACAACCGCTTTGAAATGACCACACTGCCATTCTGTGTGTGGTTAAGGCTGGCCTAAGCCGCCCCACCTGCCCGGGTCAGACTGATTGTACTCCGGGACTGTGCGAGGCTGCACAGCTGTTGCCTGTTGAGTGATCAGCGTTCCCAGGATAAATCCACCATCACAGCACACTCTCAGGAAGGGATGTCCTGCATGGCAGCTTGGAGCACCGTCTGTGTGCATCATTGTACACACACTCTTCAATAAACTGGTTTCCGCACCACCACCCTGTTTCCTGGTTCTGGGGGGAGGGGTGTTTATAGATACCATGAGTATCTATAACCGTAGATGATGGCTCTCACTGGCCCTTCAGCTGAGCGTTTCTTCCTGGGCGATGCTGTGGATCTGGTCGCTCAGTGAGGAGAAGCTGGGCCTGTCCTCTGGACTGTAGGCCCAGCACTGCCTGATCAACGCGTACACCTGCACAGGTAAGGGGACACGTCGGCCTGTTACAGCAGGTATGTCGCATCGCCATGGATACGGATATGGATAACACGACACTTGAGGCCCCTCTTGAGGAGTTGAGACTTGAGGAGGGAACACGAGAGCGGCAGCGTTCCGAGAAAGTATAAGAAACGGAGGCTCCGGGAATTAAGGGAAGTTAATTCCATGCAGGGAAAAGAGGTTGGCCAGAAAATGATGTGCATAAGCTTACAATAATACATTGAAAATAAATAATCAAACAGCAAATAGATCAAAGAAATGCATTAAACAATAAATCAGTTATCTTCACTCCTCCACCGACGCCTCAATTAACCAATCAAAAGGGTTTGCGGTTGTAGCCAACCAACCGCCAAGCCGGCAGAATTGAACCGCCCCTGGGCGGTTAAAGTTGGACGTGGTGATTGGTTGCGGTTGACTCTGCCCATGCAGTTGATTGGCGGTTGACTCACCCTGGCGGGGCAGTGGGCGGGAGCCGGGAGCCTCCAGTTGTCCTTCAGTACAAACAGCAGTTGCATGGGGATGGCTGGGCCCTGTGTGTTGCTGCTGATCCTCTGCATGTACAGCTGTAAAGCACAGCGTAACGGGTGAGATCCATGTGCCCTTGTCAACCCCTTTCACTGAGGTAGCCTCGTGAGGCTTTTCCTCTGGGAAAAGCCTCTGGGAAAAGCCTGAGTTCCTGATTCAGAATCAGGAACTCTTTAGATAAGTTTACGCAAACAATAGATTTCTTCTGGTATATTGGCACAGTGTAGACAACGATAGTGATTATGCTGGTAAGTACTGTTTTTCCAGTTTGGGTTAGGGTTGATTGGTTAATAATTTATATTAAAGTGAACGACTTCCTCCTTGGAGCGTAGCTCTTGATCACGTTCCAGGCACTTGGCAGATATGTATCACGCTGAATAGGGCTAGATATCGTGGCTAATTTCCTAAATCGATTCGATTACGATTCATAAGGTTCTGAATCGATTAATCACGATTCAGTTCAATCTGCTGTTAAATAAGGAAAATGTATTAATTTATTTAATATTTCTTCTCTTCACCATAAACAGGTTTTAAGTGCAAACTTGTAAATTGGACAGTTTAAACTTGAGCTGTAAACACAACTGTCTCAATTTTGATATTAGAAAGGAATTGTAAGTGAAAGTGTACTTGAACTACATCATTCCATCACTGCAAATTGCATTAAGGCACTGTTTATTAAAGTGCAAAAATAATAATAATGGTAACAAAAAATAAAAAAAACGATCTCATGCCCTTTGAATTGATATTGCAAAATTTAAATGAATTGCTTTTTTTACCCAGCCCTAACGCTTAAGCAACACGGCTGACCACTGCTTCCCCTTCTGACTGTTCAACTTTTGTTGCCACAAGTTGCTCAAACAAAGTAGACCAAATATCTTTTGTCATGTTGCCTTCGCATTTTCTTCTCACCGCATACCATGTGGGAGGGCAATGTTGAAATGACATCACATGACATCGCGGTTAGAACCGGGGGTTGAGAAATCATACCCTATTGGCACCAAGGAAGGTGCCAATAGGAATCGCGCGTCGATTCTGAAGGCTCGAGGCTCAGTTATGGTTCCACGTTGACGCAACGCAAGGGGGTTTACGGACCCATTATGTCCTTGCGGACCCTCCAGGCGACGCAGCACTACCTTACCCACAACTAAGGGCTGTGATTGGTCCACTCACTAAAACCTGACGCAGAACCAAAACAGGTTCACGACTGCGTCGCAGCGTCTGTGTGGTCATTACGTTGCGTCGACGTGGAACCATAAGAACTGAACCTGTAGTCGACGTGGGATTTCCTAGTCAGTGCGCGCTGTCGTTTTAGTACGTTGTGTATCGGTCATGTGAAGGAAACGTTACCAAGTTCTACGCTTCAAAGAGGAAGTCGTTGATGACAAAGTTGCGACAGGGTTTCAGACCTCCGAGCTGGAGAGGGCGGCACGGGAACCCCTTACCCGTTTGGGGCTCTGGTGGCGGTTGCAGTCGGAGAAGAGCTCGTGAAGCAGAACGCCCAAGCTCCACACGTCCGACTTGTGGGAGAACTTGGAGGACTCTGTGATGGACTCTGGCGCATGCCTGGAACGGAAAGGCAGGCTAAAGTGTTAAAAGGTGGATATGGCATTGGTTACAGCTCCCGTTGTTGGGGTTGTGTGGCAGTGAGACAGAATGGGTTGTGACTGGTTAGATGTTACTGATTATGTTATTTATCAAGGTTATCAAAGTCAATAATTCAATAATTAATAATAAAATATATATTTTTTGTAATATTATTAATAAGAATTTGACTCGTGTACTTGTACGATCAGATGTCATGAAATAAACTCTGATTCTGAACATGAATATGACTGCATTTGGGTTCAGCGATATAAAATGCTTTCTTTACTTTTCAGTGGATCTGTGTTATGTTACTTAAGCAGCATTCATCAACTTGGTATTAACAGTGAAGTGATAGGGTTAGGACTTTTGGTGCATTTCCATAAACACAATTGATTGATTGCTTTGAGAATAAAAATATGCCAAACCAGAAGATGGGGCTTTCTCCCGGTTGTGTGACGCGGTAGTACTCCTTGTCATCCGGGATGATTTTGGTCAGGCCAAAGTCTGCGATTTTGACCAAGGAATCACTGGCCACCAGGATGTTCCTGGCGGCCAGGTCGCGGTGCACGTAGCGCTTGCTCTGAAGGTACTCCATGCCCTGGGGAGAAGAACAGGGTGGTGTTCACCAGGAGACGTGCTGAGGTCGGGTCACTTGATTTGTAAAGCCCTTGATCACATTTGCATTCCCAAAAGGCTTCACACACCCCGTTATATTTATATTGAGGGCCTTTTAGCGGATGCTTTTATACAAAGCAACTTACAATAAGTACGTTTGTCAGAAGGAACAGAGAAAGGGGGATCCCTCCTTTAAATATATGATGCACATAATGGTAGCAAACGCGTAAAACAGAGTGACGCATGGGTACCTTGCAGATCTGCGAGGCGAAGAGTAGCATGCGTCCGAGGCCGACGGAGGCGTTCTTCTCCAGGTAGCCGCTCAGACTGCCATGGGGCATGTACTCCATCACCAGGCTCATGCTGAGACGACCTGATGGAGGTTATTTCTCAATGAATTATGTAGGCCTAATTTAAAATATATATTTAATAGAAGTCGACTTCACGTTGAAATAATTCACCGAAAGCACTTCTTAAAGGTTTTGTTTATATCCCTCCTATGTATAATGTACACTGTTCTGAAACCGTTGCATATAAAACCTAAGTGGGATTTGGGGACATAGGTTAACAGTTTGCATGCTATTGGAATATGTTCCCCAGATTTCTCTGTAGCATGCGAGTTGCACTAGGAACATAGGCCACTACCATGACATATGCCCTGTAAGTAATGTTGTTCAAACAGAGAAGTTCTTTAGAGAAGATAAAGGTGTGTGTGTGTGTGTGTGTGTGTGTGTGTGTGTGTGTGTGTGTGTGTATTTGTTTTGGCGCACCTGAGGGGTATTCTTTCAAAGTCGCTAACGAAAGCGGCGCTCAGTTGATTAAGCCCAGTTAGAACGAACGCCAACTTCCCCTTGAGGCTAAAGTCATTCCATCAACTCAGTTCAGCCGCTCCTTGCTCAGGTTAGCTCAAGCCAGGCTTACGTTATCGTGGATTAAGCGTGCTCACGAGATATGTAACCACCCCGGAAACGTGAATGTCGAATCATGGATCAAATGTCCGAAAAGGACTCGAGCGGGATCTTTTCCAGCGGCGAACAGAAGCTGCTTGTGGAGGTCTATGAGGAGTACAAGCATATAGCAACTCAAAAAGGGAACACCGTAACCATCAATAAATACAGGGAGGCTATCTGGCAAAAAATCGCCAATCTGTTGAATGCATAGGTAGTATTAAGAGTTACACATTAAATATCAATTGAATATCGACCATGAATTCAAAAAGAGGGAGATAGTCTCGAGGTAATGACGTCACATGACATCGCGGTTAGAACCGGGGGTTGAGAAATCATACCCGATTGGCGACAAGGAAGGTGCCAATAGGAATCGCGCGTCGATTCTGAAGGCTCAAGGCTCAGTTATGGTTCCACGTTGACGCAACGCAAGGGGCTTTACGGACCCAATACGTCCTTGCGGACCCTCCTCTTGTCCACCGCAAGGGCCTGAAGTGCGCCTCCCAAATATTGTAACCGTGCGTCAAGGCGATGCAGCACTACCTAAAGGCCGATTTATGCTCAGTTACGTAAGCGTAAGCGCAAGCGCAAGAGGCCCTTTCTGCCATTTTTAAAAGCCAGAAGGCATGGACGACCCGGCAGGCTCATATACAAAAGCATTAACGTGAAGTGAAGTTAACTTTGCTGCCAACACATTATGTCATTTTAAAATGTAGAGAGATATGCACATTTATACAACCCCAATGATCAACAACTTCATCACCCCTGTTCCTCTGTCTGTTGCCATCATTCACTGTGTATGGGGAGAACACGATCTGGCACATAAACAAACCAACGACTCCCACAGACAAAGACGTCATTCTCGAGGTCGTCTTCAACGAAAAACTTTACTCCACATATTACTCCACCTACTGTTCTGGCGGTAAATTGCTTGGCAACACGCGCAACCTAAAAGGGAGCATGAATTGCTTTGAGTAAATTTTGCGCAACAACGTAACACCAACGCTGAAGCATGCAGCCGCCTTTAGAAACAGCTAACACACAACTAAGGGCTGTGATTGGTCCGCTCACTAAAACCTGACACAGAACCAAAACAGGTTCACGACTGCGTCGCAGCGTCTGTGTGGTCATTACGTTGCGTCGACGTGGAACCATAACTGAACCTTTAGTCGACGGGGGATTTCCTAGTCGGTGCGTCCTGACGTTTTAGTGTGTCGTTTATCGGTCATGTGCAGGAAACGTTATCAAGTTCATAGTGATGCATAAGTGCATAAGTAGTATTAAGCGTAACATATTTTGATTGAATATTGACCATGAATTCAAAAAGAGGGAGATAGTCTCAAGGTAATGTGTCGGACTTGCACCCAGTTGTCCGGAGTTCAATCCCGCAACGCAGTTAGTAATTTAGGATTACTGGAGAAATCAAATAAACGTTCATGCCATTTATTTTCCATTTCTTTGAATATTCTAAATTGACTGACCATAGTATTTTTCTCAACAGAAGTGTTCATGATAATAATAATGATAATAATAATGTATTTTATATAGCGCCTTTCAGGATACTCAAGGTCGCTTCACAAGAGTGGGAGGTGAGGGTGTATAGGCAAGTGAGTGAGTGTACAAAATGTGCAAGGCGCTGGGTGGGGTCGTGAGTAATGCCGCGTTTCCACTGCAGGGTGCGGTACGGTTCGGTTCGCCTCAGTCCGGGAGGGAGGGGGTGGTTTAGCCCAGCTCAGTTCCGAGGTCGCATTTCCACCGCCGACAGTACCCTTTATGGTAGGCCGGATGTCGATCGCTGCGGCAGCTACGTAAACAAAGGAAACAACGTCTTCCTCCCTAAGAATGCAGAGGAACGTCTCCACCGCCTTGTTCGCCCGAGCGACATGTTCATTGTAAAGAATAATACCTTAAGGCTACTGTTTGTTTGTTTTTATCCCCACGTCGCCCGGAAGTGACGGTTCTGTCGACCAATCAAACGAGGGCAAAACGAGTACGGCTTAGTCCGGGTCACGCCCACTTTTGGCGGTGGAAACGCAATCCGTACCGCACCTTTGCGAACCGAACCGTACTGCACCCTGCAGTGGAAACGCGGCATTATAGGGCATAGGCCTCAGAGAAAAGGTGTGCTTTCGTGTACTTTTTGAAAGTCTCCACGGAAGGGGCACAGCGGATGTGGGGGGATTGCTACTGATAGCCTCAAAAGCAAGGCAGAATGAGAGAACTATAACAGGAAACGGCTGTCTTCAACCATTCTGCTTGTGTTGGCCTCAGAAGACTTCCGGCCTTTGTTGGCCCAATCCCAATGTCCGGAATAACAGACTCAAGGTCTTTGTTGTCTTAAAATATATCGATTTTAGGGCTGTCCCATTGTCTAATTCAAAAGGAGGTGAGGGGTGGAGTCCACGCATACCAAGCCCTTTCCCTGAGTCTGCATCAGTGCAGACTTCACCTAAGGGAATTACGCACAGTTCAAAGCGTTGTGACATTTACTGCGGGGACCAAAGTAAAGTGAAGTCGATAGACAAAACAAAATGGCCACCAGAGGCTCAAAATCATCGAAAATGTACTTAATGCCAAAGGGCAAGTTTAACTTAAACCAATCATCATCAAACTTGGTCTAGTCCAAGGCAAATGGGTCAAGATGCACCTCTCCGAATAGTATCCATTTTTTTTTTATAGGTAGCTCCATAACAATTAACTGAAAATGCAACCTCTCCAAATTTTACCCAGATTGGGCGATAGGGTGGAGCTATAACAATTAAGTGAAAATGCATACTTTGGACGGCCATTTTTCCTGACCCCTTTCACCTACTGTCTTGAAATCCTGTAGCAATTTGTCTCTCCTAATGTTGAGGACATATTCCTAGGAAAACAAGAACATGTAACAAAATGGTGGAAAATTAGCCCAATCAATGTTAGGTTACTAAAGGCGGGGTTAACTTCAGTCCATCGTCACCAAAGTTGGTGTACTTAAAGAAGCATAGGTCATGGTTAACCAGGCTAAAGTTCATCAAAGTAGGACGATAGAGAACATCTTGTAAGGTGTGGTGAGGAAGTGGTTCCAAGGGATTATTGATGGTAGCTTCCAAAGGAGTTTTTTTACAATTACCTGCACATTTCACCTTTGAATGCTTTTGCTTTCGTTAATTGCTTGTGTTAATTACTTACAGGATTCCTGATAGCCAGGTTGATTGCTTTTAGTAAGCAGAGTACAATTCTGCTCTAGCCATAGCCAACAATGGTTGGCTAACATTCAAAACGTTGAACTCCCCAACCTAATCTGTAACAACTATAGCTAATCGATAGAGCTGTGAAAATCGATACCTCGATAATATACTGATTATCCAGTGAAAGTATAAATAGTTAATTTATAATAAATATTTAGTTTAAAATGATTAAAAACTGCTAACAGTAATTTCATGTTAATTCATAATGTGTAAAACTTAAAATGCATAATTTAGTGATGTAAAAATGTTCAATATGTTCTTTTCTATGCTTTGGAATTTTTACGTAATGACATCACTGTATAGTTATAACGGTTACAGCGTTGACGTAATTCAGTTTGGAGTTTGACATTGATGGAAGCTACACAGTCTTTTGACCCCACCACTGACCCTAACTGCTCCCGACAATCTGGCTGTCGCCATGGGTTGTTGACAACGCCATCAATCTGAATGTGTGTATGAATGGCTGGAAGTCAGATAAATGCCCTAAATATATGTTCTTTGCAAGGTGTGGCAAGGAAATGGTTCCAAGGTACAGTTGTTTGTAGCTTCCAAATTAGTTTTTTGTGATAGCTTAGCTACCTTGCAATGGTGCCAAGTGACGTCATCACACTCTAAGCAGGGCTCAACAAAAGTCATTGAGACCAACTGAAAATATACAAAGCAGGTTTAAAACTAAAACGGCTGAATTCAACAAGTAAATTACATCGATTGTAATTGTTAGTTTTATTATTCCTCCATGTTTGACTTACACAGCCTAAACCGCTCGGATGCTTTTTTATCAAACTTTCTACAGTTGTTTGACTTAGGATCATGAAAGTTTGTAAACCCATCACCAGATCGGAGCTCAGAATATTCTATAGTTGTCAACAGTATGCAAACAAAAAACCTCTTTATGTTCTGTGTCAGGGTCTTAACTCTTAATGTAATAATATAAAAAGGGGCTCTCCCCCCACCGCTCGCGTAGGGCACCGAAACGGCCAGCAGCGGCCCTGGTCATAATGGTCGAGGTCAGGGTCTTAATGGTGTAGGTCGGAGTCTTAATGGTCTGCATCAGGGTCTTAAGGGTCTGTGTTAGTCTTGGCCCCCGTAGAATGCTGCTTGCAGCTTTAAATTTCTTTGTATTTGTACCACGTTGGTCATTTTAATGTCGATATTAAATGCTCTTACACACTTTGATTACATTGCTACTTTATTACGGTCACCAATTGATGCATTGCACGGTCTTGCTGTGCGTGCAGTACAATGTAAAGTTGTGTTGTTTGTTTTCGGGCTGGTTTTCTAAAGAGGCTAATGTAGCTAACAGTAAACAACGACTAGCCAATTTCATGAGTCAATCACAAAGACGAACGGGAACGCTATAAATGCTCCGAGACCGGGAATGACATCAATAGTGCAACTCAGAATGCTGGCTTCAGAAAATTCGGGAACACACCATAATTTCCTTCCTGTTGCCAACTCCTCGCCTGTCCAACTTCCTGCCTGTTGTGGCTTCTCCCCTACCTAATAATGCTATCCATTTGGATGGTACGCTGGTACGAACGACCAGCTTCAGCGAGAACGTGACGTATTTCCCTTGCTCCAGCCTTCCAGTTTGCCATTTGTGTTTCTGTCGGGCCACGAGGGGGAGTAGTAGCAGGCTAGTCATCATTAGCCACATAGCCTCTTTAGCAAACCAGCTTCAAAACAAAACTTTACATTGAATTGTACGCAAAGCAAGACCGTGCAATGCATATATTGGTGACCGGATTAAAGCAGCAATGAAATCAAGTGTGTAAGACATTAAAACCACCAACGTGGTACAAATAGAAAGAAAATACATCTCATCCCCCATTAACTATGGGCGCAGCCATCTTCTTTGCGAGTTGTACAGCTCTGCTCGCTCTACTTTGAAAGCGACGAGATACTACGACCAAAAGGGGGCGTGCCTCAGTGAAATGCCGCAAGAAAGCTGGGAGATTTGCGACTTTACCACTTCGTAAATCCAAATGGATAGCAGCATAACTTCCTACATGTTGCCGACTCCTCCCCTGTCTAACTTCCTGCCTGTTTTGACTTCTCACCAATCTAACTTCCTGCCTGTTGCCGAACCATCCCCTGTCTGACAAGCTGCCCCAATAACCAAAAACCTTTGCAAGGCCCCAAACCAGCAGCCCGTTGACGAAACCCCAATCTATTAGCTGCCTGTCTCCCCTGTCACCTTGTCCCACCTTGCCCCTTGTCATCATAGATTCTAGTGTCTTCAGTAAATTCCTTATCTAATTAAACCCTGCGTCCTTGTTATCTTTGGCGTCCATTTGGGAACCCCCCCCCTCAATCTGGGTCCTCCCGCCCGCAACGAACAACAAACACACGAGGAGGTCAGGGCTCACCGGTGCTGTAGCTCACGCCGCGGTAGCGGACGATGTAGTCGCAGCGCAGGACGCTCAAAGTTTTGATCTCCTTGGTGAAATCGGCCAGGAAGGAGCGCTTGCTGGGCTGGAGCTTCTTCACGGCCAGCAGCTCGCCCGTGTTGTCCCCCAGGGGGTCGTAGCGACACAGCTCCACGCTGCCAAAGTTCCCCTAGGAGCAGGCGAGAGGAACGTTAAAGTCGCTGGTTTAATTTAGTTCAGTCTGTTTGTTTGGGTGGTGTTCATAGTGGGCGACGTCGAAAGGATTCAAAAATAATTCAAGTCATTCTGGAGACAAAACGCATGATAACAACAACCGATATCTGGATATGACAAAATATTAGGACAATAGATAAAACCACGATGACACTCCCTTGCACAATGGTTGGATTTGGTTGGACCAGGTTGATTTCAATCAAGGGTTAGGTTACCCTAACGCTAACCCAACAAACTACAATCCCGACTACCAGCAAAATCATTAATCGTCCGTCTTGCTTAGCCGACCCTTCTAAACCGGAGATGATGTATACACACAGATCATGAATCATTCTGGACATTCTTTGTGCTCTGGTTACTTATCTTTTTTGTTCCTTGTTTGCATCAGTGAGGCGAGGTTGGGGGCCTTTGTGCCCATGGCACTTAAATGCATTATATAAGAGTTAAAGTAAACACTGGGACTATCCCCACTGTCAGGCAACTCTATAAATCATACATCTTGGTGGAACTGGAATGTCACTCAGGGTCACTTTAATATGTCTTGTAATGGCTGATTACAAGACATAACACCCGGTGGTGGAATAAGGACATTTTAATGTGTTCTTACCAAACCACTTCCTGGTCCCACTAGCCTTGGAGTGGTAGTGAAAAATAATTAATATTTAATTAATAATTAACTTTAAACCAAAAGAACATTCTGTAATCTTCATTCAGGAAAAAATACAGAAAGGTACACCAGATAAGATTCAACCACTTAGAAGCACCTTTCTCCCCTTAAAGTATTAGTTTATCCGACAGGCTATGTTAAAAATCAATACTGTTGATTTCCCAGCAGCAGCCAGGAAGGCTGGCTTTCATCCATCCTCCCTTAGCCAGTGGATAAAATATAGGGGCTCCAGCGGTTCAGTGAGTGTATAGATGGGAGTGTAGAGGCCTACTTCAAGGTTCAAGGTTTAAGGTTGCTTTATTCATACCTGTGGGTAAATTTGGTTTTCAGGTCAAGAAAAGGGCGTTCACGGAAGACAAGACAGACGCATAGACAAAAATCACAGAGGTGCTCAGTACATCAGAAAGTGCAACAAAGTTATGCACCACTAGTGGCGCTGCAACAATTTATTAGTACAGATAATGGCTGCAGGAATAATATTGTTCCTGTAGCGGTTTGTTCTGCTTTGGGGAACTTTGAGCCAGAGGGAAGCAGCTGAAATGCACTGTTTAAAGGATTGGTGTCATCACTTTGAACGGATTGCGATAACCTCTGTAACTGTTTGGTGTACAGGGCTTCCATGTTCGGCTGTGGCTCACCAATCGACTTACTGGACCATTTGACAATCTTGTTGAGGGAATTCTTATTGTTTAAAGATATGTTTCCAAATCACGATGCTAAGGAAAATGTTAAAATTGACTCGATAAAATACTAGCAGTACAGATACTGATTATGGAAGTCATTGCCAACGTAACGTACCACATACACACATGTTTATCTCTGCTAGATAGGCCAAAATAAAAGGCTTAAAATCAAGGAGATAAGACATATTGAGAATAAAAATTAAGTTAGGGTTGGTCAAATTCATTCTTTTTTTGTACACTCAATTTATTTTTCCCATTTTCCCAGTCCCATTCATTTAACATGATTTATTTATTTAAACTGAAAATATGACACGTTCAATTTCCGTTCTAATTAATTTGAGTAGTTGGATTGGGGAATGGCGCCCCCTCCTGTTGGTGAACGGCATGTTTACCTTCCCTAGCAGGGAGATGTAGCGCAGGTAGCGCTCCTCGAACACTGGAGTCTGTTCCTGGAGCGGGGTGCCGCGAGCACTGCATCCGAGGGCTCTCTCAGGGGCCTCGCTCGCGTGCAGGACCTCGTAGTCTGGCCGCACAGAGAAAGCAATGGCAGTTGTTTAGTTGGGTAACGGCCAATACCATCGACAAAATAATGGGGAAAATCTAGAAAAATACAAATCCCATGCAAAAATTTGGAAAAAAAAGTACAATTTAAGATATGGTGTTGGTTTTCCTACAACAAAATAAAATGTTTATACGCTTTAGTGCAATGGTGGCAAAAAAACTTAACTGCAATCAAATCGAATTATTCATCACAGTACCAACCAAGCACTAGGTAACTAAAACTCAAAAATCATTAAAAATATTCCATAAGGAAACTATAATTTTCTCATTTACTGTTAGTGGGCTAGGTTGCATAATGATCTGTATATTTTTAACTTGGTTTGGATTTGGGTGATTGGTTGTACCTGAGGTGATGAGGTTGTTGAGTTGGCGAATCACAACCCGGCAGGAAGGCCTGGAGGCGGGCTGATAGTCCATACACTGGGTGATCATATCCGCCAGCTCTGTCCACTGGGACGGCTCCAGCTGCTGGTAGGTCCCATAGAAACGACGTTTCTAATTGCATGACACACAAACACACACGTACACGCGCGCACACACACACACACACACACACACACACACACACACACACACACACACACACACACACACACACACACACACACACACACACAAACACATAGTTTTTTTTTGGGGGAAAAAATTTGCATGTTGGGAAAAATGCATTTCTTGAGTGGCTATGAGCTCATGTAAATATGATCTAATGTTTATAAATCTAAGGGATCGACAGAAAGTTCCTTCCATCTGCTCGGACGGCCAGTTCACTTTGACTCAGTCTAGAATTATGAAATGAATACGATCCCTAGATAACGTGATGTTGGGAAGAGGGATAGATCCACCTACCATGTTGATCTATCATCATACAAATCTGGGTGAACACTCCCACCCGTGACATCACTGGAGGTGCTATTTTTGCTATTTTTTTTTTCACAGACAAATATTTTGTCTGTGCTTTTTCACGCATTTTATAGACAAGAGAGTAAGGTGAGGCAGGGAAATAGAAAGAGGGAGGTGATGACGAGTTGCATAGGAATGCAGGTCGGAATCAACCCTGGGCCTTGGTGGTTTGATCCACCAAGCTGTCCAAAAAATTTACATTGCATTAGAATGACTCCCTCTACTGGTCAAACACCTTTTAGTGCATGCATAACCTCTTATTGGCTGATAGGGTTACCTTGTGCGTGGATGCGACCCACCTGTGCTCTACTCATTGAAACTGAATTAAAAGGGCGTCTATAGAGGATGTAGCAGCACAGCCCCAGAATGAAAACCAACCGAAGAC
This sequence comes from Gadus morhua, assembly GCF_902167405.1. NCBI lineage: Eukaryota > Metazoa > Chordata > Actinopteri > Gadiformes > Gadidae > Gadus > Gadus morhua. Next base: position 8,709,959 of record NC_044059.1, read on the forward strand.
ATTTCCTTTAAATTGCAGACTCGAAGCTCTCCGTTTTGATGACCTAACTTCCCAGAGATCGCAACAGGGTTGCCACTGCCAGTGAGACATCAGGCAGTGTGCAGCTGGTTTACTGCTAGCAGTCACCGCTTCAAACACAAGAAGGTTGAACGACGATTACGACTGTTGCGTTAGCTCCTCCCAGCCTCTCTCCACTGCTTGGTGTGGGAAGACCTCAATATATGTGTGTGCTTCTAATGTCGCCACTGACACTCAGTTTGCTTCATTAATAGTACTGTAAATGCAAGTTCTGTCATCAATTAGCCATAGTGATACAGATAGATATATTGCGAGGGATAGTGACTGAACCGATATCCATTTGCATGAATATCTTCGAGATTATTCCTTTAAAATGTAATTAATAATTACCATTTCCAGGTCCCAATCTTTGAGGGGAGTTTCTCCGTTGTTAAAGATCTCCCACAAGGTGGCGCCAAAGCTCCACTTGTCAGAGTCCAGACTCAGAATGGGTGGGTCCTGCAAAAGCTCTGGTCCCACCCAGGGAATCCTGTCCAGAATCACTAGAAACACACACGCACACACATGGTTACACGTATGGTCATACATCAAACATGTGCGCACACACACATGCACATAGACAAACGATGTGCACATACACAAACGACAAGCAAATTCAGTACGTTTACATGCACAGCTTAATCAGATCAAGGCCATAGTTCGATTATGCTCCTCAATCAGACAACTGCAATTGTCCGAGTATACATGGCGGTGAGAAAATCGATTCATTGGCCGAAGCATTTCTTTCCCCGGTACGATAGGTGGCGCTGTGCCCATTTCAACTAATAGAGCCACCGGTTGACCTCTTAACGTCACTAGCAACAACAAACTCAGGCCGCCGCAGCATTCGAGAAAGATGTTTTCAGTAGACAGTAGGGCTGTAACGATACGCGTATCGAAACCGAAATCGCGACACTCAAAGCCACGAACCTGTCTCGCGGTGTGAGAAGGCAGAAGCGCGATATGCCCTTTCTAACTCTCCGGTCAAATTATCCGATTTAAATTTGCTAATAATTTGTCTAAATAATAGTCTGCTGACAGCGCCCCCTCCTATCGATGCCGTAAGTAAGAGTCCAGCCGGAGGAGTCCGCATACGACCGAGAGGACGGAACAATGGAGCGTCGGAGAAATGGACCCAAAGTGAACTGTAGGCTGTCCCGCATACGGCCACAATCCCTTTCTCCTCTATGTCGCGTTTCAATATGGACTTCAGAGAGTCAAAGCCAAAGTTCCTTTACCCCAATTCCTTCTCTACCATGGCCGAGATAACCCTCACTACGAGTATTTACGAGCAAAATCCGAATCCATGTACATGCACACTTAATTCGACTGACAATCGAATAATCTAGGTGTCTTAATTCGACTATGAGTAATTAGATTCGATTATAGTGTGACTAAGGTGTATACATGCATCTTAATAATCCAATCATAGTTGAACTAACCCAATAATTCGATTTTCTTGAGGGTCATGTAAACGCACTGATTGTCTATGTGCTTCAGCTTGTCACCTGCACATAGACAAACGCAAGCACCCAAAATGTACAAACATTACCGGACCAAAGCAGCACAAAACAAACAAACAGAAACAGTTGAAACGGGCTCTCTGATACGCTAACTGTAGTACCGTTGCGGTCCAGCAGGGACACTTTGATTCCGGGGTCGCTCAGCTTGATGAAGGGAGAGGTTTCCTGGGATGGGTCTCCCTCTCTGGCCAACAGAACATTCTTGGCACAGATATTTCCATGGACTATGTTTTTCTCGTCCTGAAAGGCATTTAATGCACAATAACACAAATAAATACAATCTCATGATGATTGTATAATTGGTGGCTGAATGAGATGATGGTTTTGAGAAGTTCAGTGTTTGCCTTTTTAATAAAAGCTTCATTGAGGGTTGGGATCCTAAAGAGCACGTTTTTATCAGTTAAGAGGTACTACTTCCATACCAGTTAATTATAAAAGAATGAGTCAGCTATTTGCACTATGAGCAACGCAACCTATTCCTGTCAGTTGTAGGCTACTGTCGTTTTCTGCATCATTTCCTTTTCGACATTAGAAATGCTTTCGGTGAGATTATCTTCAATAAACCCTTGGCTTTTATTCTACTCCGGCTGGATGTTTTAGGAGCCTAATTTTGCAAAACGTTTATTTTGTATCTCCTAAAAAAGTGCCTTTCTAAAATATGTTTCTTCTCCTGCACTTGGGAAGAGGGGAGGCGAATCACCGGCACTCTGTCTGAATTGTGGATTCAACCTTATTCAGCTTACCAGAAAGTTGAGTGCCAACGCTAGCTGTTTCGCTATGTCGAGTTTGCAGCTCACTGACACGGAGCCCTTTCTCTTCAAGTACAGGTCAAGAGCTCCATACTTCACCAGCTCCTGCACCATGATGTCTGTGGGGGGGGGGGGGGCACAGAGTCAGCAAGTGTGTGTGTGTGTGTGCGTGTGTGTGTGTATGTGTGTGTGTGTGTGTGTGTGTGTGTGTGTGTGTGTGTGTGTGTGTGTGTGTGTGTGTGTGTGTGTGTGTGTGTGTGTGTGTGTGTGTGGGGCACTGTAGGCATTCGTGACCGAGATGACGTTACCCCCTACCTGCACCTTGGTGATGTATCCAACCTAAATTCCCTGTTAGTGGCTTATCAGTAGCAGTATTACTGGTAGTATTCAGAGGTTTATGGCCATTTATTGCCAGTGCCCTGTCTGCTGGGATGTCATTTAATTAAAATAAAATGATGCATGGCACTGCATTTGCTGTTCCCAGTGACTGCAGTCATCTCTTTAGAAGACATGTTCGAGTGTGAAAATACATTAATGAAGTTCATTGTTTCAATGCATTATAAATCAAATGGAATTTGATTAATGCTCAGAAGCCAAACCGTGCCATTACTTTTTCATGGTGCATCGAAAAAGTTATGACAAAAAAGATATCACGACCAGATTCAGAATGCGTATACAAATGCTACCAGCGTAATTTTCACGGCGCCATTGGCTGTTACGAGCTCATTTGTTGATTTGCTGTGCGGTGTCAGTCTGACTTACTTTTCGCTCCGTGGACGCTCACGCCGTAGACCAGCAGCAAGTGCTTATGGGAGATCTGGCTCATCATGCTGGAGGCCTCAAAGAAGGCCTGGCAGAGGAGAAGCAAGATCATGAAGGGAATCAAACAAACACAATGGAGATTGCTGCTGTAATTATGGAAATAATATATATTATATTATTATATACTTTCTAAGAACCGACTCTTTAATGTGTTGCTGCACACTCTAAATACAGAATTTAAGAAATCCCGGAACATGAACTTGGTGTTTACGACATTACCGTCATGGTTGGTGTATTCATGAATGAATGAGTGATTTTTGAATGAATGAGTGAGTGAGTGAACGGACCTCCCAGTAGTCCTTGTGGTTGGCGTCCAGCACCTTGAGCAGGACCTGCGTGCGGTGTTCCTCTCCCTCCCGGATGTCCACCTTGGTTCCCTTGAACACCCGGGTGAAGGAACCCTGGCCCAGGCACTCGTCCTGAAACACACACAGCATGCCCTGGCTGTTCACTCATTCATCTAGAGCACAAGGCCGCCCTGACTGTTCACTCATTCATCTAGAACACACAGCATGCCCTTGACTGTTCACTCAGTCATCGTTCACTCAGTCATCTAGAACACACAGCACGCCCTTGACTGTTCACTCAGTCATCTAGAACACACAGCCCGCCCCTCACTGTTCACTCAATCATCTAGAACACACAGCCCGCCCCTCACTGTTCACTCAGTCATCTAGAACACACAGCCCGCCCCTCACTGTTCACTCAATCATCTAGAACACACAGCCCGCCCCTCACTGTTCATTCAGTCATCTAGAACACACAGCCCGCCCCTCACTGTTCACTCAGTCATCTAGAACACACAGCACGCCCCTCACTGTTCACTCAGTCATCTAGAACACACAGCAGCACTTCCCTGACTGTTCACTCATTCACCTAGAACACACAGCCCGGCGGTTGTCAAAGTGGGGTACAAGGATTGATCTAGGGGGGACCTCGAAATTGATCTGGGATCGACCTTCTCAAACAGTCCTGTGGCTGACTGAAGTCTCAGTGCCAAAGATAAATGGATACAGCCAAGTGGACTAACACTCCCATTCCTCTTATCCATGATGGGACATCTCGCCTAAGTTTTGTCTGAAAGTCGGCTCAAGTTTTCCCTTTCGGGCTGAGAACCGACACATTTATTTATATGATAAGCAAGTACAGTAAAGTTTATGGCTATAGCCCAGTTTGTAACTAACCAATTTTGTTGTCTTTGTTATGTTATGCTGTGCGTGAGTTTAGGTGCAGACCAGCTATTTGAAATCCAAATGAAAAGCAGGAATAATTTGCTTATCTCTCTCGTTTTTCTAATGTATATAAAGTTATGTACATATATGCGTGTTCACTTTTGTGTGCACACAAAGAACTTTAGAGGTAATATGTGTGTGGGTATGCTCTTTGGATCGGCTCAGCAATGAAACGTCCCACCCTCATTGTGAAAAAAAAGGACTAATAATAATAAATATATATTTATTTCTTTAAACACAACCTTTTGGCTTGGATTCAAAACGTCCTTGCCATGAACCCAACATCCTACACCTACAGCGTTGTATGCGGGTGTTGTATGTGTAAACTGTGGGCAATGGTGAGATGCTTATAGCGTCAACATCGGGGATCGATTACGTTTGGTGTATGTGGAGGTACTTAAAGTGCTGATGTGTGGCAGGACTTATTCTTCTGAGTTCTATGACTTAAACGCTCTTCTTCTGCAGCCTGTTGAACGGATTTAAGTATTTTATGTATTTTAGCCCACCATCTGAGGACGGACATTTTAATTGGTCCTTGACGACTGCAACTGTACCTAATTATGTGTTGTTCTTGAGTGGATGATGCATTGACTAAATTTGCAGACACATTATTACTAACAACGGTTCTGACCATCCACAAATGTGGTCATAGCAGCACACACAAGCAGTTACTAATGAGTTTGTAAATGATTAAAGCCACTTGGTCCATAATATATGTGTTCGTAAACCCATTCTACTATCAATATATGTTGTTTAAAGTGGTATGATCAAGGTGAGGGGTACTCTACTAGCAGATGGAGTAGTAGAAAGTGCAGTTATAATAGGATGTGTTCCTAAACCCATTCTACTATCAGGGCAAAAGCAGCTGGTTGAACGTGTTCCATACATACCCACTGGAGCTGTTCGTACTTGATCATTTGGAACTGGATGTTGGCAAATTTGTTGGGTTCGGGTTTCGCTGAACCTTGCGTTTGAACGGCTCGGCTGTCACGTACGATAATGAGGTTTGTGAACTCTGCAGTAGAACAAGGACGTTTATCGTGTTAATTAGCTATCTATGAAACAAAGGAAAGCAGATGATAAACGAGTAGGAGAATATGTCTTGTTCTTGTTGTATGTTCTCATGTCGCCTGCATCTTGTTAAGTCCTGTTTAAAAATGTTTTAAGTTTAAGTTGAAGTGTTTGATTTTCAGGTACTCGGCACAGGGTTAAAATGTGCACTGAAATCCTTCAAAAAAGGATTATCTACCAATATGAGATAAAAAAAGAACACAACATAACAACAACAAAATACTAACAAGTAAAGCCTATTCACCTGTAAACTAGACAACATGGCATACAATCATGTGTGTTTTGTTAACCACGAATTACATTATCCAAAAGATTTCAAATATGATTTTGATTATTCCAATGAGACACAATTCATGATTTTCTATTTCTTTGTTATGTTCTAGGCCATCCGCCTAGTAATTTTGGGTTCCATCTAAATTCTAAACACTAGTAGGGTGACGTGTGCTTGACCAAGATGGCCGCCCGGTGAATTTGGCTAGTAACTTAATGATATACCTTTGGCACGTGGCGGGCAGCAGCAGCTTAACTTGACGGGCACGTCAGCGAGCAGCAGCATGTTGTGTTTGTAGTGATTGGTGAGTTCGGTGAGGCTGTAAAAACTCTTCTGGACGCCCAGGAGAGTGAACTCCTCGTTGCTCTTACTGATGAGGCAGTCTTTGTAATCCAGTCCAAGTGACGTCTGGGGTAAAAAAGGAGTACATTTTGATGGAGCTTTTCCTCAATTCGACCAAAGTCGACCAAGATTTTTTTTTTCCTACTACACAGAGATGCTTTTATTATTGAAATGAATTGAGTCTATTGGTGCACTTTGTGACTTAATACTTGCCATATCAAAATTTCACAAACTATTTTTTTTTTGTTAATAGTACATTTACTGACAATATTTGGGTAATGTTGATTATTGCCCAAACGATTTACTATCAAAATTATTTTTGTTATGATTAAAAAGGTTAATGTAATAAAAGTTAATGTAGTATTGATTATTATTATATCCTAACCATACACCCTATTTCCTAATAGATAATATCAGTCTTTCCTTGTGTAATGAAGAAGAATAGAGCCGTTCTGTCTGGGGCCTAATATCTGCTGAACTTGGTAGGCCTAACAGGATATCAAGTGACTGATCGTGTTCTGATAGGCCTTTGGGACCTGATAAAAACATATTTACATCCTCCCAATGCAAGACGCAGCTGAGATGATCAGCTGACAGATTGACTCATTTTAAAATTACCCACGGAATATTTCAACACACACACACACACACACACACACACACACACACACACACACACACACACACACACACACACACACACACACACACACACACACACACACACACACACACACACACACATAGGGTATAATCCAAGCACTGGTCTCTGGAAGTGTCTTTACCTCAACACAAACGGTGAGGAAGTAGTTCTGGTACTGCATGGGGCTCTGGCGGAGCACGAACGCGCCTCTTGTTTTCCTCGACTTTTTCAATTTGTTGACAGCAAACTCTGACCTGTTGAAACATAGAATGTGAAACATATAATGTGACCTTTAAAAAATAGCAGAACAACATACGATCAATTCAGACTCAATTCAGAGGATAAATAGATCCTTCTGCACTACTGATGTTTAAATACTGTCACTAACATTGCACATAAAATGAGTGGTAACACTTTACATTAAGGTTACATCAGTTAACCTTTAATAAGTTGTGCACACATAAGCATATTATATCGTCTATCGTCTATATTAGTCTATTTTAGTTTAAGTATTTAGCCATTTGTACGCAAATACATTGACGTTTAACTTATGCCTTGATCCAAAGCGACTTATAACTACAGTCTAGCATGTGGACATTGGGGATGGAACCAATCACCTTTTACCTGGGAGTCCTGGCACACCATAGCCCCCTCACCGGCCTGTCCCTAATTCAGCTTAACTCAACGCCCTAATTCATCTTGACTATGAAGAGCCTCACGTGATTGGGCCGTGGCAGCGGTTCTCAATGTTCTCCAGGAGACTGTAGGGGGCGATGTCCTGGCAGAAGAAGTGGTTGGAGTCCGTGGTCAGCCGGAAGTAGCCGTCCACCAGCGACACGAAGGACAGCGCCTCCGTTACACTCTGGAACTTGGCTTCCTGTTGAGAGACGTTGAGTATTAAACCCCCAACAGAAACACGTGATCACCTCTGAAGTACAACAACAAATATGTTTTTCAGTTACACAAAATTCCGACTGTGTGGATTGGCTCCTTTTTGACTTACTAGGGGCCTGTCATCACTGCGGGTCACCGTGACGACGCTGGCGTCCTGCGGCCCCTGTTCCGGAGGTCCTTGGTCCTCACACACTCTCTTCACGCTGATGTCCATGATCTCCTGGAAGTCACAGAAGGTCTGCCACTCCTTTGGAAGCATGCAGCCAGGTAGCTGTGTTAGCTTGCTGTACTCTCTAGTACTGGATATTGGGTCAATGTGTGGCGAAGAAGTAAAAGCTGTGTCACGTTTTGAGCTACACACTTTTTCCATCTAGTTTCGACTGGGTTTTTGGATTGGCAGTGCCGTTAAAGTAGCAAATGATCATTAATGCTACTTTAACGGCACCGACAATCCAAAAACCCAGTTGAAGCTAGATGGAAAAAGTGTGTCGTTCAAAACTTCTTCTGCACCACCTACAGAGTTTGTTATGACCGATCATTCAGAAACCCCATCTTATTTCCCATAGACATTTGACCGAGGGAACCGCAACCTCGGAGGCGGGACTTATTCTTCAGAGGTGTATTGTTTTTGTACTGTGGTTTTCGAATAAGTTGTTTTTCCTGTTCACTAATGGGATTGGTTATTCATATTTTAGTTGGTAAGTAGTACCTTTTATCCAACACAAGTTGCCCTCAATTTAGACAGATGGAACTAATGAGTTGGGGGTTTGGCATCTTGCTTAAGGTACTACAACTATTAGGGTTTTAACCAGGACCTTGTGGCTGGGAGTCAAAACACCCCAACCACTAGACTATATTTAAAGTATTTTTTGTGTCCTATGATAACTTGTACACTGAGTTCCTTTTTGTATGTGCAGGACATATCCCCTTGGATGAAAGGGTTAGTCATAAAAAAAATCATAACAATGACAGTTAACAACAATACTAATATTAATGTGAGGCTTCTAGGGTTAACCCTCACCCTAACCCTCAATTTGGCTTGGGGGGTATTCGGAGTGTGTGTGGTTGATGGCTAGTCTAAGGGTGCACTCACACTAGGCTAGGGATGGGCAACTTTCATGATAAAGAGGGCGACATTTTTCATCATAACCATCGGAGGGCCACATGACTGCACACTTCAACTAAACGTGAGCTGAGAGAAGCTACACAATTTTGAATTTGGTAGATATGATTTCCTGTATTCTGGTGCATTTTGGGGATGGCCACTACCTAAAAAATCATCCAGAATCATAACCTATGTACGGTATGTTAATTGAACCAACATACATTCATTTCATGTTTTCCATGCTCAAACAGCCACATGAATGGTCAGTATTTTTATCAGTGCAAAGGGCTCACATACATCATCATTCAATGAAGTCAAAAAACTGAAAAACAGTGGCCCAACATTAAGTGCAACAACTCAATGAACTCAAACCCAACAAGCAGTTGTAGTAGTTGTAGTGGCGACTTAAGTGGATATCTTTAATGACTGATATCGCTTCTAAGCAAACTAGACGCATGGGTTTGCCTTCGAATTCTATGAATTCTTCTCATCTTTCTTGACCGAGTTTTCTGTAACTCGATCAATTATTATTATTCTTTTTTTTCTTTTTTATTATGTGCTGGCCTGACTGAGTGAGGATGCGGGCCGCACTGAGTGAGGATGCGGGCCGCATGCGGCCCGTGGGCCGCCAGTTGCCCATCCCTGCACTAGGCCATCGGGCCGTGGCCTTGGCCGTGTTCACACCTAACCGTGCTCAAATCTGCCAGTGTGAGTGTGGCCAGTCTGGCCAGGCCAGGCCAACTTGGCCACTTGGGAGAGGTGTGCTGCTACGGTACGGGCCGCCACGGTACAGATGCTAATGAGCCGACATGCGCACACGCACAGCTACGCAACCTGAGCTGGATGACGTATAGTCCATGCGACGACCATGGACATAATAAAGGCGACGAGCCTTCTTTCCCATTAAACGGTAAACATGGCGTCAAGCGGTTCAACTGTTGGTTCACGTTGGTCCCATAGAGTAGTCGAGTGTCTGTTAGCCATTTGGGCAGACGATAAGCAACAGACTCAGCAAAGTGCGAACTGTGTTCTCTGTGTTGTTGTCCATTGTTGTTAAAACTCTGACTGGCGGCAGACTTTATTATGGTCCATGCAGCGGACGCTTGGTGATGAGGTGTTACGACGTGATGACGTATGCACAAGAGACTAGGCCAGGCCACAGTTGCGACGGCCAACGGCCACGGCCAGATGGCCTAGTGTGAGTGCACCCTAAGTAGCCTCAGCTGGCCCGAGTCCGACTGATAAGAATCTGGTGCTGGGTGAGGCTGCACACTGCGAGGACCACTGTGCATTGATGGCTCAAAGCACACTGGTTATACCATCCATCACCACACACCCACTCAAGAGTTCAAGGACATGGAAGAATGGAACACCTGCTCTGACGGTAACAGTCCTTAAACTCTGCCACAAACCGGTTTTAACCCGGTTTAAACCCGCTGTAAAGCCACCCTAGGTGGAGCACGGCAGCCACGTGTGTTGCAGGGATAACCGCCACATTAATGAATGACATCAAGTGACAACAGAACCGACGAAACCAGCTTCTCACCGGGGTGCCGTCCGGGTCCTGGTTCCCGTTGGTCTGAATCCCGGCCTCTCCGGTCACCCTCAGCGAGGTGTGGCTGGAGGCGGGGCCGGAGCGGTTCACGGCGTACGTCTCGCTGCCCAGGGACGGCTCGATGGCGGCCAGCTCCATGAGGTACTTGAGCTTCAGGCTGCACTCGTCCACCGAGCAGCTGCCCAGCTTCTTCAGCAGGCACTTGAGCTGGGTGCGGATGCGGTAGCGGACCAGGCGGTTGCGGCGCTGGAGGTCCATGGAGTGGAGCTTGGGAAGGCACGATTTGTAGCTGAACGGGTTTTGGAAGAAGAACAGTCAATAGTGTGTTGTATTTTGTTTTATATTTAGGGTTGTAATAATTCATAGACCAAAAAACAAAAAGAGAAACTTTTGTACTTTCGGTGACATGGATGTTGCCTAAGATACACAAACTCTTAAGAATCTTTTTAAGAGTTTGTCGAAGGAAAACCTATCTTAGGAAACTTATCTTATATTTTAAATATTTTCTAATTACTGGCCTGGTCTAATTACTAATTACTTTAAAGCCCTCAAGGGAACTGCAGCCTGAACAATCTATGGCATTGAGAGCGAAATTATGTAATAAAACGGATTAATAACACACCTGTGTTGGCTCTACAAATCGCTCTGTGATGTAAGAGCTTGACTCTTGTGCATACATACAGCTTGACTCTTGTGCATACACCTACCCCGTAGGGTCTGTGAGGATTAAGTGCAACCAGTCATTTATACAGGCCATGCTTTCTTGAACGAAAGTGTTCGCTCCTTGGATACCTGACGCTGTTGCAGACCTCCCTCACGCTTTGGTTCCTCTCTTTGGCCATCCTCCACAAGTCCAGCACTGCCAGGCCCAGGCACTCCTCCTGGACGCTGAGGGGAGGAGAGACCCCCCCCTCATTGGCTATAAAGTCCCTGCGACACTGCAATGTGTGCCGCCCAAACCGAGGGAAAACATCCTTAACATGCGTGAGCATTAAAGATTTATATTTTGATCAGTCTAGTCTAGTCTTAGTTTCTTTTGCTGACAAATCTATCCAAAGAAACTTCCAGTGAACGTCATTAAAGGGGCCCTATTATACCACCAGGTGTAGGTGTGATTAGCCAATTACAAACTGTTTGAAAATCGGCCATTTCCTGTGCCTGAGCAACATGGGAGTATTCACCTGGATGTATGCTGCATAGATCAGTCTAACAGCCTACCCAGTGGACTTTAGCCAATGTTGCTTCTCTATCCATCATAAACCTAGGTGGACACGCCCACTTGTGATGTCACTAAGGCGCAGGAAAAGGCAGATTTCCCAACGGCTTGTAACGGCTTAATCACACTCACATCTGGCGGGCTGGGGCATCTTGATCAAGGATGCCTTGATCACAACGTCAGACATGGAGTTAAACGTTGACCCTCTGGTTTTACCTGGGCGAAGAGATAATCAATGACGGAGTAGTCGAGGACAGGAGTGATTCTGTCTCTGGTCAGGCTGTAGCGGTAGGACGTTCGAGGGGATTGTCCGAACCAGTTGCTGAAGAAGAACCTGAAAAAGCCAAGCCCCGGGGTCAATCAAAGTGTTATGTAACATCGTGCACACAAGTGACAATTGCCAGACAAATGATGTCAATATGTCTCTGGATGAGGGACTTATGCTGGACTGACTCAGCATCGCTGATGCAAAGCAGCGGAGACCCACTGGCCTAGAGATCCGCGGTGTATCCTATACAGAGGCTGTAGCATTTGGGCTAATGCCAATAATGTCTTGATAAGAACCGCTAAGAGCAGGTTCAGGCACCTCAGCCACGATAAGTGTCTCCAAAGCTTATCATGAGGTTAGGGTTGATTATGCAATGACAAGGAGGACAACGGAAAGTGAATTGATTAAATCTAATTTGCTCCTTCCTCTGGGTTTATAACTAGAAACTTTTAGTTGTAGTCATTTGTTTTCGGTTCGTTTCTCGCTCACAGTTTAGCTTCAATGGCACTGGATGACGTTGGACTTCTTACCTGACCCTGAAGTGAACGAGCGTGTGGTTCTCCAGGTTGAAGACGTGCGTGGGAGGATACCAGAAAGAGAGGTCAGATGAGGACAGGGCAAAGAGGCTGTGGTACACAGGAAGGATACCTGCGGAAAGACCACCAGAATTCAGAATCCAGATGGCTGCCTCAAAACATGGTGGAGAAGGGGGGGGGGGAACTTTCATTTTCTAAGTCGGAATTTCGCCCCTGAGGTTTTGCTTTGGAGCAGAAAAATGCACAAGACGGAAAACGAAAGATAAAATAATCGAGAAGGAACTGGGGCACATAATAAGGAACTGAGTATCACGAATGGACATTTATTTTACCGCATTTCTTGGCTGCTTCGAGGCAGATGTTCTCGGCGGTGATTGGGCCAAATCGCAGGTCTATGGTGACGGCGTTCTTGGTGCTGGGAATGAAGTAGAGGTGGAGCTGTATCCGCGGAGGGGTGATGGAGCCGGATCGTACACTGTCCTCCCTGGCCCTGCCCATCAGAGGAACCGACTCATCTTCCACTGGGTCCATGGAAAACCTGTGCAAAAAGTACAACAAGGCTTCAAGACCTGAATAGATGGGAGCCTTATATTTATACTTGAAATGTAGCATACGCTTTTAGCCAGAGCGCCTTACAAGTTAGGCTGCGGACAAATCAAGCATAGAATCTAAATCGGAGTAGTATACCATTTCTTTGCGTGGCTAGAGTGCAGTGTTGCTATATAAATGTTGGAAGTTGGAAGTTATTGAAAAAAACTTCCAATGAAAACAGAGTTTAATCAACTGATGCAGCCTCAATTACATTGCAAAAAAAGATTTTTAGTTTGCTCTCTATAATAAATATCATGCACAATGCCAAACTGTTTTTAATTCAGCTTGCCTAAGATTAGCTTATATTGTGCACTGATACATAAATAGTTTTATAGTAAAAAAAACATCAAATATAAAACCTCTATGGCCCACTGCCAGATGTTTCAAATGGCCTGTACCAACCTACTCTGACGTTGGAATATATGTTTACTGATAACGGAGGCGCCTGTAGTTTATTAGAGTTAAGGCCCCACTGACAGAACTTGTAAATGGACTGAATCAATTTAATCTGAGATTGGATTATATTTGTACTGATTACAGCGGCGCCAACAGTTCAACACTTAATTTATACAAGTAATAAAGTTCAAACAAGTGAGATTTGAATTTCACTTGTTTGAGTGAAATCCCCCACCCTCACTGCTCTTTGTAGTTTCTACTTCCTGAAGAAATGAGTAAGAAATTAAAGAACAGTTTCTCTCAGTTGCCACTTCTATGTAATGTGAGTCCCCCAACTCTCAAGGCTTCAAGCCAGTAAATCGGGTAAGACTTTAGTTAAGATTGCAATGGATTTCACCATTGAAACCATAATTAAACAAATTAGGAATTTCTCTTTAATGTCGTCGTCGTCGTCCCCCCCACCCCCAGGGCCAGCTCTTCTGAATGAGACTGAGCAATTGATTCTGCTACGCCTCTCATCAATATCTCTCATGATTACCAGGCCACCTTTTATCGCTCAAAGAGACTCCCAGACTGTGTGGATATTAGGGTTAGTAATTTGAGTCTGACCTTGGGGTTATGGGGGCCATTCAGAAGGTCTGCTGTTATACACAACTGGAATCAATCAAAAATAAAAACATTACAAAACCCTCTTGCAGTTGTTGCAATGATTATAATCTAGCACAAAGATGCAATTTTCTGTGTCAATGTTTTTAAGAAAATTGTTAATACAATCTGAATCAGTTATATGTTAGTGTAATGGCTGATCTTTTTTATCAACATATTACTATTTATATTTTAGGGTACCACTCAATAATGCTATACGTTGTATTTATAATGAAATTAGGTTTGTTAATAAGCCAGGCTTGCTACAAACCAGGATACTGGTTAAGATGCCAAAAATGGTAGTAAAAACAATAATCTAGGATTAAATGGTTACAACTCTGTTTATTTTGTCGTACATGCCCAATCTACATCAGTCCGAAGCATACAAATGCATATTTTATATAAAAAAATATATAAAAGGAAACTTTTATAAAGATTTACAAATACAAATATAGGCAGGCCTACTGTATACAGTATGCTTGTAAATTAATCAATCCAAAGAATCCTTTTACCTTTGGTTTGACACGGTTCTTCTCTGAGTATTTTGTTGAAGGTTCTCATCGAAAGCACGTCTACTTTCACTTACACACTAACCCAAGTGAGAAGGAAGCCAGCAGGCATATTTCCTGTTTTCTGACGGAAGAGAGCGTCACTTTGCAACACATCTTTCCTCTAATTGCAGTCTGGGGCACAATTGTGAACTGCATACTCGTCATTCCCCTTATCCCCTGTCATATCACATTGTGTGAACACATCATGATGTATGATACATGTAGGCATATCATGTTCCGTCATATATTGTTTCACATTGGGTCATATGTCATATCGTAGGCCTACCATATATTTATATTTACCATGTCATCATATATTCTAGGCCTATTATTCACACATCCAACACATCACTGAGATAACCAATTATCACTACTTTGTGAAAAAGACAAAACTGCAGTGAAACATATCATCTCATGTATGTCTATAGAATGCTCATCTGACTCATCTGTGTTCATGCAACAGCTTGGTTCTGTGGTTTGAGTTTCCTCTCTGCTGTGGTGGTGGTGTGCTTCACTCTTTTTGCACTAGTGGTTGCTTCCTGTTACGCCAGAATACAGAATAACACACTTTTTATGGCTGAATTATTTTACCTTTGTATCATGGTTACTAATGTGCCTTTATTAATTTTAATTCAACCTCCTCTTAACCAGGAAAAAAAACAATTGGGATCACTTCTTGGAGAGAGAGCCCTGGACATGGTCCACATTGAATGTAACCATGCGAGATTGCTTGTAACAGAACCCTCAGGTAAGTGGTCCTTACGTACGCAGCTACGCAACTTGCGTACGGTAACCACTAGTTGGAACTTGGCCTACACACAGAGGCAGCCACAAAGGAAATATTATTGTTTTTTATATTCAATAGTCCTTTGCTAGTCAGACATGTGGATTGCATAAGGCAGCTACGATGCAGCTTCAACCTCAGAAAATTATAAGAAAATGTGCATTAAAGCGCATATTGATTTATTTAATTTTGAAAATTGTTGTGGTCGTCGTCAGAAGCCCACGTTTATGAGTTGAAACAGAAAGCTAAAAAATGAACGGACTTGAAAAAGAGTGCGTCAGCTGCTTCTGTAGAAGGTCATGCACACGCCCACCTCATTGGTCACGCCCACCTCATGGGTCACGCCCACCTCATGGCATGGGTCACGCCCACCTCAAAAATCACACCCAACTCATGAGTCAAGCCCACCTCATACACTACGCCCACTTCATGAGCCACGCCCACCTCATGAATCACGCCCACCTCATACACAATGCCCACCTCATGGGTCACGCCCACCTCATACGACTACGCCCACCTCATGGCCCACGCCCACCTCATGAATCATGCCCACTTAATACACCACGCCCACCTAATACACCACGCCCACCTCGTGAGTCACGAGGTGGGACTGTTTTCCTTCCTGTTGCCACAATTGTGGAACGACATCCCGGGCCCCATCCGCTAGGCCCCCAGTCTGGACACCTTTAAAAAACATCTAAAGACTCACCTATTTCAGCTGTTCCACCCTGCCTTAGACGCTTAGGGTCCAGATCAAGGAGTCCTTCTAAAAACAAATTTTCACTTCCCCTTCTTCTATCAGTTTGTGCTATGTTGGCACTAACTGTCATGATGTGGTTTTTTTTATATGTTGTATGTCGCCTTGGACAAAGGTGTCT
>NC_044059.1:8728587-8968587 GCF_902167405.1 Gadus morhua
GATAAAATATAGGGGCTTTAGCGGTTCAGTTGGTGCAGAGGCGGATTAAGGTGGACATTGGGCCCTAGGCAACTATTTGTGTGACTGATCAAGTAATTCAGTGCCAAGTGTAAAAGCGTGCTAGGAATAATAAAAATACATTCACAGCGCATCTGCAAGCTGGTAACAGCTTTTAAGCGTTCTAACCCAAGAGGCAGGCCTACAACATCTGCAGCAGTACAGAACACCCTGTTATACTGAGGCAACATCACAACATCCACAGAGACAAAAATCGAACCGCTGTGCAATTCTCGAATAAACCAAAACAAACCAGCATCAGCACCGGGGAAAACATACGCAGCCTTTCTGCGGCTCTCGGATCCTTCATGTTCAGCCAAGCACGCAGCTGCATTTTTCCAGTCACTATAGCCTGCTGTGAGTGCAGACTGGAGATCACTGTCCCCAGATACCCCATAACACAGTTCCTTTTTATGGGGATTAAAGCAAACATTTTCAAGGGACAGTTTCACCGTTTGCCAGTTTCCTTAAACAGGGTTATAGAAAAGTACCTCTTTTGGTGTTTGTGTTGTGTTTCGCGTCTGCGTCATTTTCGACAGGATTCAGGTCCCATGTTAACCCAGTATGTCTTCATATGTTCATCAATTGTATCCTAGCATGCACGATCCATGCTTTAGATAGCGCGGCCCCTGGTTCCCCCTCCGCAGCAACAAGCGAGGCGGTCATGGAGGGATTTATGGCGGCTGGGACATCACTCCCGTGGTGTTGGTGGTTACTGTTTTTTCGGGTGGTTGACGACATTTGGCCGCGATGCTGTCAAGTAGCCGTGACGTATTACTTGGCAACAAAATGGACTTTATGAACTTGGTTCCAAACCTGGCCACATGACATGGCCCACAACTCTACCCAATCAGCTGCTTATTTTTTTTTTAATTTTGTTTCTTGATATTGGCCAATAGGGGTCAAGTTTTTTTATTTCAAGTACAATTTTTAAAAGTCTGACCAATCCAGGGCCCCTCGCATACGTGTCCCATGTAGCCTAGGCTAGCCTGTGCGTAAAACTGCGTCAGATGATTGCAGATGAGCCATGATCTTAACATTGTGGAGTTGGACTGCTATGTCGTGCATTTACGGAAAGTGTGTCTGGGAATAGTAACCATCATGGGATACGGCAAATGAAATGAACCTGACAGCTAAAATGAAGATAACACGGCAAAAAAAGTTGCACATATTATACTATATATGAAATAACTAATAGCCTATAGTCTGCGCGTTACCTAACTGAGTTATGATGGCCAGTGAGCCTTGTCCCGGAACGCGCACGAAACCCGCTCTCAAGCGCACGCCGAATGACAAGCGCACAGAGGGGGCCGGTGAAAAGGACGGTCCAGCCTATGCAGCTGTCAACGGGGAGGTATGCCCGATGGACAGAACTATCGATGAGAGTAACACATATCTAATCGTTGCTTATTGTGGTTGCCTATTCACCGACTAAACCACTCCAGTGAACATATATCAAATTTGACAAATTCCATTATTTTTCTTTTAATTGAATTTATATTTAATTTGACTTGCTACTTATTCCTTACTCTTTTCCTCTATTAATGTGTCTTGAAAATCTATAAACAAATGTATATTTTCCTATCTATGGGCGTTGCAATTACAAGGAAAAAGAAATCACTTCTTTATGGGAATAACGCATGCGAATCCGTCTCCCCCCTCCCATCCTGCGAAGTGCGATCTATAAATAGCCAAACCCAACCGGGTCGGAGTCACTGTACACTGTTGGTTGTTTGGTGCGTGCACACTGCACAGGTGTACGGATAACTGGTTCGGCATCACAATTCATCCTCTGAATTGCAGGTGGTAAGGATGTGTCATTTTATTGTTAATTCTTTTACCGTTTAGAAATTATTTCAATTTATTTTTAGGCGATCAAGCAGATGTATGTGTATGTGTGTGGGTGAAAGAAATCATGTAATTAACAATTTACGTTTGTTCTATTTATTTTGTTACTAAATATTGACAGAGCTGCAACTGCAAATTGCATGAAATCGTATGAAATATGAGACAATGTGACAATGTGAAACAACAGAATGTTAGGTAGAACTTTTTTGTCGATCCACCCAAGTTTAATTTGCCGATCTAAAGAGCTCTCTGAGCTGCTTGGTCTTTGGCATATCAAGTGGCTTTTCTATACTCTCCTAGTACTCTTCCCCATAACTCATGTCGTTTGTTGTGGTGGGTTACTGAGCTTGGAACATGTCCTCCTAACTCATGTTGTTTGTTGTGGTGTGTAAAGACTGAGCTTGGACCATGTCTCTATAACTCATGTTTGTTAGTGTGTTAGTACTGAGCTTAGCGCAAGTCCCCATAACTTGTGATGTTTGTTGTGGTGTGGGAAGGCTGAGTTTAGAACATGTCCCATAACTCATGTTTTTTGTTAGTGTGTTAGGAGGACTGAGATTAAAACATGTCCCTGTAACCCACGTTGGCTGGTATGTTAGAACTGAAATGGGACCACGTCCCCATAACTCGCGTTGTTTTTTGTGGTGTCAGGACTGCGCTTGGATCCCAGAAGGACCGGACTGTACCTGTGTGCTTCTAACCTCACCATGGGACAGGGGGACCCGTCTAGACCAGGGTTCGGCGTCGCCGACTACTCGGTGTTCGCCGTCATGCTGCTGATCTCCATGGCGATAGGGCTCTTCCAGGCCCTGAAGAAGGGAAAGACCGAAGCCACCGCTGACGACTTCTTCACGGGGGGCCGTAAGATGCCGGCCATCCCTGTGGGCCTGTCCCTGTGCGCCAGCTTCATGTCTGCGGTGCAGGTGTTGGGGGTGCCCGCGGAGGCCATGCGCTACGGCTATAAGTTCCTCTACATGTGCCTGGGCCAGAGCATCAACTCCCTGCTCACAGCTCTGCTCTTCCTCCCCATCTTCTACCGGCTGGGCCTCACCAGCACCAACCAGGTAACCCGGACGACCAGGCATGTCAATCAAGAGGACATTTATGTTTACGTTTCGGGCATTTATCCAAATCGACTTACAATATGTGCATTTGTCCAGAACACCAAACAAGACCCCTATAAGAAAGCAGTGTCAGATAAGCCGACACCGCTTGTTTACATGTGTCTTGTTTGGTGTTCTGTTTTAACAAGGGCTTCAGAATGAAGCCACGTTCAAACAAAATAATAAAAATCATTTAGCACAAGCAGCCGTGCTTTAAAAAATGAGATGAGATAAGATAACACTTTATTGAAGTGTTATCTTTAATCTGGAGACACACCTGGAGCACACACCTGCTAGTAATAAGAAGGGCCGAATGAGGAAGGAAGGAATGGACGTGTGATGGGCTGGTGTTGAAAGCGCAGTAATGATCCGTAACGTCTGCCTCTCACAGTATCTCAGGCTGAGGTTTGGCCGAGCGACCCAGCTGCTTGGGAGCATCCAGTTTCTGATTGCGACTGTAAGTCATACCCACACTCACAACTCACAGGGAGGAAACCCCCTATGCTATAAAACGAAAGTCCTTCTATCTATAGTCATGAGGATAGATGTATCGCAAATAGTGATGCCTCAAACAATTCCCTTTCATTTGCCTTTTATATTTCTGTAATTCCCTCAAAATGGGGTCTTTGTGTACTTGTAAGCCTTTTTCTACTTGTGGGCCTACTTTGAAAGGGCTACAATCTATTCTGGGAAAAGGCTCGCATTCCAATCCTCCTTAAAACTCTTGTGTCTCCATCCCCAGCTGCTTTACACAGGCATAGTCATCTACGCTCCAGCTTTGATTCTTCATCAAGGTATGGAGAACTCTCTCTGAGAAACTCACAACAAAACACCACTAGGCACTCCACACACTGAACAAGCAACTTAATCCACTACCTAATACTAAACTCACTATTAGACACTGGAAGACATTGGAAACTACAAACACAACCAAACACTCAAGTAAACATTAAACTCACTGCTAAACACTACACACTACTAGGCAATTCACACAATAAACAAACCTCATAACACACTACCTAACACTAAAGTAGTTAAACTCACTACTGAACCCTACGCACACTGCTCAAAACACTGCTTAACACTAAACACACTACTAGAAAACGGTGACTTTAGTATGTGGCCAGGCTGCGAAGTGTGCATCCTTCTTCTTCAATCAGCCAGGCTCTATGCTCTACACCTGTGCACGGCGGCGGAGTGAGTGACCCCTTTAGATGGTCTTTCAGCTTCGTTTTCTGACCATCTGCAGAACGAGGGGCAAGTTTTAATCTGGCCTTACAAGATGCTCCTGGCCAGCTGGCCTTCTGAGGACATGGCCAAGCCACCCCGGCAGATGTTTTGTGGTCCACTCTATGCTACTGTGGCTGGTTCTATGTAGGACCATTGCGTGTGACAAACGTTCCTGCCAGGGCACTTTTTGGATTTGCTGGATTCACTTTATGTCAAGGGACTCAAGTTGGTTGTCAAGAGACATTGTCATTATCCTTGGAATATTAACGTGAATATATTTGTATTTTCTTTCAGCTACCGGGCTCAATATGTGGGTGTCTCTATTTTCCACGGGAATCATATGTACTGTGTACACCACCGTGGTAAGGTTAACTGCTTTTGTGGTATCACCCTTCAATTACACTTTGACTTGTTGCTTTGCTTGTTGACTTGTCTTTCTGTCCTCCTGACTATCTGTCTGTCCATTTTTTAACTGAATGTCAGACCGTCAGTTGTGATAGAAATCCCCAAGATATGATAAGCAAAAGGTATAAATCAAAAGATAAGAAGGGTATTCAGCAGAGATACCAAGCATTCAATCACGCAGGAACATCATAGTACATTCTGCCTACCTTGCAGAAAGTAACAGATAACATCCTCTTCAGATGTGTCCTAAACATAGATTTTGATGGTTTGGCAAACAAGGATGACCAATGGGTGTATTAATTAGAGTATGCAGTGTCAATATATGTATTTTGTATCACTCATACACACACACACACACACACACACACACACACACACACACACACACACACACACACACACACACACACACACACACACAAACGGAACACTTTATGGTCTGTCTACTTCTATCACACCATCCGTCTGATTCATGGTTAACTTCCTGTGTGTGTGTGTGTGTGTGTGTGTGTGTGTGTGTGTGTGTGTGTGTGTGTGTGTGTGTGTGTGTGTGTGTGTGTGTGTGTGTGTGTGTCCCAGGGGGGCATGAAGGCGGTGATCTGGACGGACGTGTTCCAGATCCTGGTGATGCTGTCGGGCTTCCTGGCCATCTTCATCCACGGCACGGTGCTGGTGGGGGGCCCCGCCCGCGTCCTGGAGATCGCCTACAACGGGTCCCGCCTCAACTTCAACGAGTAACGACCTCATTATCTCAAGCTCTTTACCATCGAGGTGTCCGGCAGTCCACCGCTTCCAGGGATTCACAGTGATTGATGTTTGAGTCACTGGAAGTGTCGGCTGAATAATATATATATCCGCTCCTTGGGAATGTGTGTGGATCACGGCTGGTTTAAGCAGCCTCATCTGGCCGAGTCTGATTGAACTCTGGGGATGGATGCGGCTGCCACACCTGTTGCATACTGACCATTCAGTATGCACAGGTTAAACTAGCCATCTGCACACACACTCTGGGAGATTCCCAGCATGGTAGTGGAGCATCCTTGCCATGTTCATTACTGTTACACCCCACCTCTAGTTGGCAGCCACCCAGGTGTTGTGTAGTAACGGACATTGCTACACGCTCGAATTTCTTAGCATTACTGCGATGATGATTTTGATGATGAAGAAAATGATGTTGATGATGACGTTGATAATTACGTCAACCAAAACGTCTCACCAACTTATCTTTGAATTTGCATCCATCAGCGTACAATGGGATCCCGTGGGCTGACGTCCATCCTCTTTTATGTCGTCCTCTTTCAGTTTTGACCCGGACCTGCGGAAGCGCTACAGCTTCTGGAGCCTGAGTGTCGGGGGGGCCATGGTGTGGCTCTCCATGTACGGGGTCAACCAGGCCCAGGTGCAGCGCTTCATCTCCTGCAGGACCGAGCGCCAGGCCCAGTGGTGAGTCCCCACGTGTTAACGCGGGCCCTGGGAAGCCCCCCCAGACCGTAGCTGGGCTGAAGGGCTGTACACATGAAATAGACATTTTTTTGACTAAATGGACTTATTTGGCAAAGGGATGTTTAGCTCATTCCAGATAGTATTGTATACTATTTTTAGAGATTTAAATGTTCATGGGAGGTGGGGGATTGGATTGGGGGTGTTAGTGGCAAGGGTGTCTGGCTTCCAGGCGAAAGGAACTGGGTTTAATCCCTAAGGTCCGCCCCCTAACCTATAGGCAACCTTCACCTGCTTGTAAATGACTCCCCTACAAGTCAATACAAGGAGCTGTAAGTCACGCGAGTCGCTGTATAGTGAGACTGCCGGTGTTCCGGTATCGCCGGTAAACAGTGATGGTAAATACGAGTGTTTGCTCTTGCCTAGGTCTTTGTTCGTGAACCAGATTGGCCTGTGCCTGGTGGTGGGAAGTGCGGCTACGTGTGGCATTGTGATGTTTGCGTACTATAGCAGCTGTGACCCGCTGCTGTCCGGGAAGATCACCTCTGCTGACCAGGTGAGGAAACGCAGTCTGAGGTGGAGGCGTCGCTTGGCATGAGTTAGGAGAGGGATGAGAGAGAGCTATGATCAGCAATTGATTGTGATCTCATCAGCAGTCGCGGCTGATGAATTTCGCCATGAAAGGACGATTTAACTATTTAGTACTCCAGAATGTTTTGGAATGAATCCAGCTATTCTTATAATCCAGCGGAGCAGGACGATTATGAACATATTTCCTTTGCCGGTACTTCACTGCAGGTTGCAAGGAGTTTGAATTCTGAAAAACGAAGACAACATCCGTTCAAATAAAGTATTAGTCCGTTTGAGCTTTTATCTCGGATATAAGAATGACTAGAAACAGTTTTTGTAATAATGCATAATTGGTCAATTGTGTGTGTGTTTGTGTTCTTCAATAGTACATGCCGTATTTCGTGCTGGAGATATTCGAGAGCTATCCGGGGTTCCCAGGCTTGTTCCTGGCCTGTGCATACAGCGGCACGCTAAGGTACTGGAATCACGATTCAAGATACAAGCATACAGAGTAGTAAGATAAAATGTGGTGCATTCCAACGGCAAAAACAAAACAAGGAAACGACTGAGAAACAATGGACAAGGTTACACAGTCGTAATCTGCTCTAAAAGGGCCGATAACAAGAACAAAGACCAAAAGGGAGTCAATTCAGCATCACATTAATACATACAATTATACATTAAAAAGTTAAATAAGCCTATATATGTATGTATCGATTCATGAACATAAGGCGGACAAAGGTGGAGCGATGTAAGACATGGACAGGGTGGATGTTCAACTGGAGTGGATGCCAAGTTCACCTAGTCAATGTCTGCCATGTTGTCAATATGCGTTCAGTCGTTAAGCCCTTCCTCCCTGGGATCATAAAGTCCTCTCCGTCTAATGGTGTGGCACGCCTTCCCGTTTCAACAGCACAGCCTCCACCAGCATCAACGCCATGGCAGCCGTAACCATGGAGGACCTGCTGAAGCCCCACCTACACAACCTCCCCGAGAAGAAGTTGCTCCTCATCTCCAAAGCCCTGTGTAGGTCCCGCCTGGCCCCTGGGCATTACCGTAATACCAAAGGCCCCTGAGCATTACCGTATTAACCGTTTACTATTCAGTACGATTTAGCTAAGTGGATGGCTTTCAGTTCTTAACCTTCCGAGAACAAACGGAAATTCTTAAAACATTTGTATTTTTTTTTAATGTTCCTGTGGCTATTTAGTAATACTCTGCAACATTCATGGCAAACTTGAGGAGATAATTAAGATGTGTTTGTGTGTTGTGCTCTCAGCGTTTTTCTTTGGCTCTTTGTGTATCATCGTGGCTGCTCTCTCCTCCCTGCTGGACTGGGGTGTTCTTCAGGTATGGATCCATGATTTGAAAATTTCCATTCAGAAAGGAATGTCCAGTGTCTTACCTTTGTGATGAGGCGTTGTATGAGATGGTTAATCAACGCTATGACTTTAATCCATAGCTTTTATAACTAGCCTGATTGTAGTAAGATAAGACGGTAGTTTATTACCCCCAGACGGGAAATAGACGGAAATAGATAGTACATAGATGAGATACTTCCGTTTAGCGATGAAACGGTTACCGGTTTTACGGTAATCCGCAGTCAAATTCCCAAAGGTGATTAATAACGTGTCATAATGAATTGGCATCAACACTGTATTAATAATATAACCTCTGTTCCACCTTACATCCCTCGTCAACGTTAACCAAATTTAGCAACAGTGTCCCGGTCGCAGGCTCAGCATGCAACGCGAGTCTGTTTTGCATTCAATGGATAACATGACCGAAAGCAGTGGAGGTACTCAAAATGTAGCCTTCGAAAAAGACCCTCTTACCTGTCTTTGCACAAAGTGTAGGGGAGCGTACCTATGTTCCCCGGATCCTATGCGACCCTGTGGGCAAATCTTTTTTTCGTAGGATGGTAGGGGCAAGTACTGCCTTTTTTGCCTCTGATTCGTCTGTGATTGGTTAGAATGTCTCTCCTCCAATTGGTTATGGTTAGGGTTAGGTTTAGGGTTAACCCTCACCATAAACCTAAACCTGACCCTAACCCTTTGCACCCGGGGAACATAGGACCTGGGGAACATAGGAATGACCCCAAGTGTAGCTACGTCAAGGCCACATGGTGCTTAGTGGCTAGTTAGCCCTTCCTCTTAGCCCTACCCCTCAATGAAGCAACTTTTGATAACAGCCCTTACCCTTAGCGTGAACGTGCAAAATCGAGGGGTAGGGTTAAGGGGTGATTGGGATTTGGCCTTAATGTTTCATCATTCCGAAGGGTCCGGGTGAAGCCCTCTTCGGCCCAAAAGGAGGAATTAAACGAGCGCAAAACCGCCATGGCCGCCAGACGTCTTTGTCCAGTGTGACGTCTGGGACGGATGGCGCTGTAATGTGGTGTGTTGTGGTGTCCCCTGCTCCCCAGGGGTCCTTCACGGTCATGGGCGTGGTCAGCGGCCCGCTGCTCGGCGCCTTCACCCTGGGCATGTTCTTCCCCTGGGCCAACCAAGTAGTGAGTATCACACAAGGTCCTCATGAGGCTCATTACAGCACACTAATCAATATCGTCACTGTGTTCCAAATAACGGTTAACTATTTATTCATTACCACACACACACATGGACACACTTCTGTGCGTTCATGTGTGTGTGTGTGTGGTAATGAATAAATAGTTGAAACCTTTTATCATGATCAATAAAAGTAAACCATTATTTGGAACACAGTGTATTTAGTAATGTATTTGCACTAGGGTTTGTATTATGTTAAGGGTATGATTGAGGGTTAGCATAAGTATTAGGATCAGTATAAGGGTTAGCATCGGTGTTAGGATTTGTATTGGAACAAGGGTACGTTTTTAAAATGGGGTTAATATTAAGAGTAGGTGATGAGGTTTGGTATCAGGTTGACGGTTAGTGTATTAAATAGGGTAAGTGTTAATATTAGGGTTAGTGTTAATGACAGGGTTAGGGTCTTTATTTCCTGCCACACTGGTTCAATCACCTTGTCCGTCTTCATTCCAGGGCGCTTTATCTGGTATGGGTAAGGGATAGTATTGGTTCTGCGGTTGGTGTGAGTGGGTTTTAGTATCAATGCTAGTATAAGGATCGTTTGTCCAGCCCCTCCGTCCCGCCTGTGCCCCAGGGGGTTCTGTGCGGTGTGGCGGCCGGGTTCAGCGTGTCTCTGTGGCTGGCCATCGGCTCCACCCTCTACCCACCCAGCGCTGAGATCATGGGGGTCCTGCCCCTCCTCGGAGGGGACTGTTCACCCAGCAACGACTCTCTCTCCGGCAGCCTGGTCACAGAGAAACCCTCCTCCATTGTCCATCTTCATCCAGACGAGCATGAGTAAGGCCCATGTCAGCTCACACTGAAATGTCTCATGAGGCTCAGGTTAGGACAGGGGGCTATGGGTTATGGTGTTTACATGACAGATAACATCAAATAAGGATCGGGATTTATAGCTGTCTAGATTGGATTAAGGATTCCGACTTTTTTGTTTACATCTCAATGAAGAAACCTGCTTACTGTTAATGCACTGATTAAAAAGAGATAATGACTTCAAAGTAGATAAATGATATAAACCAAGTACATTTCAGGCTTTTTGATTT
This sequence comes from Gadus morhua, assembly GCF_902167405.1. Classification (NCBI taxonomy): domain Eukaryota; kingdom Metazoa; phylum Chordata; class Actinopteri; order Gadiformes; family Gadidae; genus Gadus; species Gadus morhua. The sequence continues at coordinate 8,738,845 of NC_044059.1, forward strand.
CGAAACAAGGGAGGGATTTAACCATTTTATTCTGAGGTGACTACGAGGAGAGATCAAGTACAGAAGTAGTTGATAATCATGCCCGACTAATGAAAATGCCAGCGACCAGATAAAAAGTAACCATCATGTTATTCCCCTGCTCCACCACTAGAGGGCTCCATAACTTCTACTACATGTCCTACCTCTACTTTGGCGCAATGGCAACCAGCACGGTCATCCTGGTCGGGCTGTTAGTTAGTTGTGTAACAGGTGAGCAAATTGCTGAAATTATATTAACTCAATTTGATTAATCTGTTAAAACCATACTTTAATCCCTTTTGATATACTTATATAGGTGCATGTATTTTTATTTACATCCGATTTTCTTTGCTGAATGTCTCTTAGTTTTGCACTAATTCTCAAAAATCAAATGTTCTAGTGTTATACCTCGTCAGTCTCCAGACAAACTAAAAACCCGGCAAAGGGATGACGTCCTTATACATACAGATTAAAATACGAACCGTGGTCTCCATTCTTTCCGATGCAGGAGCCACAAAGAGGAACACAATAGGGCCGGGCTTGCTATGGTGGGACCTGCATAAGTTCAAACTGGTACGTTAACCTATTTCCCTGCGGCGTGTTGAAAATACCCATGATTTCCAGTGGACCGGCCCTCTGCTGACACCCAGGGTCTGTTCTCTACTCAGGGGGAATCGGACAGCCCCCACCCTCAGATGGTCCCGCTGAATGCGGGGCATAGGAAGGGATCAAGCCGTGGGGAAAACAATGACGTGGGAATCATAGAGTTACAGGAGGACCAGAATAACAAGAGAGGGAAGCTCTTTGGAAAGAGTCGTTTCCGTTTATAACACAGCAGTTACACACGTGATAACCGCAAGGCTGTTTTCTGATGTGGTGGCACCTTACATGGTAAAATGGACCATTATCCTTTTGTTATTGGTTCAGCAAATGTTTTTTTGCTGCAACGAGGGTATGTTTTTAAGGTACTGTTGATTATTAAGATGCAGTAACTTTTATGTACTGTTTTGTATTTAATTGTTTCTTGCTAATCTTTGAGCAGTTAAATGTAAATATTTTGTAGATTTGTATATTTCTATCGAAAATGTTATTGTATGACATGAGAGCTCTGAAAGTCAACTATTTACAGATAAATGTATGACATTTGAACTAGGCCTACTTTCTCAAGGGTAATTTCTCTGGAATGTTCCCGTATCTTCACCTGTTCATACCTGTGTCTCTTGCTGCTGATAGATGGTGGTAGAAACTGACAATGACAGAATTGTTCTCTGAGAACCTGGAATAAAGTGTGGATTTAGAATTTTGTTCTGTATTCTCTTTCAATTCATTCATTTACCTGCAGTTATCCAAGGCAGTTTATGTAAGGGTGTTTGATCAATTAATCCAGAAACAACCGTCAAATCCTATAACTGATTGATTTATTTTATAGATAAAAAAAAGCTGGCCTGCCCATATCTCTTTTTTACCAGAACGTCCCGCCGCAGGGGCATGTCCCATGACTATCGACACTCCCAAAACCCGTGGACATAATTTTTTGGATTGTGAAAGTCTCCCTCCTATTTACTGGGAGGGGCTCAATCTTACATACTGCGACTTTAAATTAGTAAGCAGCTCTAGGAAGTCAGACAGGCGGAGCAATATTGTTACCTTTGGTTTAGCCTGACCCTGATCAATGTTAAAATGCAACACAACCGAGGAGGACTATTTATTTGGTTCTCAATTTATTACTCTTCTGGGTAAAAAGGAATATTTCAACACATCCTATAACATTGCATCATTTGAAGACTAAACAGACATCTCTTCGATGTGGAACGGTGCTCTATGAACACACCTAAACACCCATGATGGTGCACACTAGTCCCGCAAAGCTCTCCTTCCTCTCCGGCTGCGCATCACCAGTCTTCTGCGGCCCGGTTCGAGTCCTCCTCCCCCACCGCACAGTCCAGGTGCTGTACCCCGGGCAGGGCCAAGTCTCTCTCGTTCAGCTTCTCCAGGAACGAGGAAAGCAGACGTTTATTCAGGTGGTCCGTCTGTGTCCTTTGCACCTCCTCCTTGGTCAGGTTTGAATCAGTTTCATCTTCTTCTTCTGCTCCTTCCTCCCCCGTCTCGGTAAGGGGCCCAGGGGCCGCTTGTAGCTCCTCGGATGGGCGGTGGTGGTTGAAGGACACGCCGTTCGCCGGCTCTTCCTCCGCGGTCTCCCGTGTCGGCCGCGCCTCGGAGTCCACGGTACATTCAGCCTCCATTCGTGATGCTAAAGACGTTTGCAGGGCGGCATTCCTCAGCTCTTTTAGTCGTTTATGGTCCAGGTCGTTGCGATGAGGTTCATTTTCCGCCGTGTTGTGGTGGGGAGGCTGACTTGCTTGCTCCATAATGTCCTGCGTCATGAGCACCGACTGCGGAACATCGTCCCCTAGCGGATAAGTAGCCTAGGGTCGTTCAGACAACCGACCCATGACTGGCATCACCCCACCTCACACGCAGTTTCATTTATTCACCCTACTAGAAAGCAGCAAACGTTATCCAATGAGGAACCGAATGGTAAAAAGTTGATAATCGGACTGATAAAAATGTATTCTGAAACAATCAGAGAGATATATGAAGACAGCCTGTTGGTGATACGTGCCGAAAATCGACAACCCCTCGAACCTATTTAAATACAGCAAATCTGCCGAGGAGATATTAATTCCATATGGATGTATGTATAACTTATTTTCACTTTATATTTTACACATCATAGTTAATATACAATATACATATCAATAATATACATTTTAAACAACAGATTGGTTTTAGACACAGCCTAGTTCCCAATGGACTCATATGTATCCCTTTCTCCTTAAAGGGTGAATATGAGAAGAGAAATGAACATATAAGCATGTAAATGTATGTATAATACAAGAATGGAGTCCATGCATACAGAGGACATGACGTCATCACAGTGCGCTGCGCTCTGGACGAGGCGGTGGCGGACGCCTCTTCAAACAACACTGTCATTTAGGTACGGGCACTGGTTCTATTCTATTATTATTTAGAGAAATACAAATTTCTAGAGTAGTGCCTTTATTCATTTGGGAATTTTAAATGAAATAAAAATGTTTTGCATGCATTTTACATCAGATTAACGCTTGCGGATGCCAACTAGAAAACAACAGGCGTTCTTATTATGAGAAGGAATATGTGAATAATATGGTTGGTATCATATTGTGTTACGTTTGGTCATATTTATTGTGTTTTATTACACAGTTAGGATTTCTCTTTACCGTTGGAATACATAACGAAATGCCACTTTGCAATACTAGCATTGCCTGGATAACACCACCTATCGTATAGCTTAACGGTACCACATATTCAGAACCAATTCATGTAATGTTGAATGTTCAACTTGATCCGTATTGGTGACCCCAAAACGACAAAGGTCATCTGTAACTCTAATATGTCTAAAACGAACTGTATTGTCAAATGTCAAAGTGCAATCGAAAAAACCTGCAACGTTGTCTCCCGCATAGTTGGCATCAGATTAACTTGGGATGCCTAAGAAGTTCCAGGGTGAGAACTCCAAGGCTGTCACGGCCAAAGCTCGCAAGGCTGAGGCTCAAGCCGTGGCAGACGCCCGCAAAAAGAAGGAACAAGAGGATGCTTTGTGGACGGAAAATGACAAACATGTCCTGAAAAAAGAAGCGCGGAAGGTAAGCCCCCCGACAAGCCTTGAAAACAGTAACTATTTAAGTTTTGATTCTAGAATATGAGGCAACCTGTTTTGCTACAGTTAATAAACACATTTGTATATCATAGCAACATGTATGAAGACAGTAGCATGGTCCAAGTCGTTCAGGAATAAGAGAGAAAGTTAGAGAAAAATCGCCAGAGAAGCTAGGCATTTTGCCCAGATGTTTCACATTTGGTTTTAAACGTGGAGCCAGACGCAGTCAGGATCTGAAATGAACACCTGCCTCTGCCAAAGGCGGATAATTGTGACCATTAGGCAGCGCAAATATTTACAAAAAATATAGTGGTTCCACTCTGGCAGGAGATAAACAAAAGTCTAGAAGTGCATTTTGGACCCTGGTCATGGGCAATAACTATCTCAATGTCCTAACGCATCATCATCTTAACTAAGTATTCCTCAATGTGTTCCCCCTATTCTGTCCCCGGTTTCCCCCCCAGGATGATAAGGAGAAGCGGAGGTTGGAGGCCCTGGAGAGGAAGAAGGAGAACCAGCGCCTCCTGGACGAGGAGGCCTCCATGCTGAAGGGCCGGGCCACCAAGGAGGCCGCGGCCGCGGCGGCAGCGGCTGCAGCTGGGGGCAAGGTGACCCGCGCCCAGATAGAGGAGACCCTACGGGCTGAGGAGCAGCAGCCGGGCGCGCCTCGACCCAAAGGTAGACCCCGTCCTCTGGCTGAAGAGGGTAACACTGATCTAACCTTTTAGATCTAATTGGTCTAAAATACTGCATCCTTTTCTGTGTAGCTTTATAAGAACGACCCTTGCATGGATTCAGAGGGTTGACGTGTTTCACTCCCAGCCAAAAAATAACTGGGTTCGATCCCCAATGAACTCAGTCTAACTGTAGGCTTCCACGAGAAAGATGCCTAGCATCTACCTATGCCACCATCATTAATTCACTTCACACATTTCCTTGGATCAAAGCATCTTCTCAGCTGCTTAATTATGACTAATAACCATATATCCCGTTCACCTTTCAGAAAAGAGCCACCTTGAGACCCCATTGGAGGAGAACGTGAACCGGATCGAGCCTGAGGAGGGCAGTGTCGCTGCCCGGACGATAGAAGACGCTATTTCCGTGCTCAGGTGTGTGTGCTCAAGGCTCATTGGTTGGTTGTCATGGCGGGGGTCAGGCTCTGTTCATTAACGGAGGCCCCCTGACACCCAGGAATAATCCACTGGGACCATCCTAGCCTCATTTAGTTAAAAAAAAAAATTGAACTTTCTTCATTGTGTGTGTGTGTGTGTTCAGTCAGCTTTGACCTGAACACTGGATAAATGTTAAATGATATGATAAATGTTCATTCAGGTACAAGAGAGAGTTCGTAAAGTATATTTATCTACATAATGTAGCCATGCATGTATTGTCATCTATACTGTATACTATACCGGCCTATGAGGCCTCTTGGGGAATAATAGACTAAACAAATAATATTTGTATTGGCTCATGTCCTCCTCCTACGCATGTCCTCCTCTACCTGTCCTCCTCTACCTGTCCTCCTATCTGTCCTCCCCTACCTGTCCTCCTCCTACCTGTCCTCCTCTACCTGTCCTCCTCCTATCTGTCCTCCCCTACCTGTCCTCCTCCTACCTGTCCTCCTCTACCTGTCCTCCTCTACCTGTCCTCCTCCTATCTGTCCTCCCCTACCTGTCCTCCTCCTACCTGTCCTCCTCTACCTGTCCTCCTCTACCTGTCCTCCCCTACCTGTCCTCCTCCTACCTGTCCTCCTCTACCTGTCCCGGCAGTACGGGACCAGAGGAGGTGGACCGCCACCCGGAGCGGAGGATGAAGGCGGCCTTCGCCGCGTTCGAGGAGGCCCACATGCCCCGCCTCAAGATGGAGAACCCCAACATGAGATTGTCCCAGCTGAAGCAGATGCTGAAGAAAGAGTGGACCAAGTCGCCGGAGAACCCGCTGAACCAGCGCTTGGCGGCCATCTCCAACTGAAGGCCTCCCGGCACTCACTCTACACTTGCTCTAACCTCGTTCACAAGCCCAACCAAGCTCAAATTCTCACTATTTTGGAACAAATGGTTCTTAGGGTCGATGGCGAGAGTTGCTGATGAAAGCCGTTACCGCGCACTTAGATGGACTCACTCCAATGCCCCGAGGACTTTCAAGAAGGCTCTTAATTCTACGCAGCTTTTGCGAGCTAGCTAACATCGGCTTAGTTTTTTCTACTCATCATTGCCCTTAATGACATTTAAGTTTACAAACCCCACCTCCTGAAGAGGATTCTCTGCATCTTATGAGTTTGATTACGTTGGGCTCAACGAAAGTTGAGACGTCAAGCCTTGTTTCCGATATTTTGAGATGACAGTAATTAATTCAAGGGTGCTACTCCGTATCAACTATCTCATTTAACGATTTACAATGTTTTTGCTTTTGAGTGCTCGACTCCCGGATCGGTCTGAGCAGGGCTGGACAATAATGTGAATAAAGTCAGGCATTGATTCACAGCAACACTTTTCCAGAATATTCTTGGTTCTCTTGAGGAAATTTTTAATTAGAAACATCGTTTTCAATTATATTATACGTATATTATACATTATACATGAACCATAACGCTGCTAATCAACAAATTTATCGAAATACATTTTTGTCAAACATAAAAATAAATAACACTGAAAACCTGACCACTAAAGCAATTTAAGGTATTTTAGTATCTTAAATTGAATGAAGCATTCAAGTTGTTCCTTGTTAAATCAAAACGTGCATTTGGACAAATGTCCTACTTTCAGAATTAGCATTTCTGATCAGTACTCCTATTGACAAATGCACACTTTATGGTCAAAACTCTTGCAGCACTCCAATTTAGTTCAGACACATGACAGACAGCATGGATAAACCATTACACTCAAATTCATCTGCAACAAATCAATGACGATTACAACAACCAACAACCAACCAAATAAATGGTTTTAAATGTCCGTCCACCCTGGCGATCGGGATGGAGACGGTCACCCATGTAACGGTTTAGTGGTCTGGAAATGAGCCTGGTAATACTTAGTTTGGTGTCACCGTGGGCCACAAAGGCTTTTGACTGCACAGCGAGATTCCCTGGCCAGCCTGACCAGTATGCTGAGACTGCATTCTGTGGATGATGGGGCTGGGTGGAACTGCTAGCATGGATGGAGAGAGAGACAGATAAACCGGACACATATTGGATAAGAAACTACACATTCACTCCTTATAACCGCTATTTATTTGAGGGGAAATTGTTGAAGTTTAAATCAAGGGTTTGTTAACTTAAAAAAAAAAAAGACCAAATAAATTAAGTCACGAATGATAATCCAGTACTATTGCTTAAGTTGATTGTTAAAGTATGACAGAATTGCCTGCCTTAATGTGAAACAAAACCAAAGTATTGAAATATTTCAATTAAGCAGGCCGGTCTCTAGTCTCACCGAGGACCCCTCTAAAGTGTGACCTGCCCCCCCTGACATCACTAACACCGACAGTTCAATCGTTTACATCAACCCCCCCCCCATCCCCCCCTTCGCGTCTCTTAGAAGCCTATCAAACGTCTCTTTCAACCACTTTGAAGTGTCTCCACAATCACCTTTTATACTCTCACAAAACCAAAATGGTCAAAGCTGTTCACGGTCACAGAGAAAGAACGCGTTCAACCAACCAACCAAAATTCCATCGTTTCATTTGCATGCATATGGCCTTCCAATACCACGTAACAAATATAACGTCACTTCCTGTAGCTCAGAGTGCGACGGCCCCTTGAAGGCCCTCCCATTCGCCGACCCCATTGTAGCCTTCACAGGGTCAAATGAGACACCTGTCCAGCCGCCTCCTTGTGGCGGGCCAGATAAGAAGCTTCTGTGAAGGCCGTGTGATGAATGAGAAGTTCTCCTGCCCTCCTGTTTATTTACCGCCCTGCTTTGAAAAGGACCAGTCTCCTCCTCCCCCTTCCTCCTCCTCCTCCTCCTCCTCCCACCCCACCCCCTCCCCATAGCAATCCGTCCAATCGGGTCCAATTTATTTTCATCATGTCTGAGCCCTTTGAGCTCCGACACATCTGACGTTACATCATGGTGATGGTTGTTCTTCACCTGTTGTGATGTGTGTGTGTGTGTGTGTGTGTGTGTGTGTGTGTGTGTGTGTGTGTGTGTGTGTGTGCGTGTCCCTATTTGCATGACGGCCTCTCACAAGTCCTCTGCTCTCACCCCTTTCTTCCCTCACAGTGAATCTCTAATCATTACTTTCAAAGGAAAAGCCCTGCGCTGCCCCTGTGTCAAGTGTAGCACGCCGCTGGGAGGGGCCAGTAAGGGGCCGAACAACAGACCATCATAACACACTTCTCCTACCGGCCCTAACAACCTCGTCCAACCCTGGGACCCCGATGACCGTTCCCTGTGGGGATCCCCGCGCAGCATCAAGGTAAGCCCTGGCCGTGCGTTGCCCTGCGTGCCGTGCGTTGCCCTGCGTGCCGTGTGTTCGTTCAGGGTGAAGAGGGGAGAAGGGAAATGGTGTTGTATGCCTGGTAATGTTGGTCCTTTTTTTTTCAGGATTTTTTTGCTACTTGGATCGTTAATGTAGTAATTATGAAAAGGTTGCCCGAATCACATGTATGGCATTATAAAAAAAATCGAATGGGAGCATATTTTAAGTCTTTTCTTTTTATTATTCCTAGATTTGAATGTATTTAATTAAATTGGAGTAAATTACCTTTAGTTAAGGGATAGATCTTAACTATGAGGAAAACAATACAATAACTTCACATTTCCAGTAACCATTTATTTGCATAAATAAAATAGAAATGTAATGGAAAAAATGTTGGCGATGAGACCCCATGTTGGGGTTTTACTCTCAAGAATGTCAGTCCTTTGTGTTCGTGAGCCTTTTTGATAAGAGCATCTGCTGCTGTCAGAGCCCTCTGCTTCTGTGAAACAGCCGAACCAGAGCCTTAAGATAACATGACGCCTCACTGATTATGCACAGCTGGGGGTCTGGTTCATACGTCATTATTGTATCATTATTATGTTTACTTACTCTTCATTGGTTACTTGTAACAATGCTCGAGATGTTCAAATGGAAGTGTGAAAAAAGAACAGCGGAACGGAAACCACAAAATGCCGTGCATAAGTGGGTGCGTATCATGTGACAACATGCTCAGACATCATCATGGTGGCCTTGATGTTTACCATCAAATAGGATCGGGATATAAATGAAGGTATTCAAAGATAGTGGTCAATCATTCAACATTAGATCCTACTACTACTACTATTTCTTTAGGACCTAGAATGTGGAAGTATTGTAAATGGTGCCTATGTCTAATTCCTTAACTATGAAGTCCCAAAACTGTATTTTAATGTTGTGAAAATTGTGTGTTTTTGTGGGGCGAAACCTTAATGTATATCTTGGTTTTATGCTGCCCTCTTGGCCAGGTCTCTCGTAAAAGAGATTTAAAATTTCAATGAGACTTTTACCTGGTTAAATAAAGGTGTGTGCTGTAATCCATGTTCATTTGTGTTCTAGAAGGATGGCGTCCGGCACCTGAAGTCCAGGCCCCCCCGGCGTTGAGCCATGAGGCTGATCCTGGTCAAGCCCACCAACGCCACCCAGCGGCTAGACTCCACCGGAGAGGTGCTCGACGACGGGGGTAATGATCGTTGCCATCCCGGCCCCGACCTGCCCCCCACTTCTGGCAGAGACCCCGACGTCCTGCACTATCGCCTCTCTCGAGCCTCCCCGGTGCCTGAACCCCGCCGAACCCCCTCCTCCGCGACCCCGGACGGGGCCACTCCCGCCAGGCTGCAACCCCTGAAGATCCGGAGCAGAACCTTACCGCAGTCGGAAGAGCGGCCGTGGTTTCCGTTCTGCAGCCATGTCTGTGGCGGTGGTGGGGTCGGTGGTGGAGGTGGTGGTGGTGGTGGTGGTGGTGGGGGCGTGAGCGGTCCAACCGCTGCAGCAAAGCAGATTGCCATCATGGGCCTCTCCCATCCCGATCATGGTGGTGGTGGTGGAGGAGGAGGAGGATGCGGATGTCCGTCACGTGACGAGTCTCACTGCGAACACGAGGACGTGGGGGGGTTTCACCTTTGGCCGAGACAAGACGCTCCCCCCGGCAGCGTCGGCGGCGTCCCCCAGAAGAGACACCTCTCGCTGTCGGCTCAGAACAACAACATGCCCTTCTTCAAGTCCTCCCTGATCTCCACCTGCCAGGTGTTCCCTCAACAGACCCTCCCGGAGGACCCTTTGATATCTGCAACGTTCTGCTCACAGGAGGGCTTCACGGGAACCCAGTGCAACGGAGACGACGGCGGGAGAGGCCTGCGCCAATACCACCACCAACAACATCATCATCAACAACAACAACAACAAAAACAACACCAACAACCTTCCAACCATTTTAAAGGCGAAGACGGCTGCGTACCAGCCTCAAAGAACCTGTTCAACATCCCGCTGAATTCCCTTGAGTTCAGGGAGAAGAACCTGCTGTTGCCTCTGTCGAAACCTCAGGACGGGGATCCAGGCTCGACGGAGGCCGAACGCCGGTCGAGAGAACTTTCCGGAACAGAAACCCGTTCTTCGCTCGTGTTGAACCCCCTGAACTTCTCTGACTCTCCCTTCACCAGCAGTCCCTGGATGAAAGGTTCAGCTCCCGACCAAAGTGCAGATTCCCTTTCATTCAGCCACCGTGGCTCTCTTGAAAACCAACACCGAGCTGACAAAAGGCTCTATCACGCGCAAAATCAGGTACCTGGTTTTGCTTTGTGGAGCTTGAAGTGTGGAACCATTCCCCTTCTCGATTTTCTTTTGTACATATTCTCCTCGTGTGTGCATTGTCCTACAGGGGTAAGCTTTGATTTGCATAAGATGAAGCAGAACATTATACGTCCTTATTTTGTACGTACCACAATGGCATCCACCAACACAAGGTCATCAGCGCTCACCTGCTAGTGATTTAGCCGACGGTTTCACCCTAGGCTTGAAATCAATTTAAGTGATTAATTTATATTTGATACAGGGCATTGATGCACAAGGGGGGGGTAGGGGATCCTGCTTAAGGATGCCTGCAGTTAGACTTCACGTTGGGGATCGAACCCATTACCTTTAGGCTGGCAGAACAAACACCCTATCCCCAACTCTGATGCCCGCTGATGATAGTCTGTGTGTGCGTCCCCTTCGCTGCACTAACTCCCCTCCCTTCTGTGGTCCAGAACAACGATGAGTCCCAGCTCAGTCCCACCGGGTCCAGGGTCTCCCTGCTCCGGGGAACCGGGTCTCCGCCGTGCAACGGGGCCATCGACAACCCGGGACTCGCCCCAAACGGGGACGCGCCCAGACCGTCGGCCGAGGGCCGCCAGGGCGCGTTCCACCCCTCCCGCGGTCCGGACGCGGACCCAGCCGAGCCGCGGCCCCCCCGGCTCCTCTACCGGGCCGTCCCGGAGGACGCCTTCTCTAAGACCAGCCGGGAGGAGCCCAGCGAGGCGGGGAGCGACCGGCTGGAAGAGCCCGGCGGGACGCCGGCGCCGTCACCACCGAAGAAGAACCGGGACATCGGTCACCGGCTGGGCCAGCGCCGGGCGCTGTTCGGCAAGAGGAAGCGGCTCAGCGACTTCGCCCTGGTCAGCGGGATGTTTGGCATCGTCGTCATGGTGATCGAGACGGAGCTGTCCAGGGGGTTTTACACCAAGGTGAGGAATAAATGATTCAACTAATTACAACTCATTTAGATGGTAAAAACATGCAGAATATATATACACTGTGGTACATACAGTAGTGTTTTGTTATCATCATAATAGCAATATTATAGCGATAACATGAGATTAATTTGAAAATAAATTTATTTTCGTGTTTATATTATACATTACATCATATTAGCCATTGCTTACCGATCAAGAATATACAATGTGTTTTACCCTCTCTTTAATATGCTTAGTACAATCAAAACAACACAGTAAAATGTTTACTCATTATTATATCGGAGCAGCGAACTCCCCTTCTGGATCCGGTGAGATATTTGTAATCAAACAGCTGGTCTGAGTTCGTACCCCTTTTACACTGTTTCCTCCCTGCTCCCCAGGATTCTGTGTACTCGTTTGTCCTTAAAGGCATGATCAGTGTCTCCACCGTGGTGCTGCTGGGGCTCATCGTGATGTACCACGCCAGGGAGGTCGAGGTATGGGTAGATATCAGCTATTAGTATAAGCTACACGTGAACCCCCTAAGATGGCGCAATTTGATTGGTTCCCTCTCTCGGGATATTGGGCAATATCCCATGATTTGAGATCTCATGATTGAGATCTGAAAAAAAAAGTTTTTTGGAGTGTTCAATAGTAGTAAATAAAACAATTATTCACTTCTCTTACTGTTGAACCCAAATGAGGCAGGATATTCGAGTGGTTACGATGTTTCACTCCCAGCTGATTCTGGGTTCAAATTCCCATATCCACCATCTACCTGGAAGCATCCCTGAGCAGAATGCCTGAACCCCTACCTAATCATTCATAAAATGTATCTCCAATTATTAACCAGAAATCCCTCTGGAGAAACTCGTCAGCTGAATGATTAAATAGCAACACTTAAGTATAAATGAAGGAATTAATGAATGACTATTATTAACTATTACATATCATATTATATATCATCTTTTTTTTTATCTCTTTTGTCTATATACTTCTCTGTAGCTGTTTTTGCAACTTGGTATAATGTATTTTTCAGTATATTACTATTTAACAAAATATTTCATCCCTTTTCCTATTCATTTGTATTTTTGAAAATATAAAATTAATTGCTAAAATAAAAAAATCATCTAAAATATAACAAAAAATATATATAAGAAATGAACCATGTGCTCCACTAACCGTTCACTGGTCGGCCGTCTCGCCCCCCCCCTCTCGGGGTCCAGCTCTTCATGGTGGACAACGGGGCAGATGACTGGCGCATCGCCATGACCTGCGAGCGGATCCTCTTCGTGGCCCTGGAGCTGGTGGTGTGCGCCGTGCACCCCGTCCCCGGCCGCTACGTCTTCACCCGGGCGGCCCGCCTGGTCTTCAGCCACGCGCCCTCGGAGGCGGACGCCGACCTGGACATCCTGCTCTCCGTGCCCATGTTCCTGCGCCTCTACCTGATTGGCCGCGTGACGCTGCTGCACAGCAAGTTCCTCCTGTTCTGGGTTGATCCGCGTTAGGGAACAAGATGTGCTTGGATTGCAGTCATCCACCACTGTGGAACAATTCATGAATAACATAAAAACGATAAACAGATAAAAGATAATAATATAATAATAATAACTTTATTTTTTCATAAGAGCATAAGAGGGCAGGGGGGGGGGGGGCCAGGAACACAGAGGGGAACCTCCAATCTGATGCGTGGGTCTCGTGTGCGCAGGCAGGCTCTTCACGGACGCCTCATCGCACAGTATCGGTGCCCTGAACAAGATCAGCTTCGACACGCGCTTCGTGATGAAGACTCTGATGACCATGTGTCCCGGGACGGTACTGCTGGTCTTCAGTGTTTCCTGCTGGGTGATTGCTGCCTGGACCGTGCGCGTGTGTGAGAGGTACGGGCTCCCAACCTGGAACCAATCTGGGAAATATACTGCCTTACTAAACAAGACATACAATGTGTATTTACAACGTGTGATGTGTTTGTTTGCCCGTGTGTGTGTGAGGTACCTACCCACTCTCAAAACCTAAAAAATAACTTAAGAAGTAGGAACTCATACACACATACTCAAACTTAAAAGTTAATATAATTATACACTTCCTATATACACTTTATATATTTTTATCCCTCGCTTCTTTTCTCAGTTACTCTTTAATTTTTTTTTATAAATTGTCTCACTCACTCATTCATCCAATGATCCATCCATTTTTTTTTTTACTAATTTTGATAAAACGATCAAAAGGAGATTGAATCACTGAAACTGAATCACTGAAATGCAACGCACACAGCCTGGCTGATCAGAAACATGTCTTCTCTTGTTCCTGAACACCACTGCCTCATCCCTAGCTGCTCTCTTCCAGGTACCACGATGCCCAGCAGGTGACCAGCACCTTCCTGGGGGCAATGTGGCTCATCTCCATCACCTTCCTGTCCATCGGATATGGGGACATGGTCCCTCACACCTACTGTGGCAAAGGGGTGTGTCTGCTGACCGGCATCATGGTGAGTTCCACCCTTATCGGAACTGTTGTTGTGTCTCACTGTGTTGGGTCACTTTAAACTGATGTTTGTGGTAATTATCGCTGTTTTTTTGTAGGGCTGTGCATTCTCATATATCTTATCTACTCTGAATGGTGGAATATATGTTGAACACACACAATACAGTTGTACATGCAGGATTTTGTTATTGGGATATTTGTACCATGTAATAACAATATCAACCTTTCACAAGCTAACATCATGTGTTCAATTGTATTCAATGTAATTAATTTATTATTTATTACATTTGATTTTCAAGTCAATTAGCGGCCACTTGACTTTGGAGTTATTCTTTTGAAGTTTGCTTCCTGTCATCTCGTTGTCAGGGCGCGGGCTGCACAGCGCTGGTGGTTGCCGTGGTAGCGAGGAAGTCGGAGCTCACCAGAGCAGAGAAGCACGTCCACAACTTCATGATGGACACTCAGCTTTATAAAAAGGTCAGTTCACACCCCAGGCTGCATGTATGATAGATCAATTAAATTATCATTTCAGAAAAATTCATGAGGCCTGAATAACAAAATGAATTGTGACATGTATTTGTGTTTTCATTTAATAATAATAATACATATAAAATCCAATTCTTCGCAGGTGAAAAACACAGCAGCCAACGTTCTGAGGGAGACATGGCTGATCTACAAGTACACCAAACTGGTGAAGAAGATTGATCACGCCACTGTACGACACCACCAGAGGAAGTTTCTCCAGGCCATCCACCAGTAGGTGCTAAAGAGTCATGTTCAGGGCCTTCAGCAGAATCTAAAGTTGCGGTGATTCCCCGTTCGTGACGCACGGTCATGGCATTTTTAAGTCATTGATTGGCCATAAAATTGCTGTGGACGGTCAGATGGGAATTCATCTGATGAAACCTAAAACTGATAAAGTATTATAACTGATTGAAGTCATAACTTAGAATGTATAGAACTTATAACTGTATAACTAACATAACCTGCTTGCTTTGTGTTTTAGGTAAGTTCATTAATGTCCATCGGTTGTACAAGTAAAGGGAAAGATTATTTGATTGATTGATGTATTCATTCAATCAGATTACGCAGGGTCAAAATGGAGCAGAGGAAACTAACTGACCAGGCCAACACAGTTGTTGACATCGCAAAGGTTTGTATTTGTTCTTCAGTGAATTTAACATTCCAAGATAGCAAAGATTACGGCTGTTTGAGTTGCGACTCAAAATAATGTCACTAATGTTGGTCATGATTCAAGCCTGCTTTCAACTGCTGTTGGAAAACAAAATAATAGATACATCTTTGATGTATGAAAATAGTCATGTATTGTATGCATTCTAAATCTCTCCTAGTATGATCTCTCCTATGGGCTCTCCTTTCGCCAGACTCCGAGTATAACGTTCAACCAGGTATCACCCCTGGCCTTTCCTCTGATCTGGTCTCTCTCTAGGGTCAGATCCTCATGTCTCTCCTGTTCTCTCCTCTCTCTAGGGTGAGACCCTCATGTCTCCCTATCTCTTGGGTAAGACCATCCTGTCTCTCCTCTCCCTAGACCCATAGCATGATGTCTCACCTGGTATCTCCTCTGGTCTCCCTCCTCTAGACCCAGAACGCGATGTCTCACCTGGTATCTCCTCTGGTCTCCCTCCTCTAGACCCAGAACACGATGTCTCACCTGGTATCTCCTCTGGTCTCCCTCCTCTAGACCCAGAACATGATGTACGACCTGGTGTCGGAGCTCCAGCGGCGCAGCGAGAACCTGGACCATCGGATCGCCGCGCTGGAGGAGAAACTGGACTCGGTCCTGCTGGGGGTGCAGTCCCTCCCCCTGGTGCTGTCCCAGGCCATCGCTAAGCAACAGAAGGACTTCCTGGACAACCTGTCCTACCAGGTGCACTTCCTCCCCTCCTCCCTGGCAGAGGGTGGAGGTGGGGGGGCGGCCCCACGGCAGCTGTGCCCCTCCTCCACCGCACCCGACGACTCATACCGCTGTTGAGGCTCGGGTGTACCCCACTTTTCTCGTCTGGCATTAGTACAATTAAGGTACCATCTTGTCTATCAAACTTTTGTTTGAAATGGCACCATGGCAAGGCAAAAACTGCGAACTGTAACTTTTGATAGTTTTATTTAACTGTTTTATGGCTCTGGACATTAGAATGTGCACAACTTTAGACCGAACTTAGTTGTAGTTGAAGAGCTTATATTTTGGGCTACTGTGTATGTTACCTGTAACCAAATTGTATCCACAATGACTCTTTTAACTTGATTATTATTTCTAAACTGTAACACAGCAGCACTTTTCTAAGGATTTTAAGGTCGCTATTTTGTTATCTGAAAGGGATGTGTCTAGTTGTATTACTTCATAAATATTGCATTTAATTGAATGTGAACAGGAAAGTGTAATTATGGACTTGTTTAAAGAAGCCTTTTGATGAGATTGTATGCATGAATAAACTAATAAAAAAATAAAGGTTCATTGAAATTCTACTTTTTGTAATTACTAGGTTTTTTGGGGAATAAACTCCTGAGTAAAATCTAATTTGAATGCAATGCATACATAAACACATAACATAAACGTATAATAATGTCATTACATAATATGTCAGGGAAAGTTCGTGAGTTCGTATGTAAATTCCAAAAAAACCGATTCACACACACGCGCGCACACACAAACACACACACACACACACACCCACACACACCCATGCATACAAATTGTTGCATATTCTCGAAGAAAGTTGTCCAATCCCGGGTTGCTTTAACTCACTTCATTTATTATAAAGTCGTCGGCGTGTTTCGGCATGGTAAGTGAAGCTATACGGAGGGAATTGTTTCTAACGCGAGTG
Source organism: Gadus morhua (assembly GCF_902167405.1). NCBI lineage: Eukaryota > Metazoa > Chordata > Actinopteri > Gadiformes > Gadidae > Gadus > Gadus morhua. Next base: position 8,755,557 of record NC_044059.1, read on the forward strand.
AGAGGAAAATACCGTGATCTACTTCAAGCCCCCCGGGCTAAGGCCCGGGTGGCTTGCTGCGCCGTCTACCTATTGAACTCTGGCCTGTTCACTCGACGTCCTCCGTACAGGACGTCAAGTGGGTGTGGCCTATGCAGTGGGCGTTGCCTAGTGGGCGTGGCCGGGGTGACGTTATGGCTTCGGCTTCTTCACTTAATTAAAGGTGAAGAGGGAGCAGCCTTCAATAACATCATGCTCCCCTTGTGGCTATGTGAGGGTAACGCAGCTTATATGTTTGGTCCTGCATCATTGGGTCTATGTGTGGGTAGCTTAGATTCTTAAAATACGTAACAGTCCCTCCTTGGTCATCTTAGATGACCATACAATAATATTTTAAATCATAAACACCATTTACCACACCGAAAACATAGTCAAAGTAGGATCAATCATCAACACCATCAACCGTCGCGGAAAGACCTCTTGAAGAGAGGGGAAAAACCACTACGCGTCCCCATAATACTGAGACGGCATTCACGTTGTGGGTCTTATTGGAAATACAGGTCATTATTTAACAATACAACAATGAACACAAATCTTGTTAACATACAATCACATGGCCAAACAGCACACAAACAAAACTATCCATAGAAATCCTGAGCTAATACTTTTTGGTCATGTGCTACAAGGTCATACAATTTTCATCATGTGCAAAAGTAAAGTAAAAATTGGTAGTCATAATACAATTTAAAAAATTCAAGATTATTGATAGCCTAGCATGGATTCGGGTGGTTCAGGTGATCTTCGTGCATTGGTTCGCTGTTGCATGTGGGTGGTTTGGGCATGGATTCTGTCGCCGTCGGGCCTGTAGTTCATGAACCCAAGACTCATCCCTCCTTGTCAAGGGCTCAACTCAGAGAGGTTACTCCTACATCATGGGAGCCTCCAAACAGGTTCTCCGTCGTCGTCGTGTCAGCAACAGGTGGCCTGTAAACAACCGTCTCAAAGATCAACAGTACCATTATCAATGCAGCGATTCAGAAATAACGGGTTGCACTCGCAACCAAGCAATACTACCAAATAATAAACATAGTCTGGTATGGTTGTTTTAAAATGTGTTATTCAAGTAAATCCGGGATATTGATGATCTTAAATACAGTCGATTCTACTAGAATAGTATAGGTGTTGACTATTCTACATATTGCAGCTGGATAGGGTCGGGCCCCTCAGGTAATGTAAGCCTGAATGGCACTTGGCACTTCTGTAGCGCCCACTGCTGTGGTGATCAGCAGATGCAGTAGCCCTCGTGCGCAGGGAATACAACGGCAGCCGGTGACAATTAACACGGTCTCTGCATTTATTCCCGCGACGGGCACTTACTGGATTCTGCCTTTCCACCTCCCAGACATATTCTCCATCCATCCTGTGAAAGGGTCATTAATGCCGGAGTTCTCTGCCAATTCTAACCTGAGGGATTGTAATCATACCAGTGCCCTGGCCACCAACCCATCCGGTGCGATTCAAATCCTGCTGTTATTTGATCTCCTCATGTGACTGTTAGTCCTTGCTCGGCGGTGGTAGTTTGTAGGCTCCGGGTGTGTCTGCATCTGGTTCTGGAACTTTTTGCTTCTATTGCAGAAATACAAACTCATGTACAGCAGTTAGTTGTTCAAAAACATATTTCCATGAATTCTAATTTTAATTGTTTTACAGTATCTACTTTGGTTTAATTTCACACTACATCCCTCCTTGCGCATTGCTTCAGCCATGTGCATTGAATGACAACCAAAGATAACAACACCGTAGTTCAACCAAGTTGCTATAACCAAAAAGATGTAAAAGGGAATTAACAATGTTAAAATTTGCATGTTCAATATCACTTCTGTGTTAACCGTATTTCATAATAACAGTTACCTTCATCATACTACCCGATTGTCCTACACTAACTATGCATATTGGATGACCTAATCTTCATTTATTCTACCTATTGCTCGCATTTGATGTTGTCCACACTTTGATTCACTCCTATGTACATCGCATACCACATCAAACGTGAATACGCCTTATTCTCTGCACAATATCCTATTGCGCCACTTTCTGCATACCACATCAAACGTGAATATGTCTTAGCAAAGTGAAGTAAAGTAAAACTCAGTTTTATCTTTACTTATTTTATAGCTACACATGTCCCGGACACGTTCATTACTATTTCCAAAACAGTTTTTTTAGCTACGCAGGTCCCAGACCTAACTATACCATTACATGAACAGTATTTATTATTATAATTATCTAGTTTTTTGTTGGTCAACATCAAATCGATACATTAATTCAACCCTCTGACTTACTGACCCACCCGATTTCTCCCCGTGTGAGCCCGCGAATGACAACTGTCCCGGGGCCTCCCCATGAGCCCCACCGCCACCACTCCCCGTGTGAGCCCGCGATTGTACTCTCCCGGAGCCTCCCATTGAGCTCCACCGTTACCACCTCAGAACTCTGCAGGAACGATTAGTCGATTAACGCGTGGCTCGGAGGCTCGGAGTGCAACAATCCTACGTCTTGACACCTGGTGCAGTCGACGTGTGGCTCGGGGGCTCCCAGGAAGTGTCACAATCCTACGTCTGACACCTGGTGAATCTTGAGCTAGGTCAATCAAAACCGTCTAAACTAGGTAGAATAAAGAGTCATCCAAACTTACAACAATTATGCACATCTTGGTATTAAATATATGGTGATATTCTATAAACAAAACAAAAACTGAACATAAAAGAAAAATTCAGAAGTTATCGGTTGAAACAAATGTTATTGTAATTGAACTACAGCAGTTGAGCTAACTCCCGCCTTGTGCACCGGTTAAAACAATGTGCATCATTTATTAATTAAACATATTATTTTAGCAGTTGAACCCTGTGTCTATTTGAACCATCCTGGTTCTCTAATATCATTGTGCATGACACAACCCGTGTCTATTGCACTCCTGTTTTGATACACAAAACGCATGAAAACAGACAGAAGGGCCCAGCAACCTTGAAAAACATAATGTCTGAGTGTTAGGCATTCGTTACTGCATATACTGCTATTTCCTGAAGAGAGAGAGAGAGAATATTAAGATCAATGCACACAAACACAGGTTGCAAAGGCTAAATTTACATCCTGGTTCCAACACATGGCTAGGTGTGAGGGTGGGAGGCCTCTCTATTGTTAGTTAAATCGAAGCCCCCGTCCCACCGTTCCCGATCTTCTTTAAGCAATATGAATAAGGAAGGGTAGGGGAAGAGAATGTTTGCAGGGACAAAGGGTGGGGAGGGGGGGATCCGACGACTGGACCTGTGGACAGGGGGATGGGGGGTCTGACTACTGGACCTGTGAAGACTGGGACAAAGGGAGTGGGGGGGTTTCACGATAGGATCTTCTAGAGGGAAGGGGGGGGGGGGGGGTGGAGGGGAGAGAGGGGGGGGGGGGGAGAAGAGAGAGAGAGGGGGGAAGGAGAGAGGGAGAGAGAGAGAGGGTGGGGGGGGAAGAGGAGGGAGAGAGAGGGGGGGGGGGGGGGGGGCTCCCCGCTGCTCTTGGTCTCTGCAAGACCCAAGATGGCGGACGTCTGGACAAAGGAAACCCACGTCACGAAGACGCGCTGTCTCTTTAACACCCCGTGGTTACACTCTAGGCTGCGTTGTATACTAATCAAAATTGCACATTAGATTTGAAATGAACCGGGAGGAATCAATCCAATTTGAACTCCTTGGCCAAGCCTCCGTTTTAATATGCAACTAAGCTAGATTAACGTTAAAAACCTGACCTTTCCTCACCCCACCGTAAAGAGTTTGGAAGTTTGTGGCCGGTAATAAATAAACCTTATAGTGGCCCGGCTTAACTTCGGCGCTTTCACTATTTACCTTAGATGGTCTCGGCCTAACTTCGAGACATTCATCAATTACCTTATGATTACCTTATCTCGGCTTAACTTCGAGACATTCATCATATAAATCAAAAAAACACAGGTACTACGTCTCCCACGTGGTACAGACAGACACAGAGACAGAGACAGACAGACATAACACACCGGGGGTCCCTTTGTGCAGGCTACCATTGCCTTATCAAACAGCCAGGAGCGCCCAGGTAAACAAAGGGATGGGGGGATGGGGGGATGGGGGGGTCTTCACAGTTCCTTGCAACCGTTGATCTACACGTGTTGTTATGCTAGGCCTCTGCAGCAGCACAATCGGACGGTGGCTAAAACAAGCTTACACCTAAGTGTTCTTATAACCAATCCTATTTCAGATTTAATCTTTAAAACAATGATTTATACTTACCTCAGACGTGTGTGGCCTGTTGAAGTTGTTTTAGCGTCGCGCCCCCCGGGATTTTCGGGACTTTCTTCCAAACGTCGCGGGTCACCAAATTGTTGCATATTCTCGAAGAAAGTTGTCCAATCCCGGGTTGCTTTAACTCACTTCATTTATTATAAAGTCGTCGGCGTGTTTCGGCATGGTAAGTGAAGCTATACGGAGGGAATTGTTTCTAACGCGAGTGAGAGGAAAATACCGTGATCTACTTCAAGCCCCCCGGGCTAAGGCCCGGGTGGCTTGCTGCGCCGTCTACCTATTGAACTCTGGCCTGTTCACTCGACGTCCTCCGTACAGGACGTCAAGTGGGTGTGGCCTATGCAGTGGGCGTTGCCTAGTGGGCGTGGCCGGGGTGACGTTATGGCTTCGGCTTCTTCACTTAATTAAAGGTGAAGAGGGAGCAGCCTTCAATAACATCATGCTCCCCTTGTGGCTATGTGAGGGTAACGCAGCTTATATGTTTGGTCCTGCATCATTGGGTCTATGTGTGGGTAGCTTAGATTCTTAAAATACGTAACAAAATATAAACACTAACACACAGCTACCTATATTGAGATAGACAACAGAGATTCGTCAACTTCTCCCGCCAAAAGAGATCAAAAAGCGCATTACTATGCAATAAGCAGCGTAATATAACTACATTCAGCCATTTTAATTTTTCCACGGATAATGTGTTGGCGAAATCGTCTTTAAGGCTTAATTGGTGTGATTTCATTGTTCTAGCAAGAACTCCCAGCAGAAGGGATGTTTACTAAACTCAGCTCCAAGGTCTAAAGTACATATATTTACATAATCTCGCGCCAAATTCTCGGAAGTGATCTGTGCCCACGAGACCACAATTTCGCGCGCTGAGTCTAAGCTCCGGTCACAAGACAGATTGACAACCATGCCGACCAATTAGCGGCCGCCTGTGAGCAAGAACGAGCCAATAGCAGAATCCTTGTAGTTGTAGACGGGCGGGGAAAGAAAGTATCAAAGAACTATTGATTCTGTCTTCTGCAGCGCGTTGAGTTTCTCTTGCAAACTAGAGCGGTACGAGGAAAACTCTTGCGGCATAAACTTTATCAGAGAATTTGGACAATCAAACAGGTAAAGCCACGAACTACGTTGAATTTAATAACATACAACCTGTGTTGGATCGTATCAGTTGACCTAGCTAGCTAGCCTGTTTTTGCTAATTTGGAAAGTCTCCCTGCCTCGTTTCTGAACGGCTCTCCTCGTCATTCAAATGCATTGTTCGGGGGACTTAACACTGTTTACATCGTGTTCATTCTCCAACCGAGTTAAAACTAGCGCGCTTGGAGCTGCTCTGCTGAATGACTGAACGGGCATGTGCGTGTTTTGTGCACATAAGTGTCTGGTAGGGGTCGGGAACGTGGTCCGCTGTCAATGCTACCGGGGCTGGAGGGTTGAGCTCCGTGTGTGTGATGCTGTTGTGCGCGCTTTTACCTTGTTTACTGGGTGAACGTACAGAATGGGCGATCCACTTTCACACAAGTTTGGCCAGTACGTGTACTTACACTCGATACAAAACGTTTACATGCGAAGGAGAAACTGTCCTATTAAAAAAAAAAAAAAAAAAAAAAAAATAGTTTTCAGTATTTGGCCATGGAGGTGTGGTTGTAGTAAACCTTGTATATTTCGAGATGCTCCTTTCTTTCTTGGTTTGGTGGTTAGATTACTAAACATGTGGGGAAAGACGGACGTGACCAGTTTAAACGAGACCACACTGGGATTTGAAGGGTTTTAATGAATCGTCGGACCAGCTGATCCCAGCTGAGCGCAGCGAGCACAGACCACCGTGTATAATACATCAATCGTGTTTAAAACGGACCGCAAAGGCATCTTCTGTTACAACATAATCGTAGCTACTGATTAAACCTTATCGATTCTATCTGAAGTAATACTGGGTGGTCCCATGGCGTGTTTTATTGTCAGAAACCCGAAGCCACATTGTTTGGTAGCAGCTCCTCGCGCCCGGATGTGCTCTCAGTGGGAGTGGCCTTCGCTTCGTTTTCCCGCACTGTATTTAAATCAGCTTGGGCACGCCCAGAAAAGACTGTTGGAGGGGTGACAGGTCACTCGGATGGAGGCGCAGCACAATGACCGTTTGAACACTGTTATTGACCGTCATCCAGTGGCAGAAGGCACGGAGTAGAGATTTGAATAGGCCGTGTCATTATCACTCTAGTGGATAATCACTTGTTTACTAGCCTCGGCGACTTATCTTTATTTCCACCAAATAGTTATCCCAATCCAGGAGGTGTCTTCTAATTTAAACAATCTGACCGTTATGTGGATATAACAGCCACAGCAGTTTTTGCCCTCCATTGTTAAACCGTTTTATTGCACACGTTTTATTGCACAAATGGGACAAATGACAACACCAGATGCCTTGTCACTGTTGTCAAGTCTGACTGTGGTGTGAATGGAAAATTCTTTATTCGAAAGGTTACATGAAAGCCAGTTCAATAACTTTCATTCACAACTTGTTTTTAAGGTTGGGGGGAAGTCTATAGAATACTGAATCTGTATCCTACTTGGAATAATAATAAGCAATACTTGTGAGTACTTCAACCGTCCATACTATTTTCAATAGCAATGGCAGCCAGGCAGATGCCATCAACATAACTTAAGCACCACCCCAGTAGCTACCTAAAACTCAAACCCGCCTTTCTGTTGCTTAACATGGATGATTTAGGAAACGGCTGTCAGCTTCATTGTGGTGATGATGGATGGATTCTGTTATAGCGGCTATAGGGGCACCACAGCTGTCTGGCTTGTTTTTGTACTATTTTGGAAACAATGGCTCCAAAATACAAGGAAACAGACGGTGTCCAGTTTCAATTATGGCAATTTCACTGACTTCCATTAATGGAAAACAAACAGACGTTCACCTGCCTTGTTCTCCTTGAAGAGGCAAACGTTTTGTATCAACGTATCAACAGTCAACGTTTAAGGATCTTTCTGCTTTGGCTATTGACGAGCGGGCTGGAAAGGGGGCTCAAAGTAAAGGGCCCGGTCTAAGCGGCAACCGGTGTGCCTGGCCCACTTCTGGCGCAGCTGCAGGACAGCATCCTCTAACGGGTCCCGTTATCCCCAGGGCAGCTGCAATGTGGATCCAAGTACGGACGATGGACGGGAGCCAGACCCACCGGGTGGACAACCTGTCCAAGCTCACCAAGGTGGACGAGCTGCGCCTCAAGATCCAGGAGCTCTTCAAGGTGGAGCCCGAACGACAGAGGCTCTTCTACCGCGGCAAACAGGTACGTTGAGGTCACACAGCCGGTGACGTGGTGAATAGTTGGTGTAAGAGCTGGGAGGTTTTCCATGTGAAACCTGCAGCTGGCAGATAATGGCTGTTGGTTGTGGATTGGATGCCAGGGATGTTTGAGTTGCAGCCGTTGGGTGCTCATCTGTTTTGACTGCAGGGTTGCGGCATCGTCATTCAAGCTTTATTTGATGGATCAAATGTTGTCCAAGTCTGTTTTGGACTGCTAGTTATAGGCTTGAAAACATGTACATGGATTCTGTCTTCCTGGTTTTTGAACGTGTCAACATGATGACTAATGACCATGGCATGCCCTGCTGGTACCTGCAGGGTTTTTGAAGAACGCAAAGTTGTATGTGGTGGTGTGAAGGGAAGAAGGTGCTATTGTGCTATATGTATGCAAGTGGAATATTAAAATGTATTCAAATGGCGGCTCATAACGGTGTTCTTTTAAAGTGTTGGTCAAAGAAACTACATTATCTACTTCTAATTATATTTTCAAACGGGTTATCAAGGTGCTTTCGATGTTTGATGGAACATAATCCGGCACGTGGGGAAATCCATTGCAATCTCTCAAACGTTCAGTTCATTGATTTCCATCAAGCCAATTGAATGGAGTAGATTTACGCAAACGGGTGACCAATTGCGTGTATTCACGTGGCAAAGGCAGTGAGCCATTACAGTACAGATGATTTATGATTTTGAGGAAGTACGAACTACACAGAAGCGGGTGCGTGGGGTCAGACCACACCCTACACGATCTGATAGGTGCAGTGGAAACCTCCCTCTGTGGTATTTTAATTATTTTTAATTTTAAGTTTCTTTAGTTAAGCCTTCGACTGAATTGTCTGAACTTGTGTCACCCAAATTCTGGAAAATTGTTTATTTTACATGTTTACATCACTCTTAACATTGTGTGTTGAAGAGGACAAAAGTAAACAAAGACATTCCAATGGTGTGATTTATTTTTTATTTTTATGATGCCTGTAAATGATCCATTAAACTATAGGCACTCTTATCAGTATAAATATTATCCAATGTCATTGGTTTATCCAATGTCATTGGTGCGCTTTACTTAAAAGATCTGACAGTGGGCCGTGAAGGTCCTTCGCAATGGTTATATTTCAGGCTTTATTTACTTAATACTATTCAATGCATCAGTGCACACGTACACTATAAACACTTTGAATGTAATGTCATTTCCTGTCAAATTCAACCGTGGCTGTGTCTGTTTGGCAGTGAGTTGACGGAAATTAATTCACGTCTGTTGGTTAAATATTAGAAGAACAAACTAAACGTGTTTTCTGCGTAAACGTTGTCAATTCAAGTTGCCTCATTGGATCAGAGATCCCATGTCACAATGCGAATGCAAACAACGAGGCTATTGCAAGATATAATGAGATTATTTGGCCAAAAGTCCCTTTTTTTGTGGCTGTGTTTTAGAGCTTGCAATGCATTTTTGCATTGCAAACGGCTGAAAACAAATAATAAAGCATCATAATCATGTTTCTGATGTTTTCTGACAGTGCTTCACACCAGAATGAACAAATGTAATAGAAATATTGTTTTTGTGGATTTCAGTAGTGGGGTGCTTTTTCTTAAATGCTGTTGTGTACAAGGCATCTGACATATCTAACATGTTAACTGAATTTGTAAAAACTAAGTCTGAAAGCCTTGTTGTAGTTAATTGGCAAAGGGTTGTAACAAAACAGTATCTCAAATCCCAAGCCGTCGTAATTTCTGCAACTATTGGATCAGCCAACGGGGAAGTTTTGCAGTAGAGCTCAATTGTGTGATATTGCATATAAATGTGTCTTTTATATCCTATGTTCCGGCTCAGTCTGTCTGTCTATGGCACTAAATAAAGGAGCAGTCTGTTGGGGATTACTGAGATAAAGTCCCCCCCACCCCAAGGGCTAACGCAATTCAATTGAATCCATTATCCTTCTGTTAGTTATTACCAGCCAGGTCAAGGGTCACGCCTAGTTTGGAACCAATCCAATCGTTTCTTTGCATCTTCACTGTACTTGACCTTCTCGACCCATAAATGCAAACCTCCACGTTCACTAAATGTCCTTTTCTAACGCTTTATGATTTCCAATTATCATATAGCGGAGATGTGTCTGCACAAATGAGCACTAATTAATTTGTTTCCTACAATTATTTATTGTATATTCCTGTCCTGAAGGCATTGACTGCAAGCATGACCATCGTGAGAATCGCGTGTGCGCTCATGCACACACACGCCCTGGTACAGAACCTAATTCTCCCTGTGTGTCCAGATGGAAGACGGCCACACCATGTTCGACTACAGCGTGGGTCTCAACGACATCGTGCAGCTCCTGCTGAGGACGGCCGCTCCGGCCGTGGAGACGGCGAAGACCAAAGACGCCAAGGAGCCCAAGGACGCCGAGCTCTCCGACTCGGACTCCGGCTGTGGCTCGGCCCAGAGCGAGTCCGACAAAAGCTCCACCCACGGGGAGCCCGAGGCCCCACAGGCCGCCGGGACCTCCGCCAGCGCCGACACGCAAGAACTCATCGACCCTGGGTTCGGCTTGTACAAGGTAATGGGTTTGGACGTCTGTAACTGGCTGTTGAGTGTTTTGGCTAACCGTTGAATAGAAGAGTCAGCATGGTTGGTAACCCAACCCCAGAAGGGACTCCGCCTTTAACCCGACCTGAGGGGTGACTCTTTCGTAAGCCGAGCCGAGACCGACTTTGGATGTTGGTGACGACATTGTGATTATCACAGTGTTGTAATGTGGTATGATTTTCCTGGTTTAAAAGCAGAATGTAAGATTAGTAATTGATGGATGCCTCAATGAGGAGGAGACATTGAATCATTAAAATAATGGATCACATTTTGGCAAACTGCAACAATAAAATCATGCCTCGTAGTAAACGTTACTTTGGACAAAATATAACGTTGGATGCTTTTGTAATTATTGCATGTTTCATTTATACCGCGTAATCACCCATAACAACAGATTTTAAGCATTGACAGTAAAACGTCTGGAAAAAGCTTTGTATTCTTATTAATCTGACGCTTTGTGTTTTAGATCAATGAGTTTGTGGACGCCAGGGACCTGAACATGGGGGCGTGGTTCGAGGCCCAGATACTGAAGGTCACCAAGGGGCCGGAGCCGAGCCCAGAGAAGGAGGAGCCGGGCACACCCACGGATGAGGACATTCGCTACCACGTCAAATACGAAGAGTAAGACGCATCTGTACTCTTAAGTTGATATCGGAAATGTAAATACTTGGCTAGTGATTCATTGGTAGATTTATCTCTTTGTTTGCTTTTAGTGGACACAAATTGCAATATTTGTTAATGATTGTTTTGTTTGAGAGGGGGAATTGCGCATTATCCCATTTTTGAGTTTTAACCGAATTTATAGTTCAGTTTCCGTAGTCGGTGACAAAAATTTAAACCGTGGTGTCTGTCGAGTCTTTCATCTAACGTGTGCGTGTGAGCTGCACACTGACGGTCCTCCTTCACCTCAGCTATCCAGAGAACGGCGTGGTCCAGCTGCTGGCCAAGGACATCCGGCCGCGCGCCCGCACAGTCTACCAGTGGCACCAGCTGGAGCCCGGCATGGTCGTCATGGTGAACTTCAACCCAGACGACCCCAAGGAGCGGGGGTACTGGTACGACGCCGAGATCAACAAGAAGAAGGAGACCCGGACGGCGCATGAGATCCACGCCAAGATCCTGCTCGGGTAAGGGGCTGCTTGGATTTTGCGCTTCAGGGGGAAGAAGGGGTAGAATTTTTAAGAAGAGAAATCTATTTTGTGTTAGTTAGAAATTTAGCTCAAACTATTCTGAATTTTGAAGTTTAAAACCTAGAACTTTGGACTTTTCTGTTCTTTTGATGCATTTCAGCTGGTGAGTTCTTTTGGCTGATTGTCACTTGTCCGTAGTAGTGATGAGTCCAAATTGTCGTATATTCGTATACGTTTGTTAGGTAGGTATTAAAATCTCTATTCAGGATTTGTACGCTTTTTTTGGTACTGCTTACTTACTTTGGTACTCAGGTTTCGCCCGCCCATTATGTATGAGCGTGAGACGTCCATCATTATGAGAACACCAAAATGGCCTGGACAAACATTAAACAAACTGATGCGTCCATTCATGTCAGAGTCTGCTTTCAACTTGACAAAAATGTACTTATTTACCCCCGTTCAATTTTGCAGGGCAGCAAAAATGCCCTATTAACCAGTGAGCACCAAGGGAGAGAATACACTTGAACACCACGAGAGGTGTGATGACTGCTGTTGACACGGTTCTCCTTTCTTTTTCCAGATGTAGTGTAACCTTCTATTACAACTAGTGTGTCAAGAATGTGCTCTTCTTGGAAAGGAAATGTATTTGATAGTGCCACTGCCCTAACCCAAAGTACTTTTTTTTTTTTTTTTTCAACAAACATTAAAGAAGTTTATTGATAGCGAAACATTTTGCGTCCCTGTTGAACGATCCTTTTTACTGAGATGTTTTCATAATCTTTCTCTGCAGTGAGGCTGGCGACTCCCTTAACGACTGTCGGATCATGTTCCTGACGGAGATCTACAAAATCGAAGAGGCCGGGGGTCCCGACAACTCGGCCCCGGGATCGGAAAGCCCGCTGAAAAGTAAGGATTTGTGGGAAAATGGTGGCGTTGATATCCATCACATATTCTCTTTGGGGGCAGCATGAGACGGGTTACAAGTTATTGTGCTGAGCCACCCTGATCTCCTCGGTTCTTCAGGGTCCAATGGGCCCGAGTGCAAGCACTGCAAGGACAACCCCAAGAAGAACTGCCGCTGGTGCAACTGTCACGCGTGTGGCATTAAGCAGGACCCCGACAAGCAGCTGCTGTGCGACGAGTGTGACATGGCCTTCCACATGTACTGCTTGGACCCCCCGCTCACGTCCATCCCCGACGACGAGGACTGGTGAGTCGGGGTTCTATAACCATACTATATACTATATAACAATAACCAGCACGGGCGAATCTTCCAATCAGCGTCACGGAGGTCAATTGTAAAAGTGATGCTGATGTAGTCGATTTTGTTTGAGTAGTACATCACAGACCCGCCCTTATTCAGAGGGGGCTAGGGGGTTTCTGTATGTCAAGGAATAACTGTCAAAGGAACACAGAAGAGGGTGGACGTGGTAGCAAAACGTGCATCCTTTATTTATAATAAGCGTATAATAACATTTACTTGTTTTGTAAGGGTGCATGAATCGAAATGGAATCTTTTATATTATTGTGTACTTCATGTTTAGTAATATGCATGGGGTGGTCTATTACAGGTATTGTCCCAGTTGCCGTAACGATGTAAGCGAGGTGGTGAGGGCCGGTGAGAAGCTGAAGGACAGCAAAAAGAAGTCCAAAATGGCCTCGGCCAGCTCCTCCAGCCAAAGAGACTGGGGCAAAGTGAGTTCCCCTGACACATTTACGGAAATAACACGACTACTGTAACATGTTATTTCTAAGTATCAAACCAACTGATGGGTGTTTTTCCTCTACTTTCAGGGCATGGCCTGTGCTGGTCGCACTAAACAGTGCACCATCGTGCCGTCCAACCACTATGGCCCAGTGCCTTGTGTCCCAGTTGGGTCCCAGTGGAAGTTCAGGGTGCAGGTCAGTCAACTTGACCCTCATAGCAAGTGGCAGCCATCGGAGCTGAAAGAGGAAGTGATTACTCTGAAGGCAGTTAAATAGAAATGGCGATTCTTATCCTATCATCGCTTAGCTGTTTTTTTCACTTCCTTTAATGCTGACATCTGGTTTTCTTTAAAGTGAGTGGCTACTTTTAACAATGCCTGAAAAGAGGGGCATTGCCCCTTGGGGTCCATGATTGCTTTGTTTTAATTAGCTTTTAAAAAGCCTTATTTTTTTCATCATTTGATTTCATTCGGTTCATCTAAAAAGCAAAGACGAAAACATTATACATTTAAACGACGATTATATCTTTAAGCAGCTACAACCATTTGACCGTTTGTCCGTCAGAGTGCCCGTTTCTTCTGAGCTTTCAATGTGTTTTCTCTGCGTGTCAAGGTGAGCGAGTCTGGTGTCCACCGGCCCCATGTCGCCGGTATCCATGGAAGGAGCAACGATGGAGCCTACTCCCTGGTGCTAGCCGGAGGCTACGAGGATGACGTGGTACGCTAAGCGAGCTTGCTTATTACTTTTGATAATCAAGATTTTTAATGATGCAGTTTGGAGGATTCTATTTTATCTGAAGCGTCTTGGGTACAGTAGGCTCATGCATTCTTGGCAAAGGTGGGAATTAAACACTCAACCCTGTGAGTTTTTGTCCTGTACTTCCACTTTAGCTGGACGTCTCTCCAAATTAGGATGATAATATTTGGACATTTGTGAAGTAATTGTCATTGACTTGGTTGTCTACATTTTCCCAATAAAGCTTTATTGGGTTGTGGTGGTCAGAATAGTTGCTCTGCTGCTGATTCTCAGCCATGTTCTTGGATGACTTCCTTGCTAACCACAGCTTGCTTGAAAGGGTTCATAAACAAGATGCCAAACCCCCAAGGGCCTGTATTTAGTCAGTCCCTTTGGATACGATTATTTACGGCTATTAATCCTTTTTTACTTTTGAGTTACCAAATATTGGTAATTTGGTATTTGTTTCTTAAACTGGCATGAGCCTCAATGCAAAGATAATAGGGCTACTCAAGGGGACCTGGTTCTGATGATCTGTATTCTTGCTCCTGGTTTTAGGATGACGGTAATGAGTTCACTTACACTGGATCCGGAGGACGGGATCTGTCCGGCAACAAGAGGACCGCCGAACAGTCATGTGACCAAAAACTGACCAACATGAACAGGTGTGTAGTTGCTGTTTGCTAATGCAGCTTTTTCGGGTTCCTCTAGCTTGGGTGCCTATAGCCTCTAGCTTGGGTGCCTATAGCCTCTAGCTTGGGTGCCTATAGCCTCTAGCTTGGGTGCCTATAGCCTCTAGCTTGGGTGCCTATAGCCGCTAGCTTGGGTTCTCGAACCTGTTCCTTGTATCGTACCACTTTTACCGCCACTAATATTATAATAAACCGCCCAATACACAGTTGTCGGTTGGTCATACTGGTCCTTATCCTAAACACTTTTTGTTTTGGTTTCGTTACCAGGGCACTGGCTCTGAACTGCAACACGCCTGTGAACGATAAGGACGGGGCGGAGGCCAAGAACTGGAAGGCTGGCAGGTCTGTCCGGGTAATCCGCAGCTCCAAGGGTCGCAAACACAGCAAATACAGCCCAGAGGACGGCAACCGCTACGACGGCATCTACAAGGTCAGCGTTGGGGGAGGAGCCACACGGTTACCAACATGTCCTGTGGTTCTGGGTCTCTGTGATGCGTTCATGTATTGTAATCAGGTCTCCATCGGTGATATTTATGTCTGTCTTCAGAGGGGTGTGATATGTTGTTACGCTAGCTACATGGTAGATAAAATTGGATGTACCGTTTATTTTTAATTTGGTGCTACTTGCAAAGCATAAGGACCAGGCATTTTGTCAGTTTGAAGCTCGATGGGAACCCCGACAGTGGTGTGAACGTGCATCTTAGCGCTCTGTGGACAGATTTACCTGACTGTTCCTGCAAAGTGTCCAAACATTACTAATGGCACTTCATAACATGTTAAGATATATGCTGTTAACTTTAAAATAGGCCGAACATCCTTAGCATTGGTGGTCACTTTACCTCTGCCTTCGTATCTCCTAGGTGGTGAAATACTGGCCGGAGAAGGGGAAGTCTGGTTTCCTGGTGTGGCGGTACCTGCTGAAGAGGGACGACGACGAGCCAGCACCCTGGACCAGAGACGGCAAGGAGCGCATCAAGAAGCTGGGGCTCACCATGAATGTGAGGACACGTCATTGGATAATGCTTGAGCTGGACATGGGGAGGTAGAACCGGGAACGGTTGGAGGGTCAGCGGTGTAGAAAGTACACCAGTACAGTCAATTTGTGACTGTTGAAAGGGATGTCACCCATTGGTTTAAGCCAAAGCTAATGGTGCTACCATTTCTTGCACTCTGAAACCACCACTTGAAAATATCCATATTGGGCACATTACTGTGAGGATTCAATTCCTACCCTTATTCTATGGCCAAAACTCAGTAAATACAGTCCATAACTTTTTAATTAATGTAGAATCTCAAACAGGACGTCTGCGACCCGTGTTTTTGAATCCAACCACTGTGAGCCCCCTATAGGCTGTTTGGTGAACTACAGGTTATTCACTTCCCCTTGGACTTCATGGCTACTACTTTTATTGAATGAATACCAAAGCAATGCATTTGGATGTAAATATTGGACTGGTTGCTCCAAGGCAATGCCCAACTTAAAGAGATAACCCAGCAGGCTGAGGATGCCTTGATTTACATGTATATTTTGAATGTAATTTGCAAGTCTTTGCAAATGAGTCAAATGAATGAATGCGTGTGTGTCCGCCCCAGTATCCAGAAGGCTATCTTGAGACCCAGGCAGCGAAGGAGAAGGAGAAGGAAAACAAGAGTGAGCCAGAGGAGGAGACCCCAACCAAGGGCAAGAGGAAGAGGAAATCTCAGGGTACAGGTGAGCCAGATGAGATGATTATCCACTTTATTGGGGATATGGGATTACTGGCTATTGGAACCACCCCAGCGTTTAACCATTCCCCTAATGATAAAGTGCCATAACGGGACAGTTGGGCTGTGGGCTTCCCCCCTTTTACCCCAATATAATAAGCATTGATATTTCAATGAAGAACCATTCCAACAAACAAATCAAAAGCATGTGACTACTAAGATTATTATTTTTTTCTGTTCACATTCACAGCAATACTGACTATAACGGTGACTTATGAGTCCTACAGTCCCCACTAGTTCCATCTGTGACCGAGGAATGTTCGATAGCATTAGTCTAATGGAAGGGTGTTTCACAATTCGTTTTTAAAATGGGGTTTAAACGAGCCAGGCGCTTGGATTTCTAATGTGTGCTTTACGTGATCCGTCTGCTAGACTCGGCCAAGTCCTCCCCGGCCAAAGGAACGCCTAAGAAGATGAAGGTGGAGGTTTACAAGCTCACCGGGGAGCAGAAGTCCCTGATTAAGGAGGACGAGGCCAATAAGAAGATCTGGGTCGAGGCCAAGCAGTCGCTGGCGCTGGGACCGGTAAGAATCCATTACTTTATACCACACACCTGACTGTCTATAGGCTGGGCCGATAATGACGTGTCGTCATTTCTATTTAAACGCAGTCAGTATACATTTTGGTTTTTTCAGCAATAATCTGAACAAAACTTTCGTGACTTGATTGATTAAAAATTACTTTATATATAGGTTGGGGAAAGATTTGTATATATTGCAGGTTGTGTGTAACAATACTGTGGGATGTTTCTTCTGCAGAAGTTCCTGAACAAGGTGGAAGAAATGTTCTTGTGCATCTGCTGTCAGGAGGTGGTCTACCAGCCTGTCACCACAGACTGCCAACACAACGTCTGCAAGGTAGGATCTGCTGCTATCTCTCTTGCACCCGCTTATCATGGGATCTGCTGCCAACCGCTGAAGTGCAGGAAGTGTATTCCATGGCAAATATGGATGAGGACCAGCTGATTTTGAGCAGATGGGTTAACGGGGGATCATGTTTAGGTATTGGATGCTGACAAAGTTCAATGAGAAGGTTTGTTCACTTTTATTTGACATTTTCTGTCATTTTTAACTTGCATTTAAATCAGGGTACACTTGAAAACCAGAACTCCACTCTTATTGTGATATTCACAGAATAAATGCTTTCATTTTCTGCAAAACGGGTCTCCCTTCAATGACCTAGTGAGTCTTATCTCCCACAACGAGCCCTTTTTAGGGAAAGTAAATCCCATGCGTTTAAAAAGTGGCACTTTCTTCCCTCAATGTAATGTAGAGCTGTGGCAGGTTCCTAAGATGGGGAAATATGTTCTATTCCAGGAATGTCTGCAGAGGTCTTTCAGGGCCGACGTGTACACCTGCCCCGCCTGCCGACACGACCTGGGCAAGAACTACGCCATGAACGTCAACAATCCACTGCAGGTCATTTTGAATCAGTTCTTCCCCGGATACAGCAGTGGACGATGATCACACCTTCCTTCTGCTCCGTAAGGACGCGCAATGAACTGAAAAAAGGGGAGACGTTCAGTAGAGGCAACAAAGAATCATTTTTTTTCTCTTAATATATATTTTTTACATTGAAATTAAGTAATTTTGGTGGATTTTTATCACCATCTCCAGTTAATTCTTTCTACTTTCCAGGTTGTTCAGCTGTTTTGTTATCAAGTGTGGTTAACTGTTCATTGAAACTGCATTTTGAAGCTTTTGTACATGTAATCCTAGTCCGTTACAGATGCCTCTTTTTTTTTTTTTTTTTTTTAACCTCACATTGCTTGGCATTATTTGTCATTTAACAATAACAAACACACCTCTCCACGTTTGCCATAATGGAACTCATGGTTGCAGTACAACAAAGTTCCTCTACGTGTAAACCACACTCCCTCAGAACGCCTCTCTAGCAAGTCCAGGTGGTGGCCAAGCTTGACTTCTTAGACGTTGAATTTTTGTACAGTTTTTGTTTTTTTGTATATGGAGCTATCTAAACGTTAACCCTGCCTGCCGTTCTGTTTTTGGATGCAAATTGAGACCAGATTTTTGCAATCAAGTTTTTGTTCTTACTTGTACATGTTCAAATTAAAGGATCACATGGTTGTTCGTCTGCGCATTAGGCCAGGTGCAGGGGATTTTTCCCCTTGCCTGTATTTATTCTGCAATGCCTTGTCATTTTTTCCTTTTAATAAATAATCTCAAAGTGGTCTGACTTATATTGCCAGCTTCCAGAACTGGTTTAATGTAAGCAGATATTCAAACTTTCTAAATGTTCCAATTGTCCCTGACCATAGATTTGAAGCCTATCATAGTTTCAACATCATTTCAGCATACCTTTTTGTTTTTTTCTTGTGCACAAATTTGTTTGCGATTAACCCAAATGTATCTGAAAGCACTGTCCAAATGCCATTTACACATTTGTCCTAAATTTCCATCAAACATAATCAGAATTATTATATTCCTATAATCAATTTGTTGATGCTTCACAATGTTTATAACTTTTTTTTTTTTCTTTTAGAATTTTATAGCATTTGAAGATTTGTTAAAAGTTGCATGCATTTGATTACTTAGGATGAAAAAGAAAAGTTGTCTACCACTCTAGAGTAATGTTATCCCACTGTGTCACCATCTCCTCATGCATTTGCCTTAACTGACTGCTGTTAAACCAAGGGCTAGAGTCTGACCAAGGTCTTCGCGCAAAAGGCTTCAAGAGGGAAATGTGGTGCTGTAGAATGTGACCCTGGAAGAGTCAAATGTATTTGAATATGGGAGCTGAATATAAATCTATGATACTGAATCCATATGGTCCGTTGCAGAGGGAATTTGTTCTAGTTCTTGGGTCCCTGGAGAATGTTTTATTCTTAACCTAGTTGGGGGAACCAGAGTTAATGGAAAACCTTATTCAACGGCGTATGCAATAGTTTAATAAAACGGGAATGTTTAAGTTTAACCTCACTTTTTGTATTTGGAACAGTCCTCATTCCGTTTAGTGTAGGTTTAAAGCCGTTTTTTGTAACTTGCATTTCAAAATGTATGGTTAACTAAGCAACAGGAAAGCAGCTGTCAGGTTCTCGTTACTGCTCACCAGCCAAGCTCATGGTACCAATCGGGAACACATGTATTTTGCTTGCAATATATTGCTTTAACTAGCAGTCTGTCAGCCTTTCAATGTTGGTTCTAACTGCTTTTGATGTTGGAGTTTGTCGGGTTAAGTATAGTGCACTTTGGGGACCCATGAGCTGAGCTTTGAGGCTAGTGGTTGCAGATATTGGTAATACCTCAAATATTTACAAATATTTGCATTGACTGGAAACTGTATATTTTCTTAAATTGTATATTTTTAGTCCCACTTAGTTTTGATATGTAGGTTTAGGATGCTTTCTACTTGCACTTGTTTGGTGCAAAATGTACACGTTCAATCTTTTATACAATAAAAATGTAAACATGATTGTGTTCATTAATCTGCAGGTATTGGATCCTTTTTAAAAAGCAATTAATACCATGTAGTTTTGGTAATACAATAACTATTTTGTCCGAGGTAATTCGGATACCGCCCCAGCAGTTAATCTAAATAGTTATTCTCCAATTAAAAACGAGGGTAAGCTCCAAAATGAAAGGTTTACGTGCACGACGTGTAGGCGAGCATGGTGTCTTTGCTACTGGTTAATCCAGTGGGCAATCAACAAACCGTTCCGTCGACTTCTCTGGAATCACCTCGGCGAATAACGTCACTCGTACCCTTGAGCCAATGGCGAAGTTGTATTTCTTAAGAGGGCGTGGCGTGATCCTGACGGAGGCAGTAGCTAGCAATGCTAAAAGATAATCGATCTTAGTACATTTTAACAAAACGAAAGCATTCTGATTGGGTTTACGCAGAAAACACGGATATAACAGCAGGAGGTAACGTAACCCGGTGCATTGACAATCAGTTTTGCTATCCGTTGTATCTGTGTTTTTGCTTGGTAAACGAAACCGTCGTCGCGATGTTTTGTTGACTTTATCATTGCAGATATAGGTTCAGCTAGCTAGGTGGCTAAAGTTAGCCTGCCTTTTAAACCATGAGATGTGTGGCTTCAAGGCCTAAACGTCAAATATACCGGGCGTTTTGTGGAGACAACATTCGTACGGGTCGTATGCGTACAAACACATACCCCTACAAAGGAAATCGACTGCATTATAGCATGAAATCGCTGCTTACTGACTGCTGTGCACAGCGGTGCTCTTAGATGGCAGCACTGCCACTGTGCGGCGTTCAGACCCTTTAAGCCCAGGGACGGGGATGCACGAGTAAACCACCACACTATCAAATGCAACACATTTGGGTGGTTTAACGCGTTGGTGACACGATAAGCGTGTGTTTGTTGGGTTATATCTTTAAAAAACCCTTAAAAATACCTTTTCCCGTTGGATAAGTTAGGGGGAAGCTGCGCGCAGGCCGCTTTTGGTTGCCTTGACCCGTCCTTATTTTGGGTGACACATTATGCATAGTAGTGCAAGAAATGTAGAACCCAGTTTTACCGAGTTGTCATGTCTGCTGCACGAATGGCCAAAGATCTTTGCATCTGCATAATTCAATGTCAATGAGCTGTTCCGTCTTGTACTACAATTTGTGACAATGCATATCATCGTAATGATGCAATGTTGTACAATACCCAGTTTTCATACTTGATTAAAAACAGGTTGAAGTTTAATTCTGCCAATCAGCACGATGTCACGCTATGTAGATTGCAATATTTGTAAATTGGGTTTAAAACTACATATCCCTATGAAATGAGAAGTTATACTCTAGTAATCTAACTTTTAGGCGATTAGGCAAGATTGTTATTGCAGTTCCCACAATCCATGTTCCCCAATCGGTCTCGGTGTTCAGTTGTGAATTGTGTCCCAAGTGTACGAAAAACAAATGTTAATGCTTTTCACATCTTCGCTTTTATGAATGATATAATACGCAGTGCTCACCTTTGCAATAACGAGTTAATTGGGAGCATATGTGTGGTAATATGTTGATGTGGACATCTGTTTGTTGGATTGATGTCTGTATGTTGAGGTGATAAGGGAGCGTATGCAATTCAAAATCCTGTACTCTGTGCATAGCACGGTAGCACCATGTCTAAGCACCGTGACCTGAGGTGACTTCTTTCTAGCCATGATCACGCAAGCCTTTTTACTTTATACTCACTCTTTTTCCTCTACACTTCCCTCCCTATGATTCATTCAGCACGACAGTGAAAAAGGAATTCTAAGTAAGTAACCTTAACAACACATTGCAAATCAACTTGCTAATTGCATGTAGCCAAGTTTTTATCTGGTAAAAGTTCCAACAATTTAAATTGGAAATTCCGACCATAAGAGGGCAGCAATGAGCACGCGACGGCCACGTTGGATTTGTTTACATCTTCATGTTGGACAGTAGATCCTTAAAGGGGACCTATTATGCTTTTTCGAATTTTATGACCTATAAACGTTGTTATATTGATTGATAGTCATGTTTAATCATACTAAAGTGTCAAATAATGACGTACATGCATTTCGACGTATTCCCTGCTGACAGTCTGGGGTGGCTGTGCTGAGCGCTAAACACTCGGGACAACGATTGCGATTCACTTGTTCACATTTCCGGGAAACATCTACGTAGACGTACTCCTGCCACGCCCCCATATGCCTGCTCAAATCTGCCCGTGCTCCAAGGAAGGTAACCAATCACAACGGAGTTGGGTTGGCAGGAGGGGGGCGAGGGGGCAGAGAAGGACGAAACGGAGCTTTGACAGAGAAGGCTGAAAGCGCCCAGATAAGAGGAAGAGTTTCCCGCAAATCTACATAGTTTTTTGTGTATGGTTAAACATGACTATCAATCATTATAACAACGTTTATAGGTCATAAAAGTCGATAAGCATAATAGGTCCCCTTTAAAACACGCAGAACAAATATGAATACATTCCATATATTCCTTCAGTTTTAAGGGCATTTTTATAGTGAGTAGAACAGACTATCCATTAAATAAAACGAATTCAGCTGATGTCCCCCACATTTCTCCACTGGGTTATCTCTTCCAATTTCACATCTGGACTGGGACTATATTGGTCATCCAACATTATGCACTTCTATTTTTGTCCTTCCAAAGGTTTCACAGTACTGGTGCTTTCTAACTCAACTGGTAAAGCATGTTATTCACACTGCAAGGGTTAGGTTTCTCCATGCTAAGAAATTCATGAACTCACTGTATTGTTAGACACGTTATATCAAAAAGATCCACCAAATTGCACATCTTATGATGCTCGTCCTACTCTGGTCACGCTAAAGGAAAGCTAAGCAAAAACGTTTCATAGCTGTGAGTCATCTTGTGTAAACTGGGTTAAAATTCTTATTTGAAGGGTATGATTAGGACTGAATTTAAAAAAAGATCTCTAAATAAGTTGTCCCCTAATCTTCCTATGTGCGTTCACACCAAACGAGAAGGGGCGACACGATTCCATACGAAGTCAAGTAGTCAACGTAGAGATGCGAATCAAGCGAACTTTTCGCTAGGGAAAACCTGCAACAATATTTTTGCAGCGCACTTTTGCCCTGCAAGGCCGAGCGCGTTCACGGGGATTTGCAGGGCGACACTTTCCCTCGAATGGAAATATTTCAACTTTGCCGCGTCATTCGGGTGATGACAGCCAATCAGCGTTCAACAGCGTGGCCACTGAGTGACGTGCGTAACCTAACAGCCAATCAGCGGTCAACCGTTCCCTGCAGTGCAGTCCGGGGTGAACCGCAGCATGGAGGAGAATGTTTCTTGCCGTTTGCGACTCCCGGAGCTCTATATATATATATATATACGATATAATATAATTGTATATATAATATCATGGCCAAAAGCTCTGTGCGCCTCCGGATGGCCGTAGCGCGGGGAGCTCTCTTAGGGATTGGGCTTCGCGGGGTTTGTTTACTGGCGTTGCTATGGTTATGTTCTTGTGTGTTCCAACGGTTTATTAGGTATCTAATAAATCACTGTCTAATCAATACTTGATTCACTGCCTCTTTCATGGTCATTACAATAATATGAATAGAATACGTCAGGTTCTCCGACGTCTCTCCCTCTTCCTCAACAGGTAAAGACATACAATGGCGGTTATCTCGGCCCTGGTTGAGAATGAATTCGCATGAAGCAACGTTGGGGAGCAAAAGATGTGGCATGACAAATTCGCCTGACAAAACTTGCACAGCGACAGATTATGATTTCTCCGGCGACAAATGTGTCTTTTGGGGTGAATGCAGCATCTGGGCACCATGAGAAACCAACCAGAGACAGCAGCTGTTTTAAGTATCCAACCAATTTGATCCCAGACCTCCCTTTTTAAAGTTGCGTACACACCATAAGCGAAGCAACTATTCTTTTCTTGTAACTCTGGCGAGGTTGCTCATGCAAACCGCAAACCTTTCTCGCACGAGCGATTCAGCATCCAGCGAAATTCGCGGGAAAGTTCAGATATTTCAACTCGAGGGAATGACACATTTTTGCTTGCATCGTTTGCATAAGTAGAATCACGGGAAATCCGTGTGAGCAAAGTCGTTCGCGCCGCACTATTCCACCCGCTCCACATGCTATTGCAATTGCAGATTCAAGCCACTAGGGGGCTCCAATTTAGTATGGTTGGTGTGATTGAATTCCTGGCAGGTCAACACGGCGTTCAAATGTCAACATTTAACAGTGGGTTCCTAAGATATATTTACCTGTTCATCACATTATCTTTGCTCAAATTCGCTTTATTGCCATCAAATCCTTACCTAGGTACCAAATAATCAGATATTGTGTTATTACTAGGGCTGTAACGATACGCGTATCAAACCGAAAATCGCGATACTCAAAGCTAGGGGTGTGCCAAAATATCGATACTGCGACATATCGCGATATTTCGTCTTGCGGGACGTTATCGATATGCTGACGCCAAATATCGATATTCAAAGGTCCCATGACATGAAAATTTCACTTTATGAGGTTTTCTAACATAAATGTGAGTTCCCCTAGCCTGCCTATGGTCCCCCAATTGCTAAAACTTGCGTTTGGTGTAAAACGAGCACTAGCTGTTCTGCTCGCCTTTGAAAAAACGGAGGCTCAAGTGCGCTGATTTGGAATGTCTGTATTCTTGACGTCATCAGGAATCTCAGCTCCTCCCCTTACTCTGCCTGGCCCGCCCAGAGACGTTGGCCCGCCAATGAGACTCGACCGTGCGAGCGCCACGTGTGTGTGTTTGTGTGAATACACACACTGTAACGCAAGTGTTTCTTGTCGGTTCTTTGACGTGTCTTGTATTTCCACAACGAGACTGTTGTGGGGGTTATGTTATCTCAGCCATGGTTGAGAAGGAATTGGGAGAAAGGAACTTTGGCTTTGACTGGCTGAAGTACATGAACTGCGTCATGCCGCCGGTTGCCGCGAGGCACCATCGCCCGGCAGCGGGCAGCCGGCAGCCGGCAGCGCGCGGTTCAGTCGACTTCAGGTTGATGTGAAAGTGGAAGAACCAGAGACGTCGCAGAACCCGACAAAGTCGTTTGTGATTCATTATATCGTCTGGAGGCGCACACCGCT
This sequence comes from Gadus morhua, assembly GCF_902167405.1. Lineage (NCBI taxonomy): Eukaryota > Metazoa > Chordata > Actinopteri > Gadiformes > Gadidae > Gadus > Gadus morhua. The sequence goes on from NC_044059.1 coordinate 8,780,324, forward strand.
TTTGGCCGTGATAATATGTATTAAATGATATAGATTTCTATGTATTATATGATATTATTTAGATATAGAGCTCCAGGACTGTATCGCAAGTGTTGTACACTTCCTTGTTATTTGGATAACCGTTCTGTCGGACTCTCGTCTCAGGTATTTCTACAACGAGACTCGTATTGGGGGTTATCTCAGCCAAGGTTGAGAATGAATTGGGGGGAAGGAACTTTGGCTTTGACTCCCTCAAGAACATGAACTACGACATGGAGGAGAAAGGGATTGTTGGCGGCGAATGTCTCCAGCTTGAGACCCGCTGAGGGACCACCGCCGGAGGCGGAGGTGCCTAAGCGCTGCCCGGGAACAATCCCTTTCTCCTCCTTGTCGTGGTTTGGTCTACTTCACATTGATGAGGACGTTGAAGAACCAGGAACGTCGGAGAACCCAACGCGGTCGTTTGAGATTCATAATATCGGATCACACATCTTTTGGCGGATATAATATATATTATATAGATATCTATGTAGGCTATATGATAATATTTTGATATAGAGCTCCAGGACTCCCGTGTGTTCTAGAATATTTACAGAACACGGCTAAAGGCTGTGTGCGCCTCGCCATTGCGATACATCCACTGTAAACAGAGCGAATGAAACTAAGCAATGAAATGTTTTCTGCATTTATTTTGTTTTCTAATTTTCTGTTACTTTGCATAAAATGTTTTTGTAATAAATTCAGAATTTCTTCAGTGACACAGATATCGTGATGTATCGTGGGTGAAATTTCTTGCAATATATCGATAATCGCAGAATCGCTGTATCGTGATATTATCGTTATCGTGGGTAAAATATCGTGATAGTATCGTATCGTGGGGTACCTAGTGATACCCAGCCCTACTCAAAGCCACGAACCTGTCTCGCGGTGTGTTCTAACTCTTCGGTCAAATTGTCCGATTGAAATTTGCTAATAATTTGTCTAAATAATAGTCTGCTGACAGCGCCCCCTCCTATCGATGCCGTAAATATGTGACGAGATGCCCTCTCTGTGATCACAGCTCTCCGTGGCTACGGAGGATTGCATTTCTCCACAGCCGTCGAAGTCCTCATATGCGATATGAACGACATTTATCCAGAGTGGGCAAAGCGCGAAAAAAATTGCCTGTGTGATCCTGTCTCTATTGTTTTGTGTGATTTGACTGGCCGTTTGTCTGCTTATAGGTCGGAATGAAGCGGCCACCGATTATTGACAGGATGGGTACTTTATTCTACCGGATTCGTTCGCTTCTTCACTAGACACACGCGCTACCGCTCGCTCTCCTCGCTCGTCCACTCACTCGCTGACGTCACTCACACACGAATACGCACACTGCCATTCTCACGCATACACATATGCTACTCGTAACACTATGCCTCGTTATTGCGATGTTCATGTTTTTCCTCATCTATTGAAAGTTAGGCTATTAAACATGTTGCATTCTATACGGCCTGATTATGTCATTATTTAAGCTACATAGCCTAATAAGAAGCGCTAATAAGGATATTTGAATAAACCAACCAAACAGTTAAAGGGGCCCTAATATGCCTACCAGCAAAAAGCATCCTCCAACTGCAATCTTTGGTTATTTCTTTATTAATTTAGCTATACTTTAATAGTATTCTTTCGGTTCAATTCTGTTCAGTGTTCAAAATTATTTGTTATTAAATGTTACATTAAGATAATTGGTATTTAAGTGTTGTTTAATTAAAATGCTTTTTAAATGTAAAATAATCGTGGGATGTATCGAACCGTGGGTCAAAAATCGTGATACAAACCGAATCGTGAATTTGTGTATCGTTACAGCCCTAGCTATTACCCTATTGTGATCCACAAATTGATAATGCACTAGGTGATATTCACTCTAAAACATGACATTGATTTAATGCTTTGTTCATTTCACTTAACGGTAGCATTACAATTGATTGTTTTACCGAAACTTCAAGAAGGTTATATGCCCTCTCATACTGCAATATTGCCCATTATATAGTATGCAATTCAGGTAATACGGACCGAGAAATACCCAAAATGCTAAGCTAACGTCAATCAAGACAGTGAGAATAGTCAAGTTATCTCGGACAACTTATCCAACTTGCTCATTGACTACCTGATGATATCTTTTCCTTGGTTACATCAATCACGGAGGGTTTAAGTTATTAGGCGCTGGCTGCAGGCTTGAATTCCACAGTTTTGAGTGAGGTGTACCAAGGTGTTTTACTCAGCTTCGTCCTGTTTTTCAGGTCAGTTTTGCATTACAACTACTTCAGTTGGCATGGTCTGCGGCAATGTCTGGGTCCAATTGGGAAAAGTGTCATCAACCACACTCATCATATACCTAACCTTAGTGTTGACCTCTTTAAGTGATGCTTTCACGACTCTGCATATTGCATCGGTTAATGTCTTTGACTCCCAGCAAAAAGGTAAAGGGTTAGATCCTCAATGTCTTTAGGCATCAGCGAGCAAGATGCCTAACGCCTACTGGCACCTTATTAATGCCATGTTCCTAAACTAATCAGTCATCGGTTCAGTTTAATTAATCTCCCTTGCAGGCTTTCCAAAGAAAACGCAAATTTATCTATGATATAGGTTTTTGTGTCTGGTTATGTCGAATTCTGAATTTGGCTCACTACCAACTGCCGATTATTTTAGTCATTGGCATGTTGCTTAATGTGGTTGTGCCGGGGATGTTTCAATCAAATACCATATTTGTCAGTCAGTTAAGAGGTCTATTTTTGTTTTCAACATTTTAGAGGTGTTCTACTTGTATGTCCAAACTAATCCTCTTTTGCTTGGATTAAACATTTCATAAAATCATCAATCGGCATGAACAATTTTCATGAAAGACTGCTGGCTCCATCGTTACCTTTGCATCTTCTAAAGATCTTCTTTGCATTTCCCCTCTCAACTTCCATTGTCATCATTATCACACTGTCCTGGCGTATATTCCAAAACCTTTTCCTATGTTCCTATTTCCCAAGCCCTCTTTCCAACTGTACGTGCAGGGGAAAGCTGAGCTCCTTCAGCATAATTTAAGGCTACGTTGTTTTGTTGTAGATCCCAAACAGTCTGGGCCCAGTTTCCCGAAAGCATCGTTAGCCTAAGTGGATCTTGAAGTGCGTCGTACAAGCATCGTACAGTTTTCACACCGTTTCCTCAAAGCATCGTTGGTAACGAACGTCGTGAAAACGCTCGTAGCTAATGAGTGCTCCAGGGTACTCGTAGGACGCTAAGAGCATCGTTAGCCTACTATAGAGTGAACTCATTATTGCATGCGGGTGTCTTCATTCATAAAAAAAAAAGAAAACATTCGGGAGTATGCAATAATACAAATTATTCTAAAGAGGTCAGAGACTCCGTGCACAGCCCCGCCTTCCCCAGTGAACCAAGACACCCCGCGCCGTGACGAACGGGGGATTTGACCCCCTCGGTTTTACACAGGAAACTAGAGATAAGAAGGTGAAATCGTCGGGCGTGCCAAGCTGCGACCGAACCGGCTCGGCAGTGTAGACGGACCTATAGCCAGGGTTCGAGTTAGGTGGGAGGCAGTGGGAGCTGAGCTCCCATAGAGAGAGGTCTGGCTCCCATGAAAGCAGTAAACTCAAATATCTTTGGAGCCTCATAATATTGTAATTACAAATAAAGCTATTTTCCCTTCCAAATGCAGAGTAATATTGACGTTAAGTGGGATAATAGAACGCCGGTAATTATCAGGAAAATAAGCCCAGACAGGGCGAACCGGACACCGACGCGAAACGGAGGTGCTTCGACCTGAAGGGGCTTATTTTCGATTATGAGCGGCTACTTGCCAAACGAAAAAATAGCCTAACTTCACAAGGTGTCTTTTTACAATTTATTTGTTACCATACGTAGTGTTGATTAGCAGAGAAATAGTTAGCCAAAGACGTTGACGTCGCTTAGCAACCGAAGAAGCTGGCGTTGTTGTGAAGGGCCCATGCAAGTGAACGGAGCGTTCCACCATGGCATTGAGAAGAGCCGTGTCATAATAGCCTGTACGTCCTATATCCCCCCCCCCCCCCCTCCCCCGTCGAAATTCAGCGCAATGGAATCATACCTGCCTAGCCTACTTCATCCTGCCACAATATGGGCAGAATCTAAACCAAGCTCTCCTAATCGGGTCAGCAATAGCCGTGTTTGAATGATAATGAATGAATGGAACGTTGCATTTTTATTAATGTCTACAAATATTCTATGCTAGAGAGCCAATCAATGAAACCTTAAGTCGGCTCTCTTGCTGCGCAAAGTATGTTTCAGAAATCAGCACATTAAGATAAATGTAGTTGTCACACAAGCTATTTTGGATTTTGGTAATATGGAATTATTTCAGGGGGGGAAATGCCGTGAATAAATGTATGCACAGTGCGTTCAGGATTAGGACTGATATATATGTCGGCCTAGGCCTACATAGGCCTTTCACCAACCACCAGTTGGTGAAACCATGAGAATTGGAGTGGCTTCATGTCCCATTTATGATGCAATATATGGTGGCTCTTAGTTTTAAATTATTTAAATGATACCTCCATGCTTGCTTGCAGTTCGTCTGAAAAAGCAAGCAAGTTATCCATTTTGGACAATTATGTTTTTAGTCATTTCATAGACTAAATTATTTGTCGATTTGAATTGGCAAAGAAAATGACAAAGACCTTTTTTTAATAAGGGTTGGTCAGGTTTTAAACTCCACCTTTGTTATCTCACTATGACTCTACTTGGCTATGATACAGCACGATACGAGGACCAAGGCTGGGTTGCCACTCCTTTCAGTATTCATGCTAAACCTTAGATACTGAAGCACAAAAACAGACAATGTTTGATGGCATACATCCGTCAAACAACCAAAAGCTGTGCCTTTTTCACTTTGATGTCTTTTTATTATACATACGACTTTTATACTAAAGAATATTTCCCCTTTCTTCAGGCTTCACAGCTGCCTATACAGGACTCCTTTTATGGCCAAAGACTCGCCACCAGATGTTCCCATGGATACGCCTGCGGACCCACCAATGGATGTGCCGATGGAGTCCACCAAGACCAAACCCATAGATCCATCAACCAAGGCTGTAGTAGCCATGCCCGTAGATCCATTACCAGTATCCACTACCACGGCCGGACTTGCACCAACGAGCCCCCTGGCCACACCCACGAATCCATCAATCGATCCTCTGGCAAGGCCCAGAGATCCTCCCACAGAACCCACTACCACAGCCCTTGAGCCACCAATGAATCCCATGGCAACACCCATAGATCTACCAATGGGACCAAGGGCTACCCCCCTGGATCCCCCAATGGATACTCTGACGGAAACACTCAGTGACACGCCGATGGTGTCTCTGCAGGCTCCTGATGTGCTCCAACCCACTCAAGCTTCTACGCCCCCCCCCCCGTTCAGCGCTCCTCCCAGCCCAGGGAGAGGTCCCAGCCGGGCTAGAGACCACGACGGATGCCCCCCCCGACCTGGCGTCCCCTCCCGATGCCGATGCCGCTCCCGTCTCGACGTCGGCCCAGTCCACCGACTCAAATTCGGTCGGCGAGCCGGGTCCCGTCCCCGAGCTGCCCCCGCTTCCGCCGCAGCCGCCCGCCAGCGCTCAGAACCCCAGCTGCAAGATCATGACCTTTCGACCCACCATGGAGGAGTTCAAGGACTTCAGGAAATACGTTGCGTACATGGAGACCCAGGGAGCCCATCGCGCCGGCCTGGCTAAGGTAGAGTCCCCCCCCCCCCCCCCCCCCCCCCCTCCCCCAAAGCCTGGCGTGCGTAGGAGCTGTGTCCTCTTTTGTAGTTGCTGTTGGTTAAGTAACGCCACAGAGGTGTAAACACACCACTTCTCCCACCCTGGTTGAGCACCTGCACTACCACTGCAGACGGTTTATCTATTTTTGATCCTTCGCGTATGATACGTTTGCATATGTAAATTAAGGGTTTGGGCCCCAATGCTCTATTGTACCCTTGTCCATTAGTTTAACGAACCGTCTAATAATTCACCAAATAACAGGTGTATACCCCAGTTATTTCGTGAATAATTAATAGTGAATAGTTAATAGACGTGATCATGGGGTTTCATAGATACTGTACACATACGGTATCTATGAATCCCCTGATCACGTGGTGACTGACACAGCGTGATCTCGGGTGGTGAAATCACTGAACAGGAGCTTGTTGCTGTCAGTTGCTACACGAGAGTAATTGTCCTTCCTCGAGAGGGTTTTAATTTAATAGGATGATAGACATTTCTGGAGGCAAAATACTATAGTAAAGGTTGTTGGCCACTGGCCAGGTTTATTATCACTTCCTCTTGAAGGAATGTGGTTGGAAGACAACTGCTCTAACACGACACAACTTTGATGTTGTTCCACTGCCATACTTGTTGTTGTTGTTGTTCTACTGCAATAACAACAAACACTATGGGCACAACAACCCACACTATAATGTGTAGTGGGGTACGACGACTGCTGCTACTACTACTACAGAATAACATGGGTACAACCACTACACCACACAAACCTTTTACTGTCTTTCTTTGAAGCCAAATATCTAATGCAAATACTCAAAATGCTAAACATCTCTCCTTTGTCCTCTCTCTCCTCTCTCCCCTCCCTCCCTCCCTCCCTCTCTCTCAGGTGATCCCACCTGAGGGCTGGAAGCCACGCAAGTGTTACGACACCATCGAGGACATGGTGATCCCCGCCCCCATCATGCAGGTGGTGACGGGCCAGTCGGGCCTCTTCACCCAGTACAACATCCAGAAGAAGTCCATGACGGTCAGCGAGTACCGCAAGCTGGCCAACAGCAACAAGTGAGCGGCGGTGGTTCTCGGGTGCAGTGTCACCGCTTCACCAGCAGGCGGCAGCGGAAATGGCCTCTTGAGTCTCTTGAATGGAAATCTCCTATTATAGTGATTTAAATAGGGTCCTTTAGCAAAATTGGTGCCGAGAATATTACATGTGCACAGTTGCTATAAGTTGATTTACTGCCACAACCATTGCAAACTGTATTGAAGGGTTGGAGAAGGCTGAAACCGTTCCTCCAAACTCATTAATTAACTTGTTCATTAACAGCTTTGATGTTTTAACAATATACATAAGCGTTCTGAAGTCACTAAAAAAGGATATTGTTTGTATTCTGGGACCTTAAAGGGGACATATTATACCACCAGGTGTCAATGTGATTAGCCTTACAAGCCGTTTCGAAAATCTGCCCCATATGACATCACTAGTGGGCGTGTCCACCTAGATCTCTGCTGGATAGATGAGCAACGGTTACCTCAGTCCACTGGGTAGGCTGGTAGACTGATCTATCCAGCACAGATCTAGGTAGACACGCCCACTAGTGATGTCATATGGGGCAGATTTTCGAAACGGAGACAACAATTTTAGAACTTGTTCCTTTGTCTCCCTCTAGTGGCCACATGTAACCCCTCCAACTTCAAAACAACTCCCCATATACAGATCCATGCATGACAAACGGTCTGTGTGTGTGTTTAGGTACTGCACACCACGCCACAAGGACTTTGACGACCTGGAGAGGAAGTACTGGAAGAACTTGACCTTTGTGTCGCCCATATACGGCGCAGACGTCAGCGGTTCCATCTATGATCCTGTAAGAACCGCTCCTTTCACCGGTTCTACTGTTGCATCTCAGCGAAAGCCTTCCCTTGTTTATTCTTGAGTTTTTTGTCTTCCGATAACTTCTGAAGATCTCTGTATAATGGAGAAAAATCGACTTCATCAATCAACTTGATCAATAAATAATAGAGAAAAATATACAGTTAATTATATTTCAGAAACACATTTGCATCACACATTGAGATTGGGAGGACATCTTGCTCCCGGAAGCCTACCCTTGCAGCACTGGGTGGGGGTGAACCCACAGGGTGACTTCTGGGAGTCAAACAGCCTAAATACCACACTAGGCTGTTCTTCTGGCTCGGCCCCACCAAACGAGTTGCCTCAAGCGTGGCAACTCGCACCCCCCCCCCCCCCAATACACCCGCCGCAATCACCCGCCCGCACGTGCAGGCAACACAAGGTGAACAAGTGCCATGCTCTTTTGTTGGGTCCGAGCCGTTAGGTTGACCATCTGGTCCAACTGGCCTGCCCACTGTAATGTCTACCCCAGCGGGCGTGTCCCCTCGTATCCCCATTGGGCTGCTGTTCTTACCCCCCCCTCCCAACAGTGTCTCCCCCAACTTATGTTTTGTTTCGATCATGCTGTTGGCTATGCCAGCTCTTGCTGTTTCTAGATTGTTTTCTGGATTGTTTTCTGAATTGTAAGGTGACCTTGGCTGTCACAAAAGGCCCCTTGAAATAATACGTAGGATTATTGTTCTGACTGATTCTGTGTCGTTTGCTCCTCTAGGGTGTGGAGGAGTGGAACATCGGGCATCTCAACACCCTGCTTGACATGGTGGAGCAGGAGTGTGGCATCGTGATCGAGGGGGTGAACACCCCCTACATGTACTTTGGCATGTGGAAGACCACCTTCGCCTGGCACACAGAGGACATGGACCTCTACAGCATCAACTACCTGCACTTCGGACAGTCCAAGTCATGGTGGGTACACCAAGCAACCTATGGTGCTTTTTACTACATTTCATTAGGGGCTGAGAGACATCAGCATAGCATGTAAATTGTGCCTTTGCATGAATCCCCAGTGCTGCAAAGCCTGGTTTCCGAAAAAAGCAGCTTGAGTGATGGCTACCAGAAAGGCAGCAGAAAACCATGTTTTTATATCGGGATTTCTTTGGTGAAACGTAGGAATTGCATCTTTTGCAGAAAAACAATTAATATAGTTGTATGCGATTTGGATTTAGCAGTCGCATTCGTCCAAAGCAAGTCACCAAACTACACAGTGCATCCTTAACAGGGGTGGTCCTGCGAGGAATCCAACCCCTGACCCAAGTGTAAAGCCTTGCTTCACCAGTTAAAATACAAAGGGGTTCCCGGCCTGCTCTTTGGAGGTTGTTTCTCACAGCTCTTTGGTTACCACTACTCTTATCTCTGCAAGTTCCAGTTGGTGGTTTTACACACACACACACACACACACACACACACACACACACACACACACACACACACACACACACACACACACACACACACACACACACACACACACACACACACACACACACACACCCCCCCCCCCCCCCCCCCCCAGCCAGCTGGCAGACAGGAACTAAATGCATGCACAGAGTATCATTTCTCAGGGTTGGCATACTCCTGCAGAGTGTGTGTGTGTGTGTGTGCGTCCCCGTCTTCATGATTCTCTAAAGAAAAGGGCACAGTGTCGTGTTTTATATCCGCCTCTCGTGCGTAATAGCCGGGGGTCCCTCCCCCGCAGACCTCAGCTCGGCTTACTCTGTGCAGCCGTTTGTGACACACACACACACACACACCGTGTGCTGTTAGGACTCCAGACATCCCTCGGAGGCTTAAGTTTCAAGCTCTGAGGACCAAACTTTCTAAAAGTGGTTATTTTTAGATTTGGTTTACGATTAGCTTGGTTTGCGGTTAGTTTGAATGTTTATTCATTGGTTGACTTTGGTGTTCTTTATAAAGTTGGTTTTAGTTTAAAACATAAACAACATTATGGGTTGTTTGGTATTTCTGACCTGTGTGTCTGTTCAGGAACTCCTTTAAGATCAACTGGTTAAAGGTGTGATCTATGTGCAGTATTCCGGTTGTCCACCAGGGGCCACTACATACACATGGAACGTCATGTACCCATTCACTATAAAATTGTATTTTCTATTTTCTTCCCCTAAAGTCAATTGAATAACTAAAGTAATGGCATAACATCAAGTGAGGTACCTGGAGTGACCCTGGATGCTATTTAACGATTTGAACCTTTAATTAATTCCTATCTGGTTATCTGATTGATTACCATGCGGGTTTATTTCTGGTAAGAGGCTGGTGTGTTTTGATAATGACCTTATTTGTGGGCTGACTGCTGATTGGTTATCAGGCAGCAGTGGTGTTCCAGTTTTTCCTTTTTTTGTCACCTTCAGATAAACTGTTGTTGCTTATCTGTAACTCTGTGATCATGTGTGACGGTCATAGGTGGTTACACGATCAATTGATCACTGAATAGATGGATGGATGGCTGAATGAATGGAAGAATGCCCTCAGCGAGTGTATGAACTGTTAAGGAAATGTGTTTCGCGGCCATATCATTATTGTAAACAATACTTATATATTATCACTTTTCTATACTCTACCATAAGCACTGCAAGAAACAATGGTGACTATTGATAAGCTCAGATGTTGTTGCACTGATTGATCGCTGGATAGTTGAGACCATAATGGGAGAGAATAGAGAGCCGTCCTTAGCTCCCACAGCATTAAAGGGATATGCAGAGAAATCCCCCAATTTGGGGTAATTTAATTCCATTTTGCATACTGAACGGGAGTTCACTGGGTTAGCATTTTTGTCTCCGTAAGCCACTTCCATTCACCTGCAGAGTTACAGTAGCCTAGCTTTTGTTCATGTGAGGGGAATTAACTCTTAATTACTTTTCAAAGATTTCCCATACGTTCTGAATAGTTGCTTATTCAAAACGTGTGCCACTAACTATACAAAAAGATGGTGGTTTGCATTGGAAATCTTTTGAAAGTAATTAAAAGTGTTTTTCCCCTCACATGAACAGAAGCTAGGCTACCATAACTCCCCAAGTCAATGAATAAAGACGTTGACGCAAAGCCAATGCTTACCCACGCACAATGATGAATTTAAATTTAAATGACTTCTAGATAGTCTGGGTAAAGCAATCGCTAATTTAGAGATGATCTGCGTATCCACTTTAAGTCTGGCAGCCTTAAGGTTTCCACACGTGGACAAAATACGTTTAAAGTTGCTGTTAAATCTGTGACCGTCCTCTAGTTACATAACTTGTACTAGCGGGAGCTTGTCAAACTGGTTGAGCTTCAACAAGTTATCAGGTCGAACAGGTTACGAACATATCTATACATATAAATATAGATATACTGATATAGGCAGATTTTAAGGCCAGATGTTACTCTGGCCTTTGTGAGGAGAGCAAAGCCGAACCGTGACTCACCTAAAGTGTTGCACCCTTACTCATATGGTTGAACAGTCCCACCCATTCCATTCTGTTACTGTGGTCTAACGCATAACCACACACAGGCTGTCCGACACACATGCACATGCTGTTATCATTCCACTAGTCACGCTACAGGCTGCCTTTGCTGTTCTCTGTGGATAGGTACCGTTCACATTTCAACTGGTTCCGGTACCTTGAATTCGCTACCAGGAACCAATGGGACCCTTTTCGGTACTTTTTCCTTTCTGTAATAAAACTCAAGACGTGTCAATTTCTACCTTTTTTATGTAGAAGATTTTAAACGCCACCACACAAAAAAATGCCCCTCTCTACAACCCTCTCCCCTCTCCAACCCTGTCCCCTCTCCAACCTACTTCCCCTACCCTGTCAGTCCACATAGTAGCGTGAGAACGCGGTCTTGTGTCCCTGGAGAAGTACATGTGACTTCCTTCCCAAGAGCTTGGGGTGGTAGTGCCAGTGCCTCCCACGGGGGAATAGTACGCAATTCACGTACCATTTGAATTCATTGTGAGGTTAATTTGGATGCACCAAAAAGTGCTAAGCTACTGTCAAAAAAGCTCAGTCATCTCCGACAACAACTTATCTCTATAGCTAATTTGTTACCTGACGACGTTGATGAGGCGTGTATGCCTCAGATTCATCAACCACTGAGGGTTTATCTCTCTTACGTGGCCATGAAACGTAAGATTATGAAACCCGGTACGACTTTTACATGTACTTTTGAGTCTGAACAGGATTTGTCTCCTGAAAGGTATGTTTTACTGGCCAGCTTTGAAAAAAACTATTGCAGTGAGCGTTGACTGCTTCCAGTTCTAGTGAAAACAACCACAGCGTGACTTCCCCATTCTCTGTTTTACCGCACCCATTGAACCAGCAGCAACAAAGTCCCACGTGCTCTCTCTTTCTTGTGCTCTATCCTCTGTCTGGCCCACTCTCTCAGCCACAAGATGTTCTCGGAGCCATTCAGGTACCGACATTTGGCGGCAATTGATACAACGTGAAGAGGTACTCTGTAGTACCAACGAAATATGACCAGTCCCTTTTTTGAACTACCGGTAGTTGAGATGTAAGGAGTTGCTGCTCTTCAGGCCCCTGATTTTAGTAGGCTCTGAACCTACTAAACCTACTAGGCTCTGATTCCCATCTCTGTCTGGAATCTAGGCACCATGAGGTGCAGAGAAGCTTCTTGCATCATGTCCAGAAGTGATTTGTCAGTCAAATGATTATCTGTATTGTTACAATTTTTTAACCACACAGAAATCCCTAGCTCTTCTTCGCTCTTAAGAAACTCTTAAACGACAGATGCGACGGCAATAGTGGTCCCACCGCGTGTCAGATGAACAACTTCACATCCCTAAACTCTTAACCACAGTTCTCTAGTCTGCTCACTATGGCAGCTTGCCAACAGTGAGACAGAAAACGGCGGAACAGGGTTGACCTTATCGCCACTGTGATGAATGGTTCCTGCTGCACAAAGCTGCCACGGTACATTTCAGGCAAATCCTGTGTGGTTTAAGAGTTTGCCTGTAGGGGGTGCTGCGGTACCGTAGTTTAGGGGGAGGGTTATGTTTCCCAAACCTAAACCTTTTACCTCCCTATCTCTCCCTGTCTCTCTTTCTCTCACTGTCTGTGTAAATCTTTGTCATCGTTTTTCTCCCTAGCTCATTGTTTAATGTCTCTGACTATATGTTTTGTCTCATTCCATTGATCTTCTTCGCTGGCTTCATCGATACAAATGCTAGCAGATTTTCAGGCATCTAGGGAGTGTTATAAAAAGCAGATGGACACCACCGGTGTGATGGTTGGTGACAAATCTCCCGAGTCTTTATTTTATTGGCTAAACACTTAAATCCTAGGGTGTCCATATTGGGCAGTGTGTAAACCAATCTAGCAATCGGGTTATTTGTGGTTGAACGTGTTGTGTCCCTTAAAACGGACATGGAAACAACATATTGACTTTTAGATGGTCGGAAGAAGAAGGATGTTCGTTTGTGTTTTTGTTTCACCTCGTCTGTTTGGCAGCCAGGAGAAGTACAAATGCCTTCGGATGCATCAGCATTTTCATGTCAGATTTCATGCCAAGTTATTAAAACACATCCCAAATGTATTTTCTCTCGCATTGACAGTCGACTTTTCTAGTTGTCACCCAATCTGTTGGAGGAGGAAGACTTAAAAAAAAGGCTTTGGATGAAATTGTCTTGTTAATGACTAAATTCAAATTGCTGATGATGAATTACTAGATGGTCTATGGGTTCATTTGAAATACGTATTTATGCTATTCTCTTTTCCCTACCTATCCACAGGTATGCAATCCCACCTGAGCATGGCAAGAGATTGGAGAGGCTGGCACAAGGTGAGTCTACCTGCAACACGCAGTCAGTTATGACCTACCCTCCTCCAAATTCTCTTTACTCACTCACTCAGTCACTCACACGTCCCATCTCTTCACCGCCTCGATTGGGTTTTTAAATAAAACTCCCTGGTTTGTCCTTGTTGTGCCGTGTCTCTGTGATCATTGTCCAGGGTGTAACCTCTGTGTGGTTTAAAATCCAGTTTACACAGCAAAATGGACACTCCATCAGAGGAACACGCATACACAATCGTGTGTGTGTGTGTGTGTTTGTGTTGACTTTAATACTTGAAATTATATTGAAATATATATATCTAAACTAAGGTCAGTGTTGGAGGAAATAAAGGTGATTTAAAAGCTGCAACTTTCTAGAGTAATGAATGTACTTTGAAACTCTGGGACCGTTAGCAGGCTAGCATGCTACCATGTTAGCATAACTGCAGACTGTCCAATGTCCTCGTACCTTCTTGCTTCTTCTCAATACATGCATATGCAGACATTTGCAGCAGTTTTTTACTGAATGTCAAAATCTGGATGTAAGCACACTACACCAGATGGAGGCAGACATTGATGATCCCCAACTTGAAGGAAAAGATCCGTGGCAAGATAATAATTGTGATATTTTCTCAATAAGGAATCTGAAAGCAATAAGGCATTAAGTCGGCTGTTCAACAGTAACGGTAAATAAAGGTCAAAAGGGAATGGGAATCATTAATCTTGTCAAAACTATAAACCCTGAGACTGGACAGAATTGCTATGTTAATTGGTAGAATTGATCAATTTAGTTATTTTTAAGTAAACAAGCCAATAGTTTGAGAATTTCAAATCAACTAGCATTTGTAGCCAGTCATGTTCCCTAAGTGGTGTTTAGACACAACCTAACAGATGGCAAATGTCCAAACATGGAATCTCTCGTCTGCTCAAAATATTAAACTGCCATTTTAGGTCAAATGCAGTCCCCTTCTTCACCATGACCGTGTCTACCCAAACAGGGGATGACTAAAGCCTTCAAGTAAATACACAGATTGCCTGATAGCTCGCCGACCACGTAGGCAGTGCGCCTTGTAACGAGCCATGTTCGATTCCCACCTGTGGACCTATGCTACATGCCTGTCTCTTCACTGTCCTGTCCATAAAAGAACAATTATTCCCTTTTTTGCTATTCAGTCACAGCAAAATCTTGTTTATCCCCCACTCCAGCCGGCAGCTACAGCACCCCGCAGCCACGACCCTCACCTTTTTTACAAGCACCCTCTCACCCGTTCAAATGTCTGCGGTACCAACGTCTGCGTTACCAACGTCTGCGTTACCAACGTCTGCGGTACCACCTCCTGACCACCCAGTGTGATCCGCACTGAAGGTCCGCTCGGCAACCCCCAGCCTAAAGGGTCCGGGTTCGAACCCAGAACCTTTTAGACAGGGAGTCAAGCTTCCTAACATTATCCTGCACCCTTGTGATTTAATAGAAAATAAGCAGGGGTTGGGACGGGTTGGTTGAAAGGTTTAGGCTCTGCACAGGTGTAGGCGGGATGGTGTCTGGGGTTTTTCATAATTTCTTTCCAGCCCAAAGGGCAGACTGAAGGCTCTAACTTAATATTAGCCCACAGAGAGGCTGCTGAGCCAGCTGCATTTTAATGGGGATTAATAACCCAGCGATGTCTGCGCATAATTCACCTTTTATCAGCCCCAGCAAGCAGGCAGGCAGCCAGAGTGGCAGGGCGCGTGTGGATGTGTGTGTGTCCTTTGTAGCTGGGAGCAGACACTGGAACAATGGTGTGTAAGTAGAATGATAAAATAGACTGCTATTATAATGTCATTTGTGTTTGGGTTTAACTGGGAGAGCACTCTGATGGAACCCCTAGCCAAGCCCCCCCCCCCCCAATCCGTGGAGGCGAGTAGAGAAAGAAAGATGGATACATCTATTTTTTCTAAAAGGACCTCATTCTACAAAATAAAACATCATTATTTGCCATTGTTAGTTCCTCGTTATGTTTCATTATTAATCATGTGCTTGCTTGATGGGCCCCAGGTGAAACCAACCAGGCCTTTTAGCAGGGGGCTTGGCTGTTGTTGGTAAGCCTCCACCAATGGAACCAGATGGACTCGAGAGCAGCCATATTTGTAGTCCTAAAAAGTCCTAAATAAAGGACAGGAGAAGGAAAACAGAAACCCCTCAAGTGATAATGGACCTCTGCTGTGTGTCTTCTGGACCTCTTCTCGAGATGAGGTCCAGGGCTCCCTTGACATTTTAAAAGAGATTTGAATATCTCTATGGGACTTCGCCTGGTTAAATAAAGGATAAATAAATAAATGGCAACCATCACTTCCCGGCTAGGTTCTTGTATAAGTGCTTCATACGTGTGTCCTCCTCTGAACCACCAACAAAAGAACTGCAGAGGTTGGGCCGGTGACGTCGCCCCAGCCAATTGAACCGCGGGAGAACGCCATTCTCCGGGCCAATGACGCCAATGGTCTCTTAGCGTACTCTAGAGTGACGGTTATCATTGTCCATTGGCGACCTGGCGTTCGGACGGCTTGAGCAGGAAGGGTTGTGGGTAAATGGAAATGATAATCATAATTATGGGTTGTCTAAAGTGAAGCCCCCCTGGTGTGTCTGTGTTGGCCCCAGCCGACGAGAAACATATGGCACACACCGAGGAAGCTTTTAAGTGTGTGTGTGTGTGTGTGTGTGTGTGTGTGTGTGTCAAAACATAACAGAAAAATTGCAACAGTGGCGTCTGCCTCCATTTCCTCATTTAATTACTCGCCTCTTTAATGTCAATGTTGTTGGTCGTCTTCATTTTAAACGCATTGTGATTCATATTCCGTTATTTATTGAGATATTTTCTGGTATCCAACGGCTGCTATCAAAGTGAATTATTTTCAGATGTGTCTCCCAGATAGGGAAACATTTGGCTTTCAGCTACTGGTCAAAACACCCCAACCCGATCCCATGTTCCCTCATGCTCCCCACGTTCCTTCCTATTCGTCTTTGCTAGCCCGTAGGACTTGGCGGAGGTGCTTGGTGTAACGTTTGTCCGTTGTCTCTCCCTGAAGGCTTCTTCCCGGGCAGCTCCCAGGGCTGCGACGTCTTCCTGAGACACAAGATGACCCTCATCTCCCCGTCCATCCTCAAGAAGTACAGCATCCCCTTCGACAGGGTGAGTCCCTCCTCGACACCACCCACGCCGCCTCTCTTGCTCCCGCCACCTCGACCACATCCACCATCTCCAGCCCCAGCTCCACATCCACTACCACCAGCACCAACACCACCGGCAGCACCACCTCCACATCCACCATCTCCTCCAGCACCACCTCCACATCCACCATCTCCTCCAGCACCAACACTACCTCCAGCACCACCTCCACACCCACTACTTCCAGCACCAACACTACCTCCATCACCATGTCCACCACCTCCACCACCACATCCAGCACTACATCCACCACTACCTCCAGCACCACCTCCAGCACCACCTCCAGCACCAGCTCCACTACCACCACTGCTGCACTACAGATTTTCAGATGCCGCTGCAAGGCTGCCTTCCCTAAAGAATCAATTTTAAGTAACTTTAAAGTGAACGTTATCTATTAATATTTCAGGTATTACTAGACCCCATTTATTAGATTCCAAATCTGGTTAAGGAAAAGGCCTCAGTATTCTGTGTCATGCCTAAAGGTCCGGCCACACTGAACACGTTACGCGTGTTAGACGCGTAGGAAATCTGCATTTTTGGATAGGGAACCATTGGTTTAGGCGTGTAGATGCGTCACACTCGCTGAAGCGGCGCGTTAGACGCGTTTTACACACCTAACTAACGCGCTCACCGCACCTACGCGCAGAGTTAAACATTTTTTAACCTTTTTGCTCCTACGCGTGACGCTTAGCCGCGATAGCCAATCAGCGTTGAGCTTGACCCGACGTCACTGGCAGAGAGACGGAGGACAGGCACTCCGCAGCTCCGCAGCTGATATGGAGCGCCTGTAGTTGGTGTCCTGACAGGAGATCCTGGCACCAACCCGGGCTAGCAGGTCATCGAACATGGCCCCAGTCAACCGAAAGTACCGCTGGAACCGGCCGTCATCCAGGCGGAGTTCCTGGAGGAGGTGGCGAAACTCACCCAGCTTGTGAGCGCCTACGGGGGATGTCATGCACCCAAACACGACGGCGTTTGGGTTTCCTACTCTCCTTGAACTCCCGCAACAAATACAGCGCAGCGATGGTGGCGATCACAGCCGTGTTTGTGGCGCAAAAGAAAAGTAGCAGGGGAAATTAAGTTTTGGGCGGGCTCATCTAGCTGCGTAGGCGCGTTGAACCCTTTTTGTGACACACAATGATCAAGCGGCAGGTTGGGCGCGTTACGCGTTCAGTGTGGCCGTACCTTAAGGCTTAGTACTAGTAGTAGATGACTGTAGCAACCGCCATGCAGGGTCTATGGGTCAGGGAGCTTGTTTCATTACCAACCAACCCCGTCTACCAACGGCATGAGCGGAAGACCCTACCATTAATGTATAAAAAAATGTAAACGCATGTTTTCTTGTATCAGAATAGCCTCTTATTAACCAGAAACGTGACTCCTTGGCATACATTTTTAGGAGATCTCGTTCCGGTGAGGTATTTCTGTTTTGTGTTCCCCGGCGAAAAGTAAAAGGAAGACCAAAAAAATGATCCCAGAGCCTCCTGGGGTTCAGCGATAACGAGGGAGAATAAGCGGAAATAAGTACAGGAGCACAAAAAGTTTTCTTGGTTTAAACTCGGAACGGTGCAACCCCAGTTAACCCACCCCCACACCTCCCCCCCCTTCCCCCCCGGTGCTCTCCCCTGGGGTGTCATTATCACAGCGAACATGTTCCTGCACCTGCCTGCAGACGCCTCCTTCACCATGAGACGGCGGGGAGCTGAGATTGTCACCGCCTTGGTTTTCTCTGGGATCGCTGGGAGGGAAAGTGGAGCAGGGGTTCGGCACTCAGCGCACTGCGACGATCGCTGTCTTTTATTGTGGTCGTTCCCGCTTTTGTTTCTTGGATTGGGTCCGGAGACGGCTCTGTTTCGAGGTGTTTTCATTGGACGACGTAGGGCAGTGCAACCAAACCCGCGACCCAATCGGAAATTGACTTTTAACGCTATGCCGCGCGGATGTCAATAGTGTTGTAAACGATGGCATGAAAAGGACGCTCCGGCAGCAACCTTTACGTTGGTGTGATTCAACGCCCACGGAATCACAGCCTCCTGCCGGCCCGGCGCTTATCTTCTAGTTTTATCTTCTTATTTATATTCCGCTTCTTCTATAGGACCACCCGCGCCTTCTGGGAGGTGTTGATTCGTCGTATCGACCAATCTGTGGTCTGTGTTGCTTAGCTAAATGTCCTAAATATATAACCAGTAGTTCCCCCTCTCCCCTCCTCAGAACACCCAGAATGACTCATATGAACATATGACACGTTATAACTGGTTGTTTCCCCCTCCCTCCTCCTCCAGATCACCCAGAACGAGGGAGAGTTCATGATCACCTTCCCCTACGGCTACCACGCCGGATTCAACCACGGCTTCAACTGCGCCGAGTCCACCAACTTCGCCACGCTACGCTGGGTCGACTACGGCAAGATGGCCA
Source organism: Gadus morhua (assembly GCF_902167405.1). NCBI lineage: Eukaryota > Metazoa > Chordata > Actinopteri > Gadiformes > Gadidae > Gadus > Gadus morhua. Next base: position 8,799,400 of record NC_044059.1, read on the forward strand.
CCCAGGTGAGGCACTTAAATCCCAGACAGATGGGGCAACATTCAGATAAAGAAAGTATTGGCTCTTCAGCTTTTACAAACTAAGCTTTCGTTTTCTGTCCCTCGCTCTCTCTCTTCTTCTCCCTCTCCCCCACCCCCCTCTCCCTCTCTGGCACCCATGTTCAACTTAATTGAATGTCTTCCACTTGTTTTCTGCTTGGCTGCATGTCTGATTTATTTGGTGCCATACTGGAGAAATCCCGCCGCGCGCCACACACAGGCACACAGGGCTGCTGCTACTGCCCACCTAGTTTGTTCAGCATGAGCAACTGTCTATTAGAAAGGAGTTTGGTTACCACCAGCTTCCTGTCTTCTTCTCTCAGAAACCTCTCGCTTTTTTTCTCGCTTTCTTTTCTCCCTCTACTGTGGGTGTGGGTGTGTGGGTGTGTGTGTACGCTTCTTGTGGTTGTCTGATAGAGATGGATTGGGTCAGTCTGGTCAACTCGGTCTTGCTGCTGTGGGTCCACAAATTGACAGCCCCAAGCAGAACACACACGGATGCATGCACACACAAACACCAAGGTCCTGTCCCCAGTGGTATCTAATCTGATAGTGAACAATAGTTTCCTTTATGGAGTCTGTCACTGTTTCAAGTGTGTGGGGGTGTGTCCATTCCCTCCTCAAATATCTTTAATATCCTTGGAGGTTATGCTGGTGGACTTGTGGTTGGTGAACTGTTAACTCCAGCTGAACACAAGTGACCTAGTATTGCCATTTCTTTGACAACCCCATTTTTCCCAGAAGATGGAAGAGGTGTTACATGATGTTACATGAAATGACTATGGGGGTTTGGATTTGGAATTAGTTTGTGTTGATGGCAAAAAAATATTATTGCTATTTGTATACTTTTGGATGCTCACAAACTTCTCAAAAGGAAAGAAATGACAGGTTGATTAGAATAAGGTGGTAGGCTGCCTGATGCTTTTACACACTCAGTTCACCTGACATTGGTCTACAACATCTAGGTGGACGTCTTGTTGCTGTCCTGTCTTTGATTTGGACACGTATGTGAAAGGGCTCTGAAACCAGGTCGCTATGTCATGACTCCTGGATGTGTCGGTTATGTGCAGCAGTTTCCCGTTCATTTAGGCCTTGAGGCACAGAGTTAGTACGTAGTACCTTAAAATTTCACATGCTTTTAAAAAGTTGTGTACAAAAGTTAGTTCCCTAGTGGTTATTTTTCCAATACTGTAAGCCTAAAAGCTACACAGTTCCTATTGGTTTGATCGGGCCTGTTAGCAGTTAGCTCAGTTGTTCCTGTTAGTTTGATCAGGCCTGTTAGCAGTTAGCTCAGTTGTTCCTGATAGTGTGATCAGGCCTGTTAGCAGTTAGCTCAGTTGTTCCTGTTAGTTTGATCAGGCCTGTTAGCCGTTAGCTCAGTTGTTCCTGTTGGTGTGAGCAGGCCTGTTAGCCGTTAGCTCAGTTGTTCCTGTTGGTGTGAGCAGGCCTGTTAGCAGTTAGCTCAGTTGTTCCTGTTGGTGTGAGCAGGCCTGTTAGCAGTTAGCTCAGTTGTTCCTGTTAGCGTGAGCAGGCCTGTTAGCAGTTAGCTCAGTTGTTCCTGTTAGCGTGAGCAGGCCTGTTAGCAGTTAGCTCAGTTGTTCCTGTTAGTGTGAGCAGGCCTGTTAGCAGTTAGCTCAGTTGTTCCTGTTGGTGTGAGCAGGCCTGTTAGCAGTTAGCTCAGTTGTTCCTGTTAGTGTGAGCAGGCCTGTTAGCAGTTAGCTCAGTTGTTCCTGTTAGTGTGAGCAGGCCTGTTAGCAGTTAGCTCAGTTGTTCCTGTTAGTGTGAGCAGGCCTGTTAGCAGTTAGCTCAGTTGTTCCTGTTGGTGTGATCAGGCCTGTTAACAGTTAGCTCAGTTGTTCCTGTTAGTGTGAGCAGGCCTGTTAGCAGTTAGCTCAGTTGTTCCTGTTAGTGTGAGCAGGCCTGTTAGCAGTTAGCTCAGTTGTTCCTGTTGGTGTGAGCAGGCCTGTTGGCATTAGGCTTCATTAGGAGCTGTGCTATACTTCTGGCCTCATTGGGCTGCCTGGCTCCGGAGGCCTCTCTGTTTGCTGGGCCTTTGTCTGCTTCGATGAATGTGTTTTCCTCCCCTTTCCCTGCAAAGCTTATGAAGTTTATATCCCATAATAACAAAGCGCAAGTCTCCCGCACCCCTCGAGGATGGCAAAGGTCTCCATAACCGCTTAATAGTTTCATAAAGAAGCGGATCATATGGGCTTCGGTGGGGTAATGAAAAAGGGTGTGTGTGTGTGTGTGTGTGTGTGTTACAAGGCAAGTCAGTGCAGGGCGGTGTCACCTCCATCTCCACCGGCTACCCGCCCTCACTCTTATATCGAAAGCCACCATAACCCAGCATCCGTCTACCCTCTCACTCTTGTCTCTGTCGGTGTGCGTCTCTGGAGTGGCGTGGGCCGGCCAGATGAAATGTACCACGGAGATTAGTCTTCTAGCGACGTGTAGGGAGGCAACAACCTCTCTCTCTCCTTCCCTTCCCCTGTCTCTCGTGTCCCATTCCCTGTTCTCTCTCCCTCCCCCCCACTCTCGCCGGGCCTGGGAGCCGAAGAATGTTCCCGGTAATTGAACATATGGCGCAACGCGGGCGAATAAAACTGCTCGGATGTAATGGTGTGTGTGTGTGTGTGTGTGTGTGTGTGTGTGTGTGTGTGTGTGTGTGTGTGTGTGTGTGTGTGTGTGTGTGTGTGTGTGTGTGTGTGTGTGTGTGTGTGTGTGTGTGTGTGTGTGTGTGTGTGTGTGTGTCTCCCCTATCTACACTAGCTCTTCCTCAAGCCGTATGCATGGGACACTTGTTGACCCATGCTCTCTACGACGGTGCGGGTTCGAAACCACAACAGTCTCTCCCTCATGTCTTGTGTCAAAGCACGTCATAAATCAGCCCTCTCAAGGGCCTGGAAACACTGAGAAGGAGCACACAAGAGGGAGCCCTCCTTCAAGGCCCACTCTAGGGCCTTGAGAAGGCAGAAGCCCCTTCTGTGTTCCTTTCTCAAGGGCCTTGTCTTGACTTCAAGGGCCTTGAAACCTTGAGAAAGACCTTGAGAGGGCTAATGGATCCCGGGCTGTCCTACATTAAGGGCCCGTGGAGCCGTCGCAGACTGTACCTGTTATTTATGCGCTGTGGGAATAAAGTGGCCCGGACACGACTAACCCTCCTCCTCCTCCTCCTCCTCCTCCTCCTCCTCCTCCTCCTCCTCCTCCTCCTCCTCCTCCCCCACAGTGCTCGTGCCGCAAGGACATGGTGAAGATCTCCATGGACGTGTTCGTGCGCTGCCTGCAGCCCGAGCGCTACGAGCTTTGGAAGCAGGGCAAGGACACCACGGTACTGGACCACCTGAAGCCCACCGAGGTGGACAGCGCCCAGCTGGAGCAGTGGAGGCAGCGTCGCGTCGCCCACCGCGCCAACCTGCTGCGGAGGTGAGCCGGGCACGGGGTCAAGGGTCAATGTCGACCACCGCCGACGTTAAAGGGGTTCCGTTCTTAAGCGGGCCAAAAGGCTGGGTTGGTGTTGCTCTAAAAGGGACACCAGAGTGACCCAATCACCAATGAGGTTTGGAACGGTTTGGTCCAGAATTTTTTGATTGCAACATTTTATTTTGCAATAAGGAATTAAAACACTCGACGATGGTGGTTAAACATTCCAGCTATAGCCTGACCTTTTTAAGTGTTTTATTTGTATTGAATTGATTGATGCTGTTTTTATTTCTGCGTTTTTTATAACTGATTGTTCTCCACCTCACAGAAGTCAGCCTTCTTGGACGGAGAGAACTCCTTAGTCCCTTGATGTAAAACCACCCATACTCACTCATCATTTTCTCCTGCTCCTCTTCCTCCTCCTCCTTTTCCTCCTCCTCCTCCCCCCTCTCCTCCTTCCTCCCTCTTCCTCCTCCTCCTCCTCCCCCCTCTCGCCTCCTTCCTCCTTCCTCCTCCCTCCTCCTCCTCCTCCCCAATCGCCTCCTTCCTCCTCCTCTTCCCCCCTCTCCTCCTTCCTCCTCCTCCTCCCTCTTCCTCCTCCTCTTCCTCCTCCCTCTTCCTCCTCCCTCCTCCTCCACCCTCCTCCTCCCTCGCCTCCTCCTCCCTCTTCCTCCTCCCTCTTCCTCCTCCACCCTCCTCCTCCCTCCTCCCCCCTCGCCCCCTCCTCCCCAGGGCCCTGCTGAGGAAGAGCCAGTTCCGCCGGCTGAAGGTGGGCGAGGTGAAGGTGCTGACGGAGGAGGGCGTGGAGCTGGACACGGAGGAGTACCAGCGGCAGGTGGAGGAGCACGAGGCCCAGCGGCGGAAGCTCCGCGACGAGAGGCTGGCCCGGGAGGCCATGATGGCCCTGGTGGCCCTGGAGCAGGAGGAGCAGGAGGAGAAGGAGGAGGCCGCCAGGAGGGCCGCCGCCGCCCTGCTGGCCCCCCCGGGGGACGAGGACGAGGAAGGTGAGGGGAGGGGTCGTCTCGAGAGGCGGGGGGGCTTCAACGCCCCCCCTACACACACACACAAAGTACAGGACCCTGGTTGAAATGAAAGATTTATTTCTTATTTATTTAAAGTTAATTAATTTTGGTTCTATTTAAATCACGTTGATAAAAGGTTTGAACTGTGAAAGTGCGAGCCAATGGCATTTTTGATGCGATGCATGTCTTGGCTCTGCAGTCGTTCCTATAATCAACTGCATTCTTTTACATTTCATGTTTAAAGAGGCCATATTATACCACCAGGTGTGAGTGTGATTAGCAGTTTCAGGCCGTTTTTGAAAATCGCCCTCTTCTGACATCACATGTGGGCGTATGGTCTATCCAGCCTACACCTAGATGTACGCTGGATAGATCAGTCTACCAGCCTACCCAGTGGACTGTAGCAAATGTTGCTCATCTATACGATACAAATCTAGGTGGACGCGCCCACTTGTGATTTCAGAAGAGGCTGATTTTCAAAACGGCTTGTAAAGGTGTAGCTAATCACACTCTAATCAGACGGAAAAAAGTCGGATACAAATTAAATCACGTTGATGAAGGATAGTTTGAACGGTGTGGATGCTTTTGACTAATGCATCATCTAACACGCGAGCCAACGGCAGCTTTGATTAATGTCTTTGTTATGGGGTCTATCCTACAATCTACAGCATTATTTTACGTTTCATGTTTAAAGGGGCCTTCAAGGGGGTCGTTGGTTCCGTGTTTACTCCAGCCATCCCTCCCCTCATTCGTCACTAACCCCCCCCCCCTCCTGCTTCCTGTCCAGAGCCCTCGGCCCCGACGCTTCACCCTACCGAAGAGACGGGCAAGAAGAAGCAGAGACGTCCGAAGAAGTCGTACTCCAAAGCCATGCCCATCAACACCTTCGAGGAGGCCTTTGAGCAGTTCGCCAAGGCCGGCATCAAGATCCCCGCGGACGATACGCTACACGCCTGTAAGACGGAGACTACTATGGACCCCGCCCAGGTAGAGAAAACATGCAATCCTTCCAGCTCTATTTCCCCAACCAGGCAGCAGCGAATGTGTTTTCATCATGTTGTCATGGTTTTCCCCCCTCAACTAGCGACCACTCTGTGAATAAGGGCTATTCCTGTGTCGTGTTGAATAAAGACTAAAGCAGCTCTGTGATGTGTCCCTGTGACCCCCCCCCCCAGCCGTCCTACTCCAAGATGAAGAGCAGACGTCACCCCCTCACCAAGCCCCCGAAGCGCTCGCCTCTCTCCATCGTCAAACAAGAGCACTCCAGTGATGAAGGTCAGACACACACACAAACCCATACACGCTCACCCACACTTGCTCGATAAGGGCTTTCATCTTACAGCCTCTCCATCTGTCCGTGCCTCTATCGGTCTTTCCTAACCCAGTCACACCCATTGATTTTTCTTTTTCTTCTTCATAATCCCCTCCATCAAAGAAATCCACACATTTACTCAATAGAAGCGCATGTTAAAACATCAGTTTACAGGTTAAAAGTCATACAGTACCAGACTGAAGCGTGCCATTGACGTTTGGATCATCTTGGATGTTTGGGAAGAAGTGATGGTCCCATCCTACTGTTGGCCTCCTTCTCATCTCACCCATCCACTCCTTGGCTTCCATGTTTGCCGCCAGTGTAAACCCGCTGTCCACAGCCAACGTTTTAGGGGTGGCGAAGCTCATGCTTTTATAATGGATGCCTTTCTTTCATCCTATACCTCTTTCCCTCACTCTCATCGATCTTCTTTCTTTCGCTTTCCTTTTTATTATTTCTCGCGCTCCGTCTCATCAATCTCCTTCATGTGTGTCTCTCGCTCTTGCTCTCTCCATGTCCTTCTCTCTCCTACAGTTGACCTACACTTTTCTGCTCAGGCCTTACCAACCAATTTGTAGACTAACAGGTTTTCTAACAGTAGGAGTGGGTCTAAAGTGGACTCAAATAAATCCTTCCATAGAGTACTCCGATATTTTTCAAGTCAATGGCTGCAGTGCATATATTTATAAAGTGCAGGTGTAATATCCCCCATATTTTCCATTTTAACACTTTCCATTAGTCCAGAGATGTAGTTGTTAGATATAAGAGCTTTCCACTCATGCTTGAAACCCCCCCGTGTTTCGCAGAGCTATCCCCCACCATGCCACTAGAGGGCGACATGAAGAAGAACGAGCACCTGTGGCAGAACCAATCTTCACCAAACTTCCTGGCCGAGAAGGCCTTCAACGCGGCCGTGGCCAACCTGGATCCCTACTGCGCCGTCTGCTCACTCTTTTGTCCCTACACCAAGGTAGGACCGCTAAGCCTCCTCACTTTCTCGCAAACGAGAAAGTGAGGTGCATATTATAGAGGGTTCAAATTAAATAATATTTTACTGGACCTTGTCACAAGCCGACCGTGGCGGTTGTGGCAAAGGGGGGAGACGCACACAGTTGACCGAGTTTGTTAATAAAAAGGTTTATTATAACCAAGTGAATATAGCATAACATAAGGTATGGCGTGTGTATTCAATCTAGTCAGTGATGCAAGTGTGTGTGTACGTAAAAGTGTATGGGTGTAGTGTTGTCAGGTGTAAACATACCTAGATACAACTAAACCAAAGGAACAAACAATAAGTGGTGCCTCCCAAAGGAGAACAACCCTGACACTGGGCTCACACGTCTACTTAAATAAGCCCAGCTCAGGGGTTGTCAATGAGCTCGTTAGGCTCCCCTCGTTAGGGTCGTGACAACTTACAAAGTGAGAAACTTAACACCTATAGATGCATGCATGAATAACCTTCACAGGACCGGTGTAGTTCAATTTTGAAGCGAATAAAGGTGTGAATCCCACTTGGGGGTACTGTTTCTAAAAGAGGCAGACTCACAGTAATGTAAGACACTAAAGGCCCATTCACACCCTACGGTAAATACGGATACGGACCGTTTCGTCCGGTTCCTGGGGGTATTTCGTCCGTCAATGGGTCCGTCGCGTCTGAGCTTAAGAATCCGGAGTGCTGTGGGAGAAACGGAGAAATACCACCGGAAATCGAGGCGGCAGTATAGAGTCAGGAGTCAGACCATTCCCGAAAATAGATAGAGTAGTATAATATCTGATATGTATATATATTGTATTTAACGTTTTATACTTGTATTATACGATATACCTGACCTTTTTATTTATTTTATTGTGGCAATGAGTTGTAACTGGTCATTGAACAACACTTTGAGGAGATAATCTGCGGGTTGGTGAGGGGTGTCACATGCCACCTAGGCCTACACTTTTAGCACTTTTTTTTTGGCCGATTTCGGATGACACCAAGCAAAACCATCTCTACAGATGCCATATTTGCGATCGTCGACGCCGTTTATTTGTGAAACGTCAGTCACTGCCCTCTAGAGGATGTATTGCGTAACACCCATAACGACGCTGAAACCGGACGGAGGTATGAAGGGTAGTCCCGGAGACAACGTTTGGTATGGACGGACGGATTTCGTCCGGATCCGGAGGTTATGAATCGGCCTTAAGGCTAAGGCGCACACGAATAGGGTCGAGGCTAGCTCCACTGGTAGCGACATTTCTGACAAGACTGCCTATTGTAAGTCACTTTAGATAAAAGCGTCAGCTAAATGTAAATGTATTGTACGGTGTTAAGAGTAAACCGACAACATGTATATGTTGTATTATTCCGTTGACATGCCCTTCCCTACGGGGGGCGCCATCGTAGGGCGCCAATCGTCTCGCCCCTTTCCCGTGCGCCATCGTCTCACACAGGGAAGTCCCCGCCTTCCTTTAACCCGCGGGATGGTCTCTCCCCCCCCCCCCCCCCCCCGCAGCCCGCCAAGGAGCTCTTCCACTCGGACCCCAGCACCCCGGCCCTCCCCGGCCACGGCTGCCACACGCGGCCCCTGGTGCCGGAGATGTGCTTCAGCGCCGTGGCGGCCAACACGGAGCCGCTCCCGGCCAGCTCCAACATCGGGGAGGACGGCACCAGCATGCTGCTGCGCTGCTCCTCCTGCTGCCTGCAGGTCCACACCAGTGAGTAGACCCACCGTATAGAACGTTATCCACACCAGTGAGTAGACCCACAGTATAGAACGTAATCCACACCAGTGAGTAGACCCACCGTATAGAACGTAATCCACACCAGTGAGTAGACCCACCGTATAGAACGTAATCCACACCAGGGAGTAGACCCACAGTATAGAACGTTATCCACACCAGTGAGTAGACCCACCGTATAGAACGTAATCCACACCAGGGAGTAGACCCACCGTATAGAACGTTATCCACACCAGGGAGTAGACCCACCGTATAGAACGTAATCCACACCAGGGAGTAGACCCACAGTATAGAACGTTATCCACACCAGGGAGTAGACCCACAGTATAGAACGTTATCCACACCAGGGAGTAGACCCACAGTATAGAACGTAATCCACACCAGTGAGTAGACCCACCGTATAGAACGTTATCCACACCAGGGAGTAGACCCACAGTATAGAACGTAATCCACACCAGTGAGTAGACCCACCGTATAGAACGTTATCCACACCAGTGAGTGAGTAGACCCACCGTATAGAACGTTATCCACACCAGTGAGTAGACCCACCGTATAGAACGTTATCCACACCAGTGAGTAGACCCACATTATAGAACGTTATCCACACCAGTGAGTGAGTAGACCCACCGTATAGAACGTTATCCACACCAGTGAGTAGACCCACCGTATAGAACGTTATCCACACCAGTGAGTAGACCCACAGTATAGAACGTAATCCACACCAGTGAGTGAGTAGACCCACCGTATAGAACGTTATCCACACCAGTGAGTAGACCCACAGTATAGAAGGTAATCCACACCAGTGAGTAGACCCACCGTATAGAACGTTATCCACACCAGTGAGTAGACCCACAGTATAGAACGTAATCCACACCAGTGAGTAGACCCACCGTATAGAACGTTATCCACACCAGTGAGTGAGTAGACCCACCGTATAGAACGTTATCCACACCAGTGAGTAGACCCACCGTATAGAACGTTATCCACACCAGTGAGTAGACCCACAGTATAGAACGTTATCCACACCAGTGAGTAGACCCACAGTATAGAACGTAATCCACACCAGTGAGTAGACCCACAGTATAGAACGTAATCCACACCAGTGAGTGAGTAGACCCACCGTATAGAACGTTATCCACACCAGTGAGTAGACCCACAGTATAGAACGTAATCCACACCAGTGAGTGAGTAGACCCACAGTATAGAACGTAATCCACACCAGTGAGTGAGTAGACCCACCGTATAGAACGTTATCCACACCAGTGAGTAGACCCACAGTATAGAACGTAATCCACACCAGTGAGTGAGTAGACCCACCGTATAGAACGTTATCCACACCAGTGAGTAGACCCACAGTATAGAACGTAATCCACACCAGTGAGTAGACCCACAGTATAGAACGTTATCCACACCAGTGAGTAGACCCACAGTATAGAACGTTATCCACACCAGTGAGTAGACCCACCGTATAGAACGTTATCCACAGCAGTGAGTAGACCCACCGTATAGAACGTTACCCACACCAGTGAGTGAGTAGACCCACCGTATAGAACGTTATCCACAGCAGTGAGTAGACCCACAGTATAGAACGTAATCCACACCAGTGAGTAGACCCACCGTATGGAACCGTACACCCTAGTCCACTCGTTCCTCTGAGCCGGGCCTTGACATGCAGGTCATTTAAAGCTGCCCTTTCCTGTGTTTTAGTGACATCACAAGTGGGCGTGTCCACCTAGATTTATTCTGGATATGCTGGAGTAATTTAAACGGGACCTCGTCCAAAACGACTTCCTACCTCGGAGCCTCTCTTTCTAAATATTTCCCCCATCCTCAATCAGACCGATCGGAATCAATGCCGTTGATTTACAGACAATGAGGTTTTTAATGGGTAAAAAAAATAGAATGAGGATGGAATAACGATTTGGACCTTGGCTGACTGCGTTGGTTTCTATTCCAACATGCCGGGCCACTGCTCTTCTTGATTGACGAGTGCAGGTGCTGTTCTAATCCCATATATGAACTCGGTGCACTGCAGCTGCTGTGTCGGTGGTGAGCTCTGTGTTTGTGTTTGGCAGGTTGCTATGGCGTCAAGCCCGACATGCTCCAGAACCCCTGGACCTGCTCCCGGTGTGCCTCCGAGGCCTGGGTGGTGGTGAGTCCACCCCACACACATACACACACGCATCACACAGCACGGCGACAGCACAACCTCATAGCCAAACTCATTTGTGACGTCACAAACCCTGAACTCATTTGTGACGTCGCAAACCCTGAAATAATTTGTGACGTCGTAAACCCTGAACTCATTTGTGACATCACAAACCCTGAACTCATTTGTGACGTCAGAAACCCTGAACTCATTTGTGACGTCACAAACCCTGAACTCATTTGTGACGTCACAAACCCTGAACTCATTTGTGACGTCGCAAACCCTGAACTAATTTGTGACGTCGCAAACCCTGAATTCATTTGTGACGTCACAAACCCTGAACTCATTTGTGACGTAACAAACCCTGAACTCATTTCTGACGTAACAAACCCTGAACTGATTTGTGACGTCGCAAACCCTGAACTGATTTGTGACGTCGCAAACCCTGAACTCATTTGTGACGTCGCAAACCCTGAACTCATTTGTGACATCGCAAACCCTTAACTCATTTGTGACATCGCAACCTAAAACCCCAAACCCATTTGTGACATCACGACCCCTAACCCGAACCCATTTGTGACATCACAACCTCTGACCGTGAACTTTAACCTGACATAAAACCCCTAACCTGAACCCATTTGTGACCTCACAACCCCTAACCGTGAACCATTTTGTGAAAACACAACTCCTCACCCGAAATAATTTGTGACATCACAACCCCTTAAGGTGAACTTTCACGCAACATCGCCACACCAACCATAAAGTCAGTTTTGTGACTTCACACAAAGGAACTTAAACTTGGTTATGTGGCATCATAACAACTTCCCTAATGTCACACCTGTGTCATCACAACACAGTACCTGAACTCAGTTCTGCCACCAAACCTCAAAGGATGTAAAGATTGTATTCTTCGATGTTTTGAATGCATATTATGTGAGTCCTATCTAATGAGTGGAGAAATGCATATCCATATAATGGTTTTCTAATGAGCAAATGTAATGGGCCCTGTCTATAATGTTGGGGGAAAGCAGTGAATCAGCACAGTGTCCGCATTTAAAGTTCTCTGCTTGACTGGCTTCCGTCCCTGAAACGGGGGTTGGTGTGTTTCTTGAAATATGTGAAAAAAACATGATGGTGTAATTAAAGGCCATACTTAATTCAATTTACCACACCTCCTCCTTAAACATCTGTGCAGTTTAGCTAGGCTGGGATGAATTACGGCCAGCCGTTGGGAGTCCCAACGCAGGTCAACACACAACCACAGGTCCTCATAACGTCTGGAGGAAGAGTACTGTTTGTTTAGATGCCTTTAGATCTACCTATTTTCCTTTTAGAGGCGACTAGTCGGATGCCTATTTCTGCGGCTGAATAAGTAAAGATAATCTATCTAATGAATTGTCCTCATGATGTATAGGAGTGCTCTCTGTGCAACCTGAGGGGCGGAGCCTTGAAGAGAACGGTAGACAACAGGTGAGTGGCCTCACCCAGGTAGACACAGGCCCACCCAGTTACACATTACATACTCTGGGAAAACATACTTTACCACACCGCTAACGCTGAACACAAACATGATGTGTCCCGTATAGATTCAACATGAGGATGGTCCACATAAGGAAAAGGCGCGATAATTAATCATTTCAATAAAAATAGTTTGGAGCGAAATGTCCTCCGCTCAAAACATACCAAAGATCATGGTGACAGTGGAGGCACACAGAGGATATAATAATATGATGATGATGAAGATAATACAACTACATGACGCTCCGCATGTCATCTAGTGCCGTCTAGTAAGCCCAGATGGGTCGCGACCTCTTTACCATCCTCACTGCAAACTGTGCCCCCCCCCCCTCCCCTCCCCTGTGCCAGGTGGGTCCACGTCATCTGTGCCATTGCCGTGGCCGAGGCGCGCTTCGTCAACGCCATCGACCGGGAGCCCGTGGACGTCAGCGCCGTCCCGGACACGCGCAAGAGCCTGGTGAGTTGGAGAGGCGGCGGGTGCGACGCCCGGCGTCCTTCAGTGTGAAGCCAAACGCACACGCGCTCATTGCCCGACATGTATCTCCATTGTCGTTCACTTTGAAACGAAGTGTATGGCACTAATGACGTTTGGGTTGAGTGGTTGTTAATGAACGAGTTCGGTCCGTTGTTTTTATGGGGGGCACTTTAGAAGGATTAGGTCTAACGCTCTTGATGTTTAATTGATGCAGTGTAGGGTTCAATGGACTGGGACCATAGCAAACACGAGGAGGAGAGCTCTTTATTGCATCATTTTATTTTTGCACGCAAAGCATCAGACCTACACGCTGTTCCACCAACGAGGATGTGGGTGGGCTGAGACCGGTTCGTGTCATATGTTGGGTCCCTTCTGGCGACAGCAGTGTCCTAAGCAACTCTCATGGAAATCAAACACAAACGATAAATGTCCACCTACTGGTGTTGCTGTCTTGGCCGAGCACTCTGACAGTTGTATCGGGGGAGTCTACTGGCCTGGTTTTAGCATAACTGTGCTCTTGTTAATGTTAACGCCATGGTCTTCTTCCACATCATCCATAGCAACCGCACTATTCTTTTATCAATCTTTCCTTCCTTCCTCCTCCTCCTCCTCCTCCTCCTCCTCCTCCTCCACTCCAGTTTTCCCCTCACTTGCTTCTCCACTTGCGTGCTTTTTGTTCCCCCTCACTTCCTCCCCGACGTTTCACGTAGCCACTCATTCATGCTTGTGTGTCTCTCCCGACACCTCTCTGTGGGTCAGTCCTCCTGCCACACGCTCTCTCGGCTGGACGGATGGATGGATGGATAGGCGGAGGGACGGCTGGTAGTTTTGTAGAAATGGATGTGTGGAGCAGAGCGGCAGAATAATCAGCTGTCACTTCTCACTGTGCCAAATGAACTGCATCGATCCCGTGGGCGCCATGAAATCTTCACATTGTTGCCGCCTGTTTAGGTTCTTCCCCTTCCTCCCTCACTTCCCTCCCTCCTGCCTTGCTCTCTGTTCTCTCCTCGTCTTCTTTCCTTCTTCTCCTCCCTCTTTATTGGTCTCATCTCCTCCTCCTCCTCCTCCTCCTCCTCCTCCTCCTCCTCCTCCTCCTCCTCCTCCTCCTCCTCCTCCTCCTCCTCTTCAGAGAGCAGCCGGCTCCCTGGCATTCTGTCACACCATCTACGCGAAATCGGACCCCGCCCTCTCCCTCTGAACGGTCCCATTTTAAAGAACCGGTGGGCACCGGTTTGTGTCCGTCTTTGTTGAAGCCTGTTGCCATGATACAGACGACTGAGCACAATCAGAGGCAGGAGTCCAACCCATTGTGCGACTTCTGTTATCTGAGAGCACTCTGGTAGCTAAGTCTAGCGCTGATTTCAGGAAATGACAAAAAAGCTGCCGGGGGGAAGTATGCACGAGACAAACAAATGAAAAGTGGCAAAACGCCCAAACTCCAAAGTGACACCTGCCAGTTCCCTCTGTTCTCCTCTGCGGCTGTGCCTGTTACCCCCCCCCGTCTGAACCGCGATTTTACCCAGCATGAAGAGTCAATTAGCCGTCAGCCTGGCAGGGAGACATCGCCCACAGGGGCCTTGCTGAGAGGCGCTGTCGTACATTCTCCTCCGTCACCTCCGCCCAAATGGAGTATTGACGTTTTAATAAAGAATTTTTATTTTCGTATCGAACCCCTTTCCCGGCGCTCCTGCTGTGGCTGCTCTGAATGTAATTCTTGTGTGTGTGTGTGTGTGTGTGTGTGTGTGTGTGTGTGTGTGTGTGTGTGTGTGTGTGTGTGTGTGTGTGTGTGTGTGTGTGTGTGTGTGTGTGTGTGTGTGTGTGTGTGTGTGTCTGAGTAATAAGACCATTAGAGGCACAGACGGAGAGAGAGAGAGGCTGTTAGATGAAAGCCCTCAGCGAGGTGTGTGGGCCGTGTCAGACAGACAAACGATGATGTACAGTGGATAAGCAACCATTGGAATGCACCAAACAATAGAGTGTAACGGTTGCAGTGTTCAGTGTGCTGGGGATGGGAAGGAGAGGGAGACACGGCGGGAGAGTGGATTCAAGGGACACGCGTATTTGTTAGGCCGCTGGAACTGCCGAGTCTGCTTCTGGTCCTACTGGGAATAGTGGGTGCCGTAATGATCCCACTCCTCAGATAACACAGCATGTTTCTCACGCTTCACACTCCGATTTTGAGGACCGAGGGAGAGAGAGGAGGGGAGAGAGGGAGGGAGGGGACGGGGGTGGAGGAGAAGGAGAGAGTGTGGTTACAAATGGAACTGGATAGGAGAGCGTCTCAATGGTGGCGTGAGACCGGTGGAAGCAGATCTCTTGAATCTCTGCCGTCAGAGATGAGAGGGGCCCTTATTTTCAAATCTGTGTATGAATCAGAGCCGCAGTTCAAACCCGGGGATGAAAAAGCATGTTTTCACAGCACGCCGGGAAAGTCTCTGTAGTGGCTGATGCTTGGGCGAGCCCATTCAGCTCTTTTTTTATTCAAGAGAGACTTGTTAGTGGTACGCAGCCCAAAGACTCCCTCTTCAGAGGCAGGGAGAAGGGGATGAGAGCATCTATGTTCTATAAGTGTTCAGTCGGCTCGCCTTGTCGGAGTGCTTTCGACTGCAAAGCCCGACCGAGTGCAAGCGGTTCTGGTGAGTCGTCTTCTGACTCGTGCGGATCCACTTTTTTTCCCCCTCGTTTGTTGTTGTAGCTTCAACCGAAATGGGTCACACACACATACTGAAGGGTTTTAATGAATTAGTTTGTTCGTTTATATAGCGCCTTTCAGGACACCCGATGCGCTTTACATCGTGGGTGTGCGTGCTTCAGTCAGCAGAATACATCCTTGCTGGTAATTGTATTTTCTCCCACACATATATATTATATTATATCCTGACTCGACGGCAAAGCGGAGGAGGTAAACACAACACCGCTGCAGGAATGCTAACTAGTATCTGAATATCGGTGTGTTCGTATGAAAGGTTGGTGTTGGTGTCGTTGGGATGGCTCGGAATTTGAAGAAAAAGTCTAGGTTTTAAGAATAGCAATGACGGCTGTGAGCTAGAGACAGGGAACTACAGACGGTGACAGAAACGATCCCGCCGGAGAAAGTATGCTCGTGTCTGTGTGTAGGGACTCTGAGCAGGTAGAGTGGAGGCTGCTGTCACCCGAGTCCCCGTTTCCCCCCCATTGTTTCACCGTGGAAACCAGCGCCCGTGCGTGCTTGTGTCTGCTGCAGCTGCGTGCGGAACATATGAATCGTGTTTTATCTGACGTTGATGAATGGAAATGAATGCAAATGAGGTGTTCTTTGAAGAACGAAGGTTGGGGGGGGCTAGACTCCCAGACGTTCTCGATGTGGGTTAGCCCTCCAGGGATGTGGACCTCGCACGGCCTCTGTGTCATGCGTGGCCCTGTGTAGCTCAACCGGTAGGGGAAGACGTTAACACTGCTAGGCTGAGGGGACGGGTTCCCACTGGTAAAGAATGGCATTAAAGGCCAAGTGCGGTTGAGAACGGTTCTGTCTCGGTCTCACAAAGTGTCGGTGATCTTTTCCATGTTCACTTTTGTCGACGATACTATAAAACACAATGTGTCACAATGAAAACACAAGCAGTCTGCTTGCTTAAACGCTTTTCCAAGCTGGTCGTCTTCCATCCGCTCCACGGAAGCCTAACAAATCTCCTCGGACAACCAAGCGGCAGAGTTAGGGTAGAGTTTCAAACACTGCTGAGTCCTTCGCCTACACATAGTTTTGTGTGACAGTAGTGCAGTAGGTAGTCCAGCGATCTCTCCTTGGCTGCTGTGGTGTTAGGGTTAGGTGAGGTTTTGGTGACGACACCGCACTCCCCCTGTCATAAATATCTAGCCTGTTAAGCCCTGTGAGACTGTATTGGTGATTAAGGCCTATACAAATAAAATTTAACTTGAATCCTTGCATCCCCCCCCCAGACCCTGACCCACGCACTCGCTCTGACCCCCTCGTCGTCTTCTTTGTCCGTCCCTGCAGAAGTGCGTGTACTGCCACACCCAGAGCGACAAGCCCAACGCGGGCGCCTGCATCCAGTGCACCCACGACAACTGCTCCACCTCCTTCCACGTCACGTGCGCGCACATCGCCGGCGTGGTCATCAAGCCCGCCGATTGGCCCTACCTCGTGTCCGTCACCTGCCACAAGCACAAGGTCCAGAGTCCTGTGGAGAAGGCGAGTTGGGTTTGACCTATGACCCCTTTTTAAAGGGGCTATGTTTACTAAAGGAAGCCGTTGCATTGGTTATAACTGCGCAGAGGTATTGATTGGTTAGTGTACTTTGCTCCAAAGATATTTGTAATATATTTGTTCTCCATTATTGATTGTTGAATTAAATAGCTCAGGCATTATTAATGTGTTTAAATTAATCAATCAATAACATAATAATAATAATAATAATTATAGCCCTGATCCTCCTCCTAATCATAAAAGGGTCTTGAATACCAATAAAAACAGCAGTAATACCATGACACTGTAGCTCCACCCAGTTGTACTTCCTGTGCTCACTGTCGCCTCTGATGCCCCCCCCACCGACAGACCGCCATCCTCTTCAAGGGGCCAAAGGGGCCCGCCGTGGGCCAGCGGGTGATTGGTCGCAGCAGCGACGGCTGGTACTACCACTGCACTGTGATTGGTGCAGCCACGCAGACCTACTACGAGGTCAACTTCGACGACGGCTCCTACTGCGACAACCTTCATCCGGAGAACGTGGTGGTGGGTCTTCCTCCCCCCCCATCACATCATCATGTGCCAACCCTTTTAGACGGATTTATGCCGCTTATAAACCCGTTCTGTCATAAGATCGGGATGGCGCATCCATATCCCATTAAAACGCGTTTCATTTGTTCATGTTAATGGATTATTGTTGGTGTTGATGCAGATGGGACGGACGTGCAAGGTTTTATGATTATTGTCGTTTTGCTTCATAGCTGATCTCATGTTTGTTTGTCTCTCCTGCTCCTTCCACCCCTTACTCCTCTCTCCTCTCTCCCGTTCCCTCTCCTTCTCTCCTCTCCCCTTAATTCCTGCTCTCCCCCTCCCCTCTTCTCCTCCCCTCCTCCTCCTCTCCCTTCTCTGTCCCACTCCCTCTGTCTCTCCTCCTCCTCCTCCTCTCTGTCCCTCTCCATTCGCTGGGCTCTCCTCCTCTACCTCCCTCCTCCTCCTCCTCCTCCTCCTCCTCCTCCTCCTCCTCCCAGAGCCACGACTGCCTGGCCGGCGGACCCCCGGAGACGGGGGAGCTGATGGTGGTCCACACGGCCGAGGGCAACGTCCTCAACGCCTCCTTCGTCAAGTCACACGTCAATAGACAGTACCAGGTACACACACACACACACACACACACACACACACACACACACACACACACACACACACACACACACACACACCCCTACTACTACTACCACCATGAGTAGTATCTTACACTGGTGGATAACAAAATGATTGTCCTGAATTTGGTCTCTCTCCCTACCTGTCGCTCCCTCCAGGTGGAGTTCCAGGACCAGAGCCAGCTGCTGTTGAAGCACTCCGAGATCTACTCTCTGCAACACGAGCTCCCCAAGAGGGTCCGAGCCCGCCTGGTCAGTACCATGGCCTGTTTCCTCGTATGATTTGCATTGGTGGGCTTGTTTCGGGGGGGTCGTTTTGCCTCGCTGTCTGTCCCGAAGCGGTCCCTGCATCTGAAAACAGCTCAATATTTCCCTCAAGTTCTTTCCTTTCTGTCGCTTCGTACACGGAGGCGAGAATAACCTGGAACGACACGTTTTTTAGCCTGTACAATATTGCACAGAGACTTGACATAAAAAACACGCCTCTGTAATTTGTCATCCATTAAAACGAGAGAAATGCTCAACCGTGTGGAAAAACCGGGGCGTAAATGTCATTTTCTTTACACTTCAGTCTCACTCACCCATGGAACAGTTGAGAGCCATTAAACACGCCTCCACTGGTCGCATGAGGCAGGGTTATTAACGACCAACCTTGTTACCGTTCCAGGCCATCCCGGCTCCCAGCGTCGACCCCGCCGACGACGACGGCGCCCAGGCCGCCAAGCGCCGCTGCCTTCCCTCCAAGACCCCCACGCCGCCGGCCCCCCACCCCGTGACCCCCACGGCGCCTCTGGCCCAGCCCCCCCGCCTTCCCTCCCCCACCGCCACCCACGACCCACACAGTGTTACGCCCCTCCCCCTCGCGGGCCACGCCCCCAGCCCCGCCCCTGTCCTCGCAGACTCGGCCCACGTGGACCAGAGCGACGCCCTGGCCGTCGCGGCGGCGGTGGCCGGCATCGAGGCGCCGTTCCCGCTGGTCTCGGACCCCACGCTCACGTCGGTGTCGGCGCCGTACGTGTCGTCGTTGAACTCTGAGCCCCAGTCACCCCCGCCCCGCCCGCCGCAGCACCTGGGCTCGGAGGACTACACGCTGAGCACCGGCTTCGTGTCCTACATGGAGAACCTGCTGCAAGCCCACTTCCCCCCGGAAGAGGCCCCCGACAGCCTGTATTAACCCCCCCCCCCCCCTCCTGCGACCCCTGACCCCTCCGGACCTCAGCCGCCCACAGCAGACGGGAAGTCTCTGACCGAGGCTCATGCTGATGGTGTGTGTACAGGGTGGACAACACGGACCACAGACACTTTATAACACAACACAAGTGCACACAAACGCACGCACAACCTGAGCCCGGAGAGCTGGCGCTCCGGCTCTTCCCGCCCGAGTTCGCGGCGAGTTTGTGTTTTCTGCGGCGGTGTGCGCGCAACATATCCCGCAGCGGCAGCTAGCTAGCGAAAGGACGGGGGAGTGCTGTCATCCAAACTGTGTGTAGATAAACAAGCCCTCTGGGTGTATCCAACTTCATACCTCTCCGCTTGTATTTACCTTCAGAACGGCTCCGGGGGGTTTTGTACCGGGAGGAGAGGTCTTCTTCTGCTCAAGGCCTCTCTGAAGCCGAGGGTTCGGGGAAACGGGTTTGAGGGCTTTTGTTACACTCTGAAAACCAGCAACAAAAAAGGTCTATTTTTCGAAACCCGGTTCACATGTTCGTAGCCGTTTTTGGTGTATAAAATAAATAAAATCAAAGACGTCAATAAAAAATATGATCAGACTGTGATGACGCACGCAGCAGGAGTGAAAGAGGTAGACGCGGGTGTATTAACGTGAGAATCAGTATTTAAAATGTGGTCATTGCATAGTGAAATAAACTATTTGTGTTGTATACTGAGAGGCTTGCAGTCAGGATTTATCATTTTTCGTCATCGAAATAGATTTTTTTTTGTGAAGCATGTGTCCTTTATTTATTTGAGGCGACTTTGTCATAGCACAGCCTGACTCATCATGGACTTCCTCCGTTGACCATAGATAATTTATTTACTCTCTTGAATAACATTGCATCAGAAATGTTTGCTTCGATCCGCTGAAAGCTGATAATGATGTCCTCCTGGGAACATTTTCGGAATGTTGTCTGAATTTTCCTAAAGTGTTTAAGGATTAATGTGCTCATCATTCTTCATGTAAATGATCTATATAATAACATGCATTTGGGCAGAAATTGAGGATGTATTTTTTCTTTCTTTTTATATACATCTTAAATAAGAATCAATGTAGACTATTAATAATTATTATTTTTTTCTATACTGAAATGTTTCTATGTTCATTTTCTAGTTGAGGTTTCTTTAAAGGGGGTGGGCAATAATCAAAGCAAAGTTCTTCAAATTATAAGTTTATAGGAGCTGGACCACACCACACCAAGACGCTAAACTACTGAAAGAGTGCAGGTTTCAACAGTGTGTCACCACACAGCTAATGTACATAACACAGTACATATGTCTGGCTCACTTTGTAAATGTATTGCACATATTTGTCTTATTTTGTATATTGTTTTTTCTTTTTCTTCGTTTGCCATCAATTGCTCGAACAAATTGATGTTTTATGTATCCAAACCTAATGCAACGCATTGGGTCGTATCATAGGGATTAAAGACTGGGTTGCTATGGGCAACGCGTTTCTTGTCTTCTTCACTCTGTTCTTTATATTTAATTCTTATTTCCTTGAGTTAGATCGGAACCTGATCTCATCAATAAGGCCAGAGGGCCGCACCAGGTCATGCAACTGCTGTTTCTAATTGGTTTAAATCGGTGCCAACCGAAGTAATTTGCAAATTATGTGATTTGGCGCAAGCCTGGGCCAATCATTCAAATGGCAATCAACCAATCGAATTCAAGAAGTGGGTGTGTGTGGGTGGGGGCGGGGGGAATCTGCCCCATATGAAATCACTAGTGGGCCTGTCCACCTAGATCTGTGCTGGATAGATCAGTCTACCAGCCTACCCAGTGGACTGAAGTAAAAGTTGCTCAACTATCCAGCACAGATCTAGGTAGACACGCCCACTAGTGATGTCATATGGGGCAGATTTTCAAAACGGCTTCTAAACCTAATCCCACTCACACCTGGTGGTATAATATGTCCCCTTTAACGAAGGTGAGAGAGAAGCTAGAGTCTGGAGTCACTGCGGTGTGTCTCGCGAGCAAAGGGTACTCATGGCGGTGATGGTAGTCTCTTGTGAGTTGCTGTCAACGCGGGTGAGCGATTGTTCGAAGGGGCGGAGCTCCTGTCCAACAGGTGTGTGTTTGCGTGTTTGTGTGTTTGAGGAGGAACAAAACATTTTTATGTTGATAAAACAGTCGACCAGGAATAATATACATCCTTGCAACTCTCCTGTTTATGCCCAACCTCATATCCTCTGTTACCCTGAAATGAATCGATATACCGAAGTACAAATACATACACCTTCTGTCTGTGAGTTGTGGGACTCAACGATGGAAGGGAGAAAGCCTTCCAGAAACTCCTGTGTGTATTGTGGATCGATATATATTTTTTTTATATGCAGGCATTTTCCTGAGCCATTCAATGTGTGTGTGTGTGTGTGTGTGTGTGTGTGTGTGCGTGTGCATGTGTGTGTGCGTGTGTGTGCAGCAGTGCTCAGTGCTGAGCTCACAGGATTAGGACGGCCATTAACATTCTGAAGTGGCGGCTGGTCTTGGCACTGAGGCCTGAGAGGTGTCAGCCCGGCAATTACTTTAACAGCTCCAAACTTTGGACTCTTTTTATTAATCTGGACCCGGAATGGGTGGGAGGGGGAGGGGGAGGGGGAGGGGGGTGAACCAAAGACAGGCTCTGATCCAAGAGGACGACCAACTTATTGCGTCTTTGTTTAGTCGTGGACCTGAGGTGGGGACGCCACACCAGAGGGGGAGAAACAGTCCCAGATGACTCTTTCATGGATTCTTAATTTCTGTTTCACTCACAGGAAAAACTAAGTTTTGGGTGAAACGGTACAACCTTGAGCTGAGCTGAGTACTGCTTGCGTTGTCCTGTGTCGATAAAAGCATTTCATTGTTCCATTGCACAATTCATGGATGGATAGATTGATGGATTTCCATCTATGACAGGTCGGGAGGTAATAGGAGTTCTAATCTAATTCTTAAAGGTAATTATTGGTGATCGTTCGTAATCCCCAGCAATGCTTGTCATGTTTCAAATAAAAAATCACCAACAATGGTTGGTAGGTGAGTCATTGGCATGGCCACGGTGACTGTTGTAGTATGGGCGTGGTCATTTCAACAATAGACATTGATGGAGCAAACCTGGGCGTAGCCAGGTGAGCTCCAGAGACTATAAAATGTGTGCGTTGTATCAACGATCATGTTGTTGTGTTGTGACGCTATACTACTTCAAGCTTATGACAAACCCCTACTGCTGAATCAAGGTAGTGTTCAGGTGAGTGTGAGTTAATGTGGGTCTCCAAAGACGACACAGAAATGTGAACTCATCGCGGGAAACGTTAGTGATCCTCATTTGCATAGTTTCATTTTTATTTGTTTACTTCTATGAAACCATTTCTAGGACATTTCTCAAGTAGGTACGGGAAAGATTATGGCTGCTCGGGGCGGGACCTCTCCTCGCCCCTGTGTGACGGGTCTTTGTGTTTCTGTAGAGGTCCGGAGGAGCCTGTGAAAAGAGCAGAATAAAAAAGAATAACACTAAGTGCTTTTTTTTTTAATGAAGTGCATCCAGTCATACACAACAAATAAATGGCCGCCCCCTCTGAGCTCGTAATCGCTCCATTAGTCTGAAAGAGACCAAGGACCCCTATCTCTCTCTCTCTCTCTCTCTCTCTCTCTCTCTCTCTCTCTCTCTCTCTCTCTCTCTCTCTCTCTCTTGTTTCCCTTTTGGATTAGACCGGCTGCATCCATCATCGCATTTGCATGCTCAACACACACACATACACACACACACACACACACACACACACACACACACACACACACACACACACACACACACACACACACACACACACACACACACACACACACACAGAGACGCATAAATATAGAGACAACGCCGACAGATCTGTTTCTTCATCCTTGTCTTAACACACACACACACACACACACACACACACACACACACACACACACACACACACACACACACACACACACACACACACACACACACACACACACACACACACACACACACACCTATTATCCTCTTCTTTGACAGTTTTTCCGAAGGCTTCTATAGGTCTTCCAGTAAGACGTGAATAACAATTGCATTTATAATCCTATGTCCTCGGTCGATTTATACTCAATCATTCATTGTCTTAAATTGGTTGAGAGCCATGCATTTTTGAGGTCATGTCAGATTGTGGTGACTTATTAATTTAGCACATTAGAACTAATACACAATTAGTGAATCACTACTCAAAGAACACCAAGTGAATGTAAAAAGAAAATGAATGAAAGAATGCAAAACGTATTCATGCTAATTTTACAAGTGATTGAACCTGTGAAAATGTCATTTACTTTATGAATTCAGTCCGATGAATGGGCAAACGGGTGGTGTGTAGCTTAAAAGGGAAGGGCAGCAGCTTGGAGCAAGACTAGCCGACACACTGACAGCTAGAGTGCTTATCAGTATGTGACTCATACTCATTTTCCCTCCATTTTGCTTTTAATTTTTCTGCCGGCTTGCCCTCTGCTAATTCACCCGCTAAAAATCTAATTTCAGGCACAATTAGCCTTTAGCACATCCACGGCGGCGGCTACTGTCGCGCGTATTTCTCTAATCCTTTGTGAACATCTAGTCTTTTCACCCGTCCAAATGACAGTTCTAATTGTGTGCTCCTGAAAAGCAAATGGTGGTCTTTTACCAAGATAAACGGATTATAAGGTCTTTCTTAGATTCAGGGTGGGTGGGGGGGGGGGGGGGGGGTTTGTTAGCATGACAGAGTTATCCTCGCTATCATTATGGATTGATTTAGTCTCTAACCATTTTTATTCAATTTTAGGCGAGGAGCAAGCAACTCACTCGCCTGTTAGGCTTTGAATCACGATGCCTCGCTAGTTTAACAATAATGGCGAGTGACAAGTTCATACTTTACAGCGTCAGCTCTTCACACTCACTTTCCCACCCTCGATACATTGCTGTGGTTCTGTGGGGGCTCTGAACAAAGTTTTAAAGAACGGGGGGGGGGGGGGGGGGGGGGGGGGGTTGGCTTTTATTGTTCAGTCTATTATTAACTCCCAGTGGGGGTCGAGGAAGGGGACCCAAGCACTGTGGTTAGATTCATAGCGAGATTGTTTCCTGATTCAACCTCCCACGGCATAGCTCACCTCCTCTCAACCCGTCCCCACGGTAGCATCCCCGTGGCTAGCATTAGCGGGAGGGAGTTGAGCTTTCCCTATCACAGCCATTGCCTCTACAGGAGGCTGTTCCTGCTCATCTGCCTGTGGTCGCATGATGCAGGGAGGAGGCGGAGTAGGAGCAGGAGGAGGTGGAGGAGGTGGAGGAGGAGGAGGAGGAGGAGGAGGAGGAGGTGAGGAGAGTCAGACGCTGCGATGGATCAGGAAACCTTCACAGTAAGAGTTTGGAGGCCATGACGGTGGACGACCCGCAGAGGAGTGGGGAGACAGGGGAGAGGGAAGAGAGGGGGTGAGACGAGGAGATTGCTGGGAAGGTAGGAAATAAAATGGAGAGAATATCGCAAAGGGAAGAGGAGGAAGCCGGGGGAATGAGTGGAAAGAAGAGAGGCGAGAGGAGGGACCTAGAGGGAGGAGTGGACGATGAGGAGCCACCAGTTCAATGCATAGTCCAGCTGAATAGGACTTGAGAGGAATGGGGAGGGAGGGAGAGAGACGTTTCAGAGCAATAATTAAAGATGCCTCAGAGGGAGGGAAATAAAAAAAGCTGCAAGCTGTTAAATCTCTCTCTCTCTCTCTCTCTCTCTCTCTCTCTCTCTCTCTCTCTCTCTCTCTCTCTCTCTCTCTCTCTCTCTCTCTCTCTCTCTCTCTCTCTCTCTCTCTCTCTCTCTCTCTCTCTCTCTCTCTCTCTCTCTCTCTCTCTCTCTCTCTCTCTCTCTCTCTCTCTCTCTCTCTCTCTCTCTCTCTCTCTCTCTCTCTCTCTCCAAGTCATGGTCGGGATTTCATTTTAATAAATGTTAATTCAATCTCAGGCCTGCCTCACAGTGTGTGTATGTGTGTGGGCTCAACACTTCACACCTGGGGAATTAATCAGGGACATATTGTCCCAAAGGGACACACGCCACTTTGCTTTTCACCTTATTCACCGTACGCTGGCGCTCGTATAAGATTGCCTTTATAGTCAATATACACGCTTCAATGGTGTACTTACGTGCGCAACAAGTTAGGATTCCATTATAAATTATCTGTTCAATTAGCGTGTAGACCTATCAATGATCAGTTATTATATGCCACCATATGATAGGCAAATGCGGTAGAAAGCAATGTTCAAAAGTAGACATAATTAGTTATAATAATAATTATGTAAAATGTAAGAAGTTTTTTTGTTAGTTAAAAAAAAGCAGACTCACTCACAGACTCTCGAGTGTAGAATTAAGGGTATAGAATTAAGTAAGCGGAATTTGAGAAATGGAATATAATATTCCATCCTTAATATAATGTCCCATAACAGTAGACATCCTTTTGTTTCGTCGTGTGTTACAGTGAGCACTTTATGTCTACAAAGGAAGCAGGTCCTCTTCCATGTTGCAACGATGTTTCTGCAGCATGCAGTCCAGAACAGACAAAAATCACAAGCTCTTTAAGGACGCGTTTTTAATTCAATCAGAATCACTATCTTACTTGTAAGCTATGACCTATCAACCTGACATCGGCACACCAATTCCAAAATACATATTGTCTGGAACTTCAGTGAATTGTTTCTTTTCAAACGGCACAGACCAATTAGACAGACCTACAGCCAATCAACTCGACGAAAAGAGTGACACAGAGACAGCCATCTTGGTTGGTTATGAAAATGCCTCCAAACCCTTAGGATGCTCATTGACATACATGACCGGCAGTTAAAAAAGTGGGCAACAAACAACTGGATTATCGCCGACAGCATTAAGAGGAAAAATGTTTATCAAAATAGGTTTGATTGCAATTAAACTCCATGCGAAAGTTCAAGAAACACGTTAATTGGCCCAGGCGGAAGTACAGGCCAATGGCGATGTGGTTCGGAGTAACAGGAGGCGTCAACGCAACGTTTTGATGGCTGATGACTTGGAAAATTCAGAAAGCATCGAGAAAGATGTCCTCTCAAGGTAAAGTTCAACATTCGTTTTTTTGAGGTTGCTGAATCGTAGTCTTGACGCCTCAGGTGTCGTGGTTTTGGGCATGACCCGGAGAGTGGTCGAGGTTCAACGCTTGAGGTTTTCAGAGATATGATATCGTGTCGACTAACGGAATACATTTATTTACATCAAGGTCGAAATGAAATGTCCCTCGCCCTCTTGATGGAGAGTCCTCCATCGCGTTCCATCCGACGCTAATTGTTTGGAGGAGAGGTTGCTTGGTTACGCCCTATTATAAACCAGTTCCCAGCAATACAATTAGCGTGTATAATTGTCACGCAGCTTTAGCGTGTCGTCCTTGCTCCTCACTTCCTACAGCGAGTATGTCGTCTTAAACCCCTGTTGAATCTTCTACTTTATTGTTAAAAGCTACAGTTGAACACTGTTGCTGCTACTGTGATAATGGTGTTGGAATTTAAACACGGTATCGTTTTTGTGCGCGTGTGAGTGTCACAGCGTCCTAGAAGTAATTGCCCCTGGTTGTAGGACACACACACACACACACACACACACACACACACACACACACACACACACACACACACACACACACACACACACACACACACACACACACACACACCCCATCATGTCAATAAATAGCTACTTTACTAATTAACCAAAGGTGCATTTACATAATTATAACCAAGACCCTATATTGGCCTACTGCTTGTGCTTGGAAAAGCAATGTGAAGTAACCTCTACATATACTGCCAATCAATGCTTATCAGCCATTGATCCGTATAACCTCTTCATGAGTTTTAATTGATTTAGCAAAGCCGCTATCTATATTCGTATCTATTTTGGAAAGTCATTATTCTCCCCCATTATGTTGTGATGTACCAAGAAAACAATTAGCGATAACAGTCCAATTGAATTTCAATCCAATTAATACACAATTATAGCGCTAATCAAAAACAAACTTGTTCTGAAGCAGATGATAAAGTCTGACGTAATGGATCAACCGCTTGGTATATTTATTACTTCCGTTTGAAGTTTCAAACCCTCATTCTCTCCTTTTTTAAATGTCATTTGTGAGAGGCACTTTTTTCCAATTAGACTGGCAGTTTTCATCATCTAACCCTTTTACCGTGCTCTGGTTGCATTAAAACAGGTGCTTAAGAACGTGTCTTACTGCTCGAAAAGAAGTTTGAGTCTTAGAGGGGTGATGTAGCCAATATAATTTTTGTGTCAACTTAAACTGAGTAATCGGCCTGTCTTTTATGATCTTTCACATAGTAGTTTATGCCATTTTATCAGTGTTACTAGAAGGAGGCTGACATTTTGAGAGAACAGTTTTAGAATCCTATGTTTTGTCTGTTTCTGTCCGCCAACCGGTTTGTCAACGTTTTATTCTCCAGACCCCAGATCCGTTCTTTTCATGACTTCGAAGTGCCGCGTCACGACGAAGGGTCACCGAGGGTGAGGTGAGTGTGTGTGAATGTGAGGTGCTCCGTCTGGGCAGTGGTTGATGATGATGGCCGCTCCTAAGAGAGGGTTGAGCTTCTCCAACCCTCGTTGAATAACGCCATGGTGTGTTTGACACATTTCATATACAACTTCGCTCAATATGACACTCATCAATACAACAACTGCACTAGTTTAAAATAAGTGAAAACATTGCTGTAGGATTTTAACATGTGGACAACGCGTCCTCCTACCTAGACTTCTCAGCCCAAAACGAATAACTTAAAGGGTTCGAAATCTAGCTGCACTTTAAAGCAGGAAGTATTGTCTGCCCACTAGAGGGCAGTAGGTACCTGCCGGTCTCTCCCGAAATGTAAACCCAGTCACCCACTGTGTGTGTGTGTGACCGTGTGCTTCTATTAATACATACATGCAAGTGTTTGTATATCTGTGTGTGTTTGTGTGTGTTTTATGACTCTGTGTGAGACCCAGCCAGCATGATTCCTCGGGGTCACCCCCGCCCAAGGACAGAGCTATGTTGTGTCTTTACTGCTGGTACAGCTAGTGGTGGTGGTGGGGCTGTTTGGGGTGGTGTGGTAGGAGGATGGAGGTGGGGGGGGTGAGACAGGTCTGAGCTGTCCCCAGCAGACATCTGCTTCTGGCTGGGCCACTAACCAGCCCGCCCCACCCTGCCTCTCAAAGTTAAAGGGTCGTCAACACTGCCATGGTTTAATCCCCTAAATGGGAAAGTCTCTAAACACTATTATCTTCCATCTGCTCTCTCTCTCTCTCTCTCTCTCTCTCTCTCTCTCTCTCTCTCTCTCTCTCTCTCTCTCTCTCTCTCTCTCTCTCTCTCTCTCTCTCTCTCTCTCTCTCTCTCTCTCTCTCTCTCTCTCTCTCTCTCTCTCCCCCCCCCTTTCTTCGTACTGTGAGAGTCATAGTGTGTTAATGTATGGCTGTCCCTATCATTCCCCACTGCGCCCGTGCGCGTGTGGTCAAGAAGGCAGCCAAGATCTGCAGGAAGTTGTACTACTGGCAGGAAACAAGATGGAGTTGTATGTTGTTGAAACCATTGACGAATAGCCATAGAGGAGCGGCCAAAAAAAGTACAAAATAGTATTTACTTAAAATATAAATATATTTTATGCAACATGATTTAAGATGAATTTGAAATGCAACACAGCACAATAAATCAATTGAGAAATGTAAACATTGTAATGTTTTTATTATCCATCATTACCCTAGCTCCCTGGTTTACTCGTATATGGATGCTGGCCAGTCCTGGCCTCTCCAATATGCCACCGGCAATGTTGACCTATGGAAGGCCAACACAGCATCTATGGGTATATATTTATGGTTGATACAGCCTGTCTGTTACCTTATCCAAACCAGAAATACACACTGAGGAAGACGGTTCATTTCAAAAGACTCTTTGGGATTTCGGGTCAGTGACCGAAGAGAGATCATATCTGAGAGAAAGGGAGTCGTGTGTGTGTGAGGGATTTTCCCTTGGCTGCAGTGTGGATCTCATTCCAGGAGACAGAATTAAAACCTAATCCTGGTACAGCGCAGTGCCTCTCCTGCCCGGCCAAGTTTGTGTTTGTGTGGGTGTGTGTGTGCGTTTGTGTGGGTTGCTGTGTGTGTGTCGGCCTGTGTGTGTGTGTGTTTGGGTCAACGAGGTGCGGTTGAGTAAAGATAAGGATCAGCAAGTGGTAAAGGGTGAGAGAGCTGGAGATGAACTGGAAGAGAGTGAGTGAGGGAGAAAGTCCATCAGAACTCCAGGACAGGGTTAGAGAGCGATAAGGGGAACACAATAAACACTGTATCTACATTGTAGTCGACGTGCATGGAGAAAGGGTAGATTAGGGTTTGCCACTGGTGGGTTTTGGATGATTTGGTTTGTGATGGATGCCATGCTTGAATATGATCTGCGGTATTAACCTCGCCTCTGAGTCATTTGAGCGCCAAATCCTCAAGGCATTATGTCACTGATAAAGCTCTGTGGAATCAAGGGCTGTTAGACTAGGCTGCTAATCAGCTTAGCGTAGTTTAGCATACCCTGACATAGTACTCCACCGTATGCAGAATCCCACTGTTATTTGTAATAATAAGAGTGCACTAAACAACATTTGAGGAAACTTACACCATGTTGGTGTTGCAGCCCGGCCAGTAGGGAAATGGGCATGTTTTGGAGAAAAGGCATGGAAAGCACGAGAAAGAAACACACACACACACACACACACACACACACACACACACACACACACACACACACCACACACACACACACACACACACACACACACACACACACACACACACACACACACACACACACACACACACACACACACACACACGGCTCAAATGTCAACAAGGAAAATTGGAAAGGAGTAATTCTTTCTGTGTGAAATAGATTGCGCCTCATATAAGTCCCCAATATGACAAATTGATTTGCTGGAAGAGGTGAGCGCTAAATCCACAAGACTTTCTCTTTATTTTCCTCAGTTTTTTGGGGGGCAAAACACAGCACTTGAGTGTGATTGAAGTCCCGTTGCCCGGGAGGGATGGTGCCCAACATGGCGTCACGTAATTTGTTATTTTTCCATGACCTCTCTCGCCCAGTCAATGGAACGATGTCAACGTATGTTGAAATGGGGAGAGAGAGAGAGAGAGAGAGAGAGAGAGAGAGAGAGACGGCAGTGAGTTGGAGAACACAAAGAGATTAGAGGCAGTGAAGATATGAAGTAATTATTCTATATTAATGTGCCACCGCACACCGCGCCTGATGCCCCTCGGTTTTCTGTGTCGGTCCCGTTATCGCCCCTCTGTTGTTGGGTCTCGGTGGGGTGGGAGGGGTGCTGTTTGAGCGAAGAATGAAGGAAATCAAATCGATGAGGTTTCTTTACAAGCCTCTGAAATTGGCTGCTCCCTGGTGTTGTGCGAGTTGCTGATTGTCCGAGCCTTCTCTGGATTTATTTTCCAGTTCCTTCTTTTTCTTTTCAATCCTCGGACTCTTCCCAAATAGCTCTCGCTCTCTCGTATATGTAGATAGATGTATAATGAAGTTTGAACCCTATTGCACTTCAGATGAGTAAAATTGACCTCAATATTAAACTCTGTGTGTGTGTTGTGTGTGTGTGTGTGTGTGTGTGTGTGTGTGTGTGTGTGTGGTGGGGGGGGCACAGACAGAGGGGATGGTTGTAGCTCAGTACCACCAAATTATTAATGAAATAGAAATAATGTTGAAAGGCTTTATTACACGTCAAAATAACCGAACTTACTTTCAATCAGCTACCCTAGCAACTCGATGTAACCTAGTAACCGAAATATCTCCTACGTCAACGGTTCCTTTTCATAGCGGCCCTTTTTCTTTCCCCCTCCATGTTAATTCAAGTGAAATCACAGTCTTCCTCACACTGGATCTAATTCACCTTCGTTGAAAGAGAGGTCTTCGTGGAACGTGGGCCTGACAGGTTGTCTCCTCTGTTATAAACTCCCCCAGCTGTCGCTCACTTTATCCGTTTTCGGTTAAATGTACAAACCCCGGTGCGAACACTTGCCCTCCTCCCGGCACACCTCGGGCTCGGCCGTGTTGTCGCCGCCGCCGCCGCTGCCACCGCCGTTGCAACCGCCGCTGCCACCGGAGCTAAAAAAAACATTATCTTTCTGCTCATTAACCTTTTGACAGGGCATCCATTTGGTGCCGGCTCTCTCTCTCTCTCTCTCTCTCTCTCTCTCTCTCTCTCTCTCTCTCTCCGTCTGCACCCGTTTTCCCCGCTCCGCCCCCATTGGTGGAGGCGACGGAGCGCCGCAGACGGGTGGCTTTTAAAACGTCCGTCTGTGATTCATGGGCAGAGGCACCGCGCTCCGCAGAGCGACCTATCCAGGCAATTTGTCCCGGACGTTTGGCTCCATACTAATGAGACGGTCCGAGAGACCCCTTTTTTTTTTTTTTTTTTTTTGGGTGATTAAAATTAAGGAGAGCAAGGTCCGTGGCGTTGGTCATCGAAATGCTACACACACACACACACACACACACACACACACCCCCCCCTTGGATGCAAGGACAATTGTATAGCAGGGATGGGCCGAAACAGTTTAAAACGGCTCTGGGGAACTGTATTCTGGGCTCACCCTGCTAGAGGGGAGACTAGTGTATGTACACATTCAATTCGCAAATTTTCTACAGCGATTGTGTGCATTTCTGTATTTGGAAGTCACATCTCTCCTAAACGCATTATCGTGTAAAGGATTTGCCACGACAATTTGGGGGCTAATTCAGGATGCCTAACCTGAGATTTTACTAAGTATTACTCCAAGAAAAGTGGCTGAGGACTGGGTGCCAGTGCCCGATGACTATAATAACCAGCTTACTGGGGAGGGATAGAACAAGTTATTTTCTGTACAGCATCCTAAAGGAAAAATAATCCGGACGGGTGTGACCGCGATACTTAGAATGTTGTAAACAACTATTGTGTGCTTTTATTGCATTCAGAAGTCTCCTCTGTCCTTGTTGTGATTATCTCCTGAAGGAATCGCTTAACACCTCCTTGTACATAAAACACATAGAGGTGGATGTACTCCTTCATGTGACGGCGTATTCTGACGCCCACACCAGCCCGTACGCCTGGCTCTATATAATGGGCCCGTGTTTGCTCGGGGTGAACCTGCTGTGTTGCGTTTCTAAATATTGAGTGTGCGGAGAGCGGGCTATTGACGGCACTGAGGACGCCGTATCGACCCGGTCACTCAGCATTAAAACGACGGGCCGCTGAAGTGTGCCGGCGAATAAGCTGCCCCCCGAGATACGCCCGCGTCCTATTGGCTGACAGCCGGAGAGAGCATGGCTCGTTTCTAGAAACAAGTTGTTTTTTAACCGACTCTAGGGGCTGGGTAATATGGAGATCTTTGTGTTTCCACCAAATATCGTTTTATACAATATCGACATATAAAGGTGCTTGTCCATCATCCCAACCCACGGCAACATCGACCAGTGTGCCGAACCTAGCGCTGGGTGTAGGCTGAACGTTCTATTACTTATTGTAAGTCGCTTTAGATAAAACCGTCTGCTAAATGCCCTAAATGTTAATGTTAATGTAGACGACTTCTTGGCTGCCATGTTTAATCGGTGTTGGCATCCTCAGCCTACATTTTATTGTTGGCTGTTGTGCTGTGCGAGTACCTCGACTAGTCATGCTAATTACAATGCATACATTTGCATATTTGTACATTTGTACAAAACCAGATACTTGCTGCTTATAGCTTTTTGAAAAAGGAGATATTTGGCAGCTTTTCTCTGAATTTGGGTTAGACAAATCAGGCTAATTCCGGACCTCGCTTCGTGCTCTGGTAACTCGCATTTGCCAATACGACGGAAAAATAGACTAAATGATCCACCGATGAAAACCAAAACAGATGGATCAATTGACATTGAATAGCCTATTGGAAAGCCTATTATGATCTTGCTAATGTTTACTATTGACCAATCATGATTGTTTTGTGATTTGAAACGTAATTCATTATCAAAATCAAGTACAAATCTTAGTTTCATCCTTAAATACAAGCCAACAGTCTTAGAAAAGTGGGTTGACCATTACTACGCAGTAGCATGGAAACATGTGCACTCCAATGTCAGAACAATTAAAAACTGCTATAGGGGTCGTGTGTTGGCTGGAAGCTGCATCATGTTTGGCTGAGATTGCACCCCGTCCTGGTGTTCCCCTCGTATCAAGAGGCTGGTGCAACGAGCAGAGGGAAATGCACCAGAGCGGGGCTCACCTGAAGCGTCAGGTGGGGCTCACCTGAAGCGTCAGGTGGGGCTCACCTGAAGCGTCAGGTGAGCGCTGTGGAGCTGGGCCAACAGGTGCTCCACGCAGACGCCCGCAACCGCGCTGGAGGTGGGTGTGTGTGGGTGTGTGTGGGTGTGTAAGTCTGTCGCTACAGTGTCCAATGCGTTCTACTGTATAGCGGGCGGCGCATTGTGAACGGGTGGCATTTGGAACATGCTGGCGGCAGACTTCTTCCGTTCGCCCCCGAAATGGAACAAGCCACTATATTGGGCGCTGGGTTTGTCCAAAAATGAACACACCTCTGACTTGCATGTCAAATATGAATGTTAAATGTTCCAATCACACCGTCTTCTTGGCCATTCTTCCTGGTTCAGTTACAATCCACTCCATAAATAAAAGCCCACAGTTTTATAATTCACGATATTGCCTGTTTCTGTCCTAGGAATGATGGCCATAATCATACACGCTGCAGTAAAAACCATAGAGCACTGCCAACGTTCACATCTCCACAAGCCCCCATCGAGTCGATCAAGCAAATGACTGCAAATACAAACGTACACACCCAGAAATCCTGCTTAGAAGACACACACACACACACACACACACACACACACACACACACACACACACACACACACACACACACACACACACACACACACACACACACACACACACACACACACACACGTAAGTAAGTGGCAGTCCATTGATTTTTTACCTCAAAGCCATTTCAGGGGATCAGAAAGTATCCGTGTGTGAGTGTGTGCGCACATGTGTGCATAATTAAAGCTAGCCTGTTTGAATTATTCAGAGCTCAGGTCCGGCCATCTATTGACACACGTTCAGGGCTTTAATTACCATGGGGGTCAGAGCACGGCTGACCACGCCACACCATCAGATGCATCTAATTGCCAGACAGCCACCGGAAGCCCCTTTTGGATTCAGGGTTCCATCGATCTGAGGGCTTTTGTTTTGAAGGAACGTGGATGTTGGTAATGACATGACATTTACCAATCTGAGCGGGAGGAACACTTGGGGTGTGTGTGTGTGTGTGTGTGTGTGTGTGTGTGTGTGTGTGTGTGTGTGTGTGTGTGTGTGTGTGTGTGTGTGTGTGTGTGTGTGTGTGTGTGTGTGTGTGTGTGTGTGTGTGTGTGTGATAAGCTTTTTTAATAATGCATAACTAGATTTTGTTTGTATAAAACTATACAGGGGAGGGCTGTTGTGGTCTATGGGTAATGAAGGCCAGGTATAATTCTCTAGCATGATGTGTAAGCCCTTTATTTGTACGGCTCATTGTACAATCAAGAGAGATATTTGCACTGGGCCTCCATGCTGTCTCAAAGGGCGGCAGTTTACTTGACAGAAAATCAGTGATTAGGTTTAGCTTTTCATCAGTTCATTCATCAATCTCATCTCTGCTGGTATTTCAAAGCTATCATTGTTATAACAGCGGCACTAGTTATATTATGGCCATAATGAACGCTTCCATTTGTAGCCCGCGGCAGTTTTAAAAGGCATTTAGCAGTAGGTCAAAATGAACAACAATAAGGGATGCACATAATAAGTCAAATCAATAACGTAAAGGAGAGACGAAGGAATCGAAAACGCACGCCGCAACCCTGGAACGGGCTTCTTTAATCTCTGAGACACAAATGAACGGCGCCAATAACACTTATAGGATGTACACGCATTCACAGCAGGGGGGAGGGGGAGAGGGGGAGGGGGGCTTCACAGACTTAAGCACCGGTCCTGTGGGACCTCCATCACCGCATTAATCATTCATATCATACCAGGAAGCCTGCCGGTGCGGGCGGCTCTACTGCTGTAGCGTACTCGTGAACGTGCTCCACCTTTGTTGGTAACGGCCCTGCGTTTATCTGGAGTGTTGGAAGATCTGCTTCCGTTTCCGTTTCCTGCAGGGGTCGGGGGCTGTTGGGGGACAGTTTCTCTTTCTTGGTTTTGACCTCTGATTCTCTCGCTCGGTCTGCTCTCGCTCGCTCTCTCGCTCCCTCTCTCTGCCTCACTTTCTCTGCCTCTTTCTCCCTCTATGTCTCTCTCTCTCGCTCTCTCTGCCTCACTTTCTCTGCCTCGTTCTTCCTCTATGTGTGTCTCTGTGTGTGTGTCTCTGTCTCCGTCTCTGTCTCCGTCTCTGTCTCTCTCTGTCTGTGTATGTGTGTGTGTGTGTGCACCCCTGGGAATGCGTTGACGACGTAATGATGAGGACTCGTAACAATAATATTAAAGCCATTGAGGAAGCTATCGTCGTGTAAGATTTCCCAAGAAAACATCCTCTTCTTTTGAAGTGCGTTAATTCCCATTCTGCTCCTGCGCTGGGTTGTAAACTTAAGGCTGACATGTCGTCCCCGGGCCTGGCTGCGAACGGCACCCCGATGACTGTCATTTGGCACTGGGTAAATTGCCATCTGGAACAATGAGTTTTATTACTGAAGAGCGTGCTTAATTATTTACAAGCCACATCTAGCCCATAATACAAATTCAATCTGAATAAGGCTTTGGAGAAGGGGAGAGCAAGGAAGGAGGGAGTTTTTTTTCTCCATAAATATTTAATGTGTTAGCCTTTCCTTGTTTTAATAACAGGTTAGCACTCTGTTGAAAAGCCCAGCGAAGTGTCGCAGGCTCTCTTTATTTCCCTTCCTGTTGCTTTTAAGTTAATGTCAATGATTGGAATCGAACACGACACACTCTGCCATGAACACCACAGATGTTCCCAACTCGTTCCTGGTTGGTCAGCTCACAAAGTGCTCCGTATATTAGATATGCAAGCGTAACCAGACCGTCATCAATAGTTGATATACTAAGGTTTCTTGAAAGACTGAGCAATGACATCATTCTATCTTCATGTTCCAGGCTTCAGTAGTTTGGACTTAAAAACTCGTCAAATGTCTGTCTCGCTCTCTCTCGCTCGCTCGGTTATTATTTCAGCCAATACTCCCAACACGGGCCTTCACACTTTTGTGTGCCAAAAACACGGTACTTTGGACATCAAGCACATTCACGTACACACAAAAAAAGCATCTGGAAAAATCTGATCATACTGAACAATCAATTTCTTCAGTTCATCTTCAGTTTAATTGTTTGCTTAACATTCCAGTCTATCGTTACATTCCACAATCTCTTAGGACTCTTTTGCGCTCACTGATCTATAAATACTATTTTTAAGTTACATTATTTTTTTTTCACAAAGTGCTTAACAATGACACAATGAATAATGCTTGCAGCCAAAGGCACGCCTACCATGGAACAAAAGGGAGGACATGTGTCGCAATGTGTTTTTGTTTTTTCATAATCATTCTTTTGTTCTTGCTCCTCTTTTTAAAATGAATTCGAAAATGTGTTTTTATTTCTAGCACCAAAACTAGCGTGGCCTCAGGACACTAAGTGTCCGCAGGGGGGGGGGGGGGGGTTTGCTCAAGGGTTACTGCCACGGAGTAATCCATACTAGCGGGGCCGAAGGGGGCTACCGGCGGCTCGGCCCCAACGCTAAGTATCGATGAAAAAGGAAATAACGACAGGCAGCGCTAGGGCAACAAACAACTTCATCTATTTCCTTATACATATATTAATGGCCTCCAACTCTGGGAAAAGCCTTTTCCATTAGTTCCATTCATTAGCCATTGGAGCCAGGGCTAATGCATCTCCTCCCCTGACGCTGTCATAAGCTGCTCCGATTGGTTCGGGGTGGCTGACCAACCGCAGTCCGCCGCCGACGCTAACATATCGGGCGGGGGGGGGGGGGGGGGGGGGGGGTCTCTCTCCGGAAGTTTCCTCAGGGTAGTCTTTACTTTTAAAGGGAGGAGCTTGCTGCCGCTGATTGACTTCCTATCGGGCTCATTGCGCCGGCAGCAGCTTAGATATGCCAGGCGTCAGGGCGGCGATGAGTGCTTATGTTCTCTGACGGTACCGCAGCCAAAGCCTCAGACGTGTTTACCGGGGGATATAAGTTAGCCGAATAAATTGTAGGACCAGTCGGTAATGATTCATGGTACGGGACCCAACCAGCTTCCTGCTTTGAATATGTACGCTTGTATTCTCTTTTTTTTTTACTTGAACAGTTATTAACTCACCCTTTGGAATCTATTAGAGCCTTTTAAAATAAATTCATTCCCAGTGAAAACCGACATTATTATTGCTAAAAAAAGTGAGCAAAAGCTTTGAGGGGAGCGATGCGCGCGAGAACAGTGCCGGTCAAGGTCCATTTTGAATTGGTCATTTTGGAAGACTTGATTTCAATAGCATAATTACTACTCGCACTAATTAATTCAGCGGCAGAGTTTAACCCTTAATGGTATTAATAATAATACTAACGTTAGCGGTAGCTTCTCTTACAGCAAGCCCCAACATCTGGAGCCCCTCTTTCTGAGTGGGGGAAGGCGGGGCGGGGCAAGTTGTGTCTGTGCCGAGGTATCAACATCCACTCCTCCTCCACCACGAGACCCAGCGCTGGGAAGCTTAATTAGAAGGAGCGTAATGAAACGGAGAGCAGGCCCCCCCTGCTGGGCTGGTGGGCTGCTGGAGGAGGCCTTCCTCAGGGGGGGGGGGAGGGAGGGAGGGAGGGAGGGAGGGAGGCAAGGAAGGGGGGAGAAGATGAAGGAGAGATAAAATGGCATGCTAGGAAGGAAGGAGAGAGAGGGAGGGAGGGAGGGGGACAGACTGTACCATGCTAGGAAGGAAGGAGAGAGAGGGAGGGAGGGAGGGGGACAGACTGTACCATGCTAGGAAGGAAGGAGAGAGAGGGAGGGAGGGAGGGGGACAGACTGTACCATGCTAGGAAGGAAGGAGAGAGAGGGAGGGAGGGAGGGGGACAGACTGTACCATGCTAGGAAGGAAGGAAGGAGGGAGGGAGGGAGGAGGACAGACTGTACCATGCTAGGAAAGAAGGAGAGAGAGGGAGGGAGGGAGGGGGACAGACTGTACCATGCTAGGAAGGAAGGAGAGAGAGGGAGGGAGAGGGAGGGAGGGAGACAGACTCTACCATGCTAGGAAGGAAGGAGTTTGAGGGAGGGAGGGAGGAGGACAGACTGTACCATGCTAGGAAGGAGGTGAAAAG
This sequence comes from Gadus morhua, assembly GCF_902167405.1. NCBI lineage: Eukaryota > Metazoa > Chordata > Actinopteri > Gadiformes > Gadidae > Gadus > Gadus morhua. Next base: position 8,837,995 of record NC_044059.1, read on the forward strand.
AGGGAGGGAGGGAGGTGACTACCATTTCTTTTGAATAAAGGGATGGAAAAAATGGAGGGGAGGGACATTAGCATGCTAGGAAGGAATGAAGAAGGAAAGGAGAGTGGTAGCAGGAGGGAGGGGGGAGAGTGATGGGTTTAACTAATATTCTCCTACAGATCTTAAGAACGTCAGCATGGGATTGTGTCTTGCTGCCTTGCTCCGTGTAAATTCCATTGCCACCCTATATATTATTGATATTGCAACCCGTTGATTTGTTGTTGTAGTAGCTTGGCAGCTGTTGGTTTGTTGTTTACGGTCTGTAAAAGTAGTCGGAACATTGTACTACATAGTTTTGAGCAGATACTTTTATTTTTTCATTGTCCATCTAATTGCGGTTTGCTATCAGAGCTTGTGTTGAAGCATTGAATCCTGAAGCCAAGGGCAGGGATTAGATTGCACAACACTCCTTCTTGAAGTTTGATAGGACATTGTGAGTGTTTAATCAGTCAAAGTTAACTTTTTTTATTGATAAAGGAAAGTGTCAACTTCAACTTCCTGCTTACGTGCGTCAGTCTGCGTCAATCATGAGTTTTAATGGGTTTCTAAACACAATGTCTTCCATGGCATTGACGCGTCTACTGCCCTCCTGTGCCTATACTACAACAGATGATTGTGAATTGACTTTCTCCGCATGAACTGCAAACTTTACAAATACCTTCGGCCGCACGCTAGCTAGATTCGATGAACGATGAAGCAAGCAAGTTAATATTGACTCTGTAGTTTAATTTAAAATATCATTTTCAAGTGAAGAATTGGAATAGGTTCAATACGCCTCCATATTTTCAAAACGTCTTTATATATATATATACTTTCATATTTCATCTTTTGCTTCTGGCCAATCAGTCTTCACATTATTTCTTGGCACGGTTTGTCAAGCTGCAGGCGCCATGTTTAAAAATAAAAACAAATCAGTTGGTAGAACTTCGGTGGCGGCACCACAGTGTCTAGTCAATCCTAGAAGGGAAGCTTCACAGCTCCCCCCGTTCGGTTTCCAAAGATAGACAGAAGAAGACGCAAAAGTGTGAAAGTGTACTGGGTAAATAAGACCCAGATAAATATACACCGCGCTCATACGCAATACACCCTTTAAGCAACGTCTTCCGGTTTTGGAAACGGATATGAATCAGACTTTTCATTAAATTGAGTATTTTGAAATTTTTCACATTCACACACTCACACACTCCGCCTTAAAGGGACTCTTACCTTTGTTGCATTTGAGAATTACAGCACATTCAAATCATCCCGCCTTCCTCCAATGCCCCACCCCCTACTGTACTGTAACGACCTCGCCGGTGACATAATGATGTCGAGTCATTAGTAGTTGAAGGTAGTTTTAATGAACCAAAACCAGGTCACTGAAACCCGTAACATTGTAACCAACGGCAGAAAACCGACACAAAACAAACCCCGGTTACCCCGGCAACCCCCAACACGGTCTCACTCGCGTGCAGGCCCCCACCCTCCTGTTCTTCCAAGGCCCTCCCCCAGCTGACCTAATGATTCGCCCCCACGCTGATTGACAAGAAGAACATTACAATACATGCACATAGAACAACTGGCATAGCGGACAACGAAATATAATGTAACACATAACACACAAACTATTTAACTGTCTCAGGGTCGCTACAGTACAAAAGTTCTAGACTCCCATGGGTTATGTTTAGACTCCCATCGGTTATGTTTAGACTCCCAGGGGTCATAATATCTACCAGGGGTCTAGTAAACAAGAAATTTAGCAGGTGGCTCACTGTAATTTTATGGGCTTCGTGTGATACCGTTTTGAGGCCCCATGTTGAAGGACAGTGGTCCCACTGAGTATAAGAAAGGTGTATGAGCATTACAAACAGAGTAGCGGGACAACGTAGCGTCTGAGGCCGAAATGGGTCCCGTAATCGGGCTGAGTGGTGCGGTTGGGTGCCAACGGTCTGGAGGTCTTCCTGTAGCTCCAGAGTAGCGGGACAACGTCGCGTCTGAGTCCGTAATGGGACTGATTGGTGCGGTTGGGTGCCAACGGTCTGGAGGTCTTCCCGGAGCTCCAGAGTAGCGGGACAACTTCGCGTCTGAGTCCGAAACGGGTCCCCTAATCGGACTAAGTGGTGCGGTTGGTTGCCAACGGTCTGGAAGTCCTGAGAATCATCCAGGGGAGCGGGACCACTTGGCTTCTGAGGCCGAATCGGGTCCCCTTGTCGGACTGAATGGTGCAGTCGGTGGCCAACAGTCTGGAGGTCTTCCTGAGGCTCCAGAGGAGGGTAACTCTGTGAGTCTGAGTCCGAGATGAGTCCCCTAATCGGACTGAATGGTGCAGTTTCAGTACGCCGTGGACCACTTTGGTCTGCCATCGTCAGTCGCTACGGTCGCTACTCGCTACTGTCTGCCGTGGAATCAAAACAAACCCTCTAGTTGAGGACGCGCCTTGATGACGCGGGCCCGAATGCGCCACAAGAAGCAGACGGAAAACCTTATATATCCATGCAGCAAACAGACAGGTCTGTCGGCCAATAAGGTCATTCGGTCCGAAGAATTTTATTGGTTGAAGTTTTCACTAAATATTATGAGAGTAAAATAATTGTTTGTTTTTACTCCTGGTGGGTCTGTCTTGCATATTAGAGTGTTATTACCTTATTAATACTAATTTAACCTTATCCAAAAAAAGTTTAAAAATGCAACAAAGGTAAGAGTCCCTTTAAGAGTGAAATGGTTCTGCCTCGGGCATAACCTGAGGCGGATGAGAGTATGATGCCAGTGGGTTGTTTTGGTAGGGATTGGGGGGGGGGGGCGGTGATGTCCTGTGATGTTGGTGGTGATCGGGCTCATAAACAGGGATCAAGACGCAGCAGGGGAATCGACAGGAGCCTGTTGATCGGTATGCTGTGCGCTCACCGCCGAGCGACGGACGGAACCGTCCTCTGTCGCTGAAGCCCTTAAACGCCGAGCTACTAGGGAAGAGACGCCATGTTCTCTTGATCTAAGCCATGTATCCGTGATTTAACTTGTGAGTGCGCTGGAATAATTACCGCTGGTGGACTTGATTCCCTCTATCACTGAGAGAGTATCCCGCTAGAAGAGAACCTGTCCATTACCCATCCAAACTTCACGGTGAGGTTCATGTAACGGTTTGGCGGAGACAGGTTTTGGTTCGCCAAGGTACGTTTTTGGTAAAGCAGGGGACTACACAACATTTATTTGGCAAAAGGTTAACACGGTTTACAATTTCTGTTCATAGCCTTTTCTGCCTAATAACATACATTGACTGCATAAGGAACATAAGCACTTCATTGTCAAATCTTAACTAAAAGCATAGGTTAATTAGTGCAAGCAAAAAAGGCAGCTTTATTCTCTTTATACAACAATTGCCCATGATAGACATATTCTATCAGCATAAAGCGCAGCATAAACCAACACACACTGTTGCACGTTCAAAACAACCCGGATCTGTTCATTTTATTTTCATGGTTTTCTGCAAGAAGAGGAGTTTGTCCACATTTTCTGCCCGACGAGATCTCCTCTCAGTCACAATGTCCCCTACTGTAGGGATGACTCTCACTTGCTACAGATGTCCTACACTTCATCATTGCCAGCTGACAAGTTTCACTGGGGACCATGGTCAACGTGCACAACTCTTTTCCCGGCAATATATTTATTTGAGGACATGACTTTTTGACTGAACTCTGAGGAATATGAACCGAGCGATACATACACGCCCCCAAACCGTGTCCAGCAAACTGAACGACTCGGTTGAACTGTCCCATCCCTACAACTAATATATTTTAGAGGGCACTGTGGTCCAAAATATCAAGCAGCGCTTTCACCCACAGAACGTCAGGGACGAGCAGATGGGGTGAGACAGCCCACAGGTTGGCTGCAGACATCGGGGATCGATCCCGGAACCTTTTTACATCATCCATCCCTCTCTAGGTACACAATTTCTTGTTTTTCCTATCCTTGTCTCTCTGTATCTAAATTGGGGTTGTCGTCTACACAGAAGCTTGTGTTAAACTCAAAGCCTCCCTTTGTAAACCCCTTCCCATCATAGTTCAAACCCACATTCAGCCAGCCGAGTCTTGATTATTCATCTGCCGTGCAACAGGTTCCCCTCCGCCTCGCCCTCCTTCCACAGTCCCAGCCAATCAGGGATGAGGCATGCGTCAGTGATCCTGAATAATGCAGCCCGGAATGAAAGACGGGGAACACATCAAAGTGCGTGAGGCGGCCGGCTCTCCTCTGATTCATGCGGGCGAAGGCGGCCCGGCGATGACGAGATGAACGGCGGCCGCTTGCATCAGGAGGCCGCTGACGGAAGAGGAAGAAGCGTTTTCAGACCGGGGTTTAAATCATGGAAACCGCCGCACAGGAGACTGGACAGGGGAAAAAGAATCCCGTTAGAGCTGGAATGATTGGACCATAAAACGGTGCTCTTATGTATCTTTAAACAGCCTCGCCCGGAGAGAGCCCACTCCGTTAAGAAATTATACAAATTGGGAATCATGGAAATTCACCCGAGCCTGCTCTGCTCGAAGGCTGCCCACTAGGTGGCACTCTTTGGTCTTGGTGATGAGAAGCGTACAGCAGTGGAAGTCTCTGTTGGACTGTTGGAATATGGAGTTTCTTCATCTCCCCCCCCCCCACCCCCTGTCTCAGAAAACTGTGGAAAAACTTTAAATTGAGAACATGCCCACATCCTGTCTCATGAGTTCTGCTGGATTTCTCTGGTCAGAAGTTATCTGTGCTGTCTGTCTCTGAGAGATCACAGGGAGTACCTCGGATGCGTTTTGACTGAACCAAATTGCTAATTATTTTTAAGGCCTACATTATCGTAATGAGAAATCTGAAGTACAGCATTTTAAAGTATGACTACCTGCAACACTAAGATTTAACTATCTATAGAGGAATACACACTCTATACTCTACAAAGTTTAATATAACTGCCTAATTCTTAATAAATGATGGCCTTGAGACGGAATGCAGAGATGTAGAAGGAGGGCTTATGCAAAACTTTCTACAGCACAACATATGTTATGTTGTGAAAGCCTGCAATCAATAAAGGGGCAGCTAAAAAAATGGTTTGAATAGCAATCTAAAAACCTTGCATCGTTTCGTCCTTTCATCGTAGTTCTCTATCCTACCTCTTTTGTGTGTGCATGGGACGATAAACGTACATAGTAACGATGGAAATCACAAAGAGATATTTTATCGAGATAATCGTTTTGATCCGCATAGTCTCGGCTAGCATAGCAACGAATTAAGATTGAGGTACTGTAACACAAAGGACACTTACGTCAGTGGATATTCCCAGAGGGCAGGGTCCCTGGTGATATGAGCTTTGAGTGAGGGAGAGCTCAGATCTTAAAGGAAGAGAAGACCCCAGAGGGGGGGGGGGGGGTCTGAACTTCAAAAATGTCTTACCTGTGCTTACCTTGAAGCGCACAGCCAATCGGCAGTGCCGCCTCACCACACCAAACCAACATGTCTGTGCTGCTTTGTTAGCGGAGCCTCGCCTGGGATGTGGTTCATCTTGTTTCAAACAGACCGGAGGAACTGAGCCCCATGTAATATGTTTGGAACCAACTGGGACCCCGCGTGGGTTCTCTCTCTCCTCAGGTAATTATGAAAGCGGGGAGCTTTTTTGTAGAGGTATGTACGCTGCTAATACAATCCCATAATAATCACCCTTAATCTTCTCGCCCTGTACCCTCCACTGACGCTCGGCATTACAAGCAAGGGACCGCTGCAGGTCATCACCGCAGAGGGTACGGCCGCCGTTCATAAGGTGAACAACACTCTTGAGCAAGGGCACATGCACCAATGCATGCAGACTCTTAACTTGAGGCGACTGCTGCTTCTGGTGAGGGGGTGTGTAAAACAAAAAAACAAAACTTTTTCATATTGCCAAAGCATAACGGCTTGGAAGATGTTATAAAGAACAGAATAATCAACTTATATTTGTCTGTCTCTCTGTCTCTGTCTCATATGTATCTATAATTTCCCTGGTGTTACAGGTTCAAGCCAATGGGTCTTTAGTAGGGCTTAGTAAAATTGGATTTAGTAAACCGACACGATTTGGATTAGATTCCCGGTTAGATCAATTTCGATTTCAATATTGCTTCGGTTGGGTATATTTCATTTGCGACTAGATTCCCAGAGAACTGATGTTGTAAACTGTTTGAAACCCTCAAACCTGGTGCATTATTAAAAAACGGTTTCCATTAGGAATTCACCCCAAACGGTAGCGCAAAGCATTCACTTGAGAAAAAAAATACTGCAAATTCTGCACACTCTGAAACTGAATTAACGACATAGATATCTAAGAATTCTGAGAATAGTTTTTATGTAAAAAAAAAATAATCCTGCCCTATTTTTCTGAATTAATGGGATTCCTAAAAATCACGCGAGAAACTCTTAACGGCATGGAGTTTGGTCGCTGCTGCTAATCATCCTCACCCTCAAAAGAAGATTAAAAGTACAGGGTCGATGTAATGTATCCAATTTATTGGTCAACATGCCAAATTATGTAATCTGACTGTTCGCTTGAACACATGTAACAGTAGAGAATGCATTTCAGATGCATAATCTCGTAACAGCGAAGCAAACCATATTGGTTAAATTGATCCCGGAGAAACAGCACCTTGCCAGGCGGATCATAATGGGCTTCCCGTCTGTACAACCCCTAAGTCCTGTGGTTCACAAAGTGGACAAACTAATAACAATACCATCAATATTACTCAAGGACTTCTCCCAGTGTCTCAAACATAAACCAAAATAATTCTTCATTAAACTCAACAGGTGGGGACATGTTTTGCTTCTCTGAAATCGAGCTCTCAAGTGAATGACAGCCTCTCTTGGGGCTTTGGTACCTCATTATTTCAGAAATACAAGAGCAGATTATTTTTCTCACGAAAACCTCCACCATTATAACTTTTCTCAGAATTGAGATTATTATGTTGCTCATTCAGTAAAGCAACAGCAGGATTTATTTCCCAATAAGAATTACGCTTCCGTAAAAAACATGAATGCATAAATTAATCCATACATTAATGTACTTTTTTATTCAACATGACGACACACGCCAAAGGCAGCACACGCCACAATAACACGATCAAAGCCCATCAATACAAAAGAAAAGGCGTTTGACGTTTTCTTTACCCAGCCCAAAGCCATTGGCCTCCTTCAGTCCTTGTCCTGTCGTGTCGGCCAATCAGGGTAATTGTTGTGTCTCTGTGAAAAGCGGTGGGGGCTGGAGGGGTGTTGATGCTCGAGGGGTCCGTGGCAGCAGCTTATTTTAACCAGCCTGGGGAATGCTGGGCCGATATTCATGTGTGGTTATATGACTCTGTGGTTGAGTCATTTGTATTTAACATTTAGATAGGTGAGGGCTATATTTAGGCTGTGTGTGTGTTATAAGTCTAGTACTGATTATAATTTGCAATAATTAATAGCTTTGATCCAAAGTGACTCATGTGCAAATATTTAATTGAGTGTTTCAAAAAAATAGGCTTCCCTTGACATCTTTCAGTCAAAGTGACATAAAAACATGCTTCACAAAAGAAAGAGATACATCTGATGTATGATGATGAAACAAATCTGCATGATTAGTCATTCTATTGAAGTCTAATGAACTAAAGAACTGACTTATTCTCTTAGAAAGATTTGAGGTTTGATATCTCTACCTTCTTTCATGTCTGAACATGGTTTCCCTCTAGTCCTCTTTACTACATTAGACATGTTGGACATGGAAATATTGCCTGATTAGCTTAACCAGTGTTTCTACTATGCTAGCGCTGAATACCCATGCTAACTAGCATGACCTTTCTGTCCTTAGTGAAGAAGACCACATGGTAATAACGCCAGAGTGCCAGGTCAACCGCTACGACTGTTTAACGTTGTCTATAAAATTGTCTATTACTGTACCGACAGCGATATAATGTTGATTATTTCTTCAAACAAATGTACTCATTGTAAGTCGCTTTGGATATAAGCGTCATCTAAATGACCTAAATGTAAAAATGTAAATGTAATTAAAGGCCACTGCAGCACACGCTTTATTTCCGCCACTGCATTCTCCAAAGCTGTGGTTTCCAAAGGGTGGATCGCGGGCCGAAATTGAGTCACACCATGGGTGAAGTGGGTTGCAGGATATAAAAATTTAATACAGAAGTATATATGCATGGCTAAACAAATTGTTAGTTGCATGTTGTCATTAGTATGTTTGAAGCATTGATCTAAAAGAAGTAAAACCCAACCTTTACCATTTTACTTTTATCTCCCAACTTAAAATGTCATGTAACCGGATTTAAGGAACTCCTATTCTTTCCCGTTCATCTTGTCCAGTGAGTTGTGTTTTAGCTGGGCGGAGAGGGATGGAGGGCGGGCTGGGATTGTGTTCTGACACCTGACACGCTGGCAGGTCTAGTCATTTGCTCCCTGTGCTCTGAAAAAGGTTAGGTTGTTCCCGGTCACCCCCGTCGTTTGAATTTATTTCCTTCCAAATAAATGAAAAAATGAAAATGGAAAAAAAGCTGGCCTTTGTGTGAAGCCATGATACTGTTTACAAGTAGGTGTATGTAAAAGGAACAGGGAGCACAATGGAAATGTCAGACAAATGTCAAATGCCCGCTGGCTGGGCGCACTGTTTGGTTGTTGATTTTGTACTCCAGGCGGCTGAAATAGTCTAGCAGGGAAGTGTGGTAAGGGTCCGGTGTGGGGACCTCAATGCCCCCCCTCCCCCCTGTTGAGACAGACAGACAGACGGATGGACAGAGAGAGGCCTTGTATGATGCATCATGCCCACTCCTCTACTTCCACAACTATGTGCATGAAAGCACACATACATGCTCCCTGAAGTTCAGACACAATCCAAACAAGGTCCTTTTTCCTAACGTTCTCTTCACACAGACAGACACACACACACAGGAACGGCCTGCACTCACTCGTTCGATTGGCTGGCCTTTTTTTGCGGTTGGCAAATGTATGACTGAAGCAATTATCCATCCGAGTGAAGGGCACTCGATGCAGAGTGAGCAGCCGTAGCTGCTAGCAGATGTAGCTCTCAGCGCTACCGTGTTTTAATGGGCATCATCCTCCACTAGAGCTAAAGTTGCAGCGTTGAGGTTATGCTCCTGTGACTACCTCTACTTGAGCATCCTGGCAATCCAGAACATCAGCTGTAATCCCACAATCCACTTCAGCAGGATACACAGAGCACGGTTGTTATTGGCCGTTATCCAAACACACTTTTTCTTACCAGTCATACATTATCAAAATGTTTTATGTTGAAGCGGTTTAAATATTCAGATTTAGATGTTGAATGTTAAAAATTGTTCCTGCAACGGCCGATCCTCCCCTTTCACTTGCTCTACTGATCTCGGTGACCACAGAATATATAATGTTCACTCAGTTTGATTCATAAAACTGATTCAACAATGAGATATCTATTTACTGATACAATTGGTGAACATAATTGATTAATTCTTACCATGCTCTTGAAATACATTGAGTGACATTTAGAGGTTTTCTGAGGGGGAGAATGATTTTGATGACATTTTGTGTTGCTACTAGGGATAAATATACATTAATAATTAAAATGATAACGATAATGACCATTTGCAGAAGGCAGGTTACATAGTGCTTTACAGAGTAATAGAACAAAACTGAAAAGTACATACAAACACTTAAAACGGTACTAAATACTAAATTGATTGATTTAGAAAAACACACAGCTTCATGAAGCTGTAACCTTGACTTGTTAGACTTTCTTGCTCGGCTAATGTTGGGAGTTTTTCGCTTGAGGAAACCTAACTTACAGATTATGAAATAGTTTTGTCTCTTACTGGAGCATTTGGTTGCAAAATCGCTAAAAGTGTATTATATCGTGTAATGTTCCTTTTTAACAAATTAAAACAACATTGATTCTATCACAAAGTCCTGTTACTTAAAACAGAACTGTGAGGGAATAAAAGGGAAGAAATAAACCCTCTCTCATAGAGAGACGTATTACGAAAACTACCGCGTCCCTCCTAGCAATTCAAATCCCCTGCTGACCCAGCCGAGTTCAGGGCGAGACGCATCATTAATGAGATGGGCCGTTCCCCTGCTCTCAAACCTCCATTAAGGCCTTAAAGCTGTCCTCAGACACGCCGTCATCAAGAGTGACGGCGTCCTCGGCGTCGCTTTTACACGGTGCTCGGAAGTAACGGCGCTCTTAACGCGTCTCCGTGACAACTGCCGCCAAAGTCGTCCTAATTAGTCATCGCTGGCCTCCTTTCCTTTTGTCTCCGGCGTCCATGTGAGAGTGCTGATTCCCGGTGTCAACCAAGTGTGTGATTGTTCCCACTTAGTAACTGGTTCAGAGGGGTTCACACTCTCGTTAAGTGGTTAGATAGTCGTTAAATGGTCAAGTGATGGTGGTGTTCCAGTCTGGAGAGGAGACGATACCACAGGGTATGACGGAATTCACAGAGATGGTTACGTATGTGAGGAGGTTATTAGGAGTAACACTGACAAGTAGGTAGTGGAAGACGCAGTTAACGCACGGATGGCAGAGGTCAGGTTTGAAAACACTCGAGGGAAATCTTGGGTTATCAGGTCATCGGTTACAGCGTTTGATTTATGGACACAATGTTTCGTATCCTGGCATACACGGCTCTTAAATCCATAAATGGAGACACAATGAAAGCACATGGATCGGAGAAGCGGTTCGTGTAAACGTGCTATTTGGATTGGATTCTCATTTTCTTTTTCCCGTGTCCTCTACTAATGAATGGATTCACTTCTTCAGAAGAGGAGTTAATGAGATGCATAGGTTCAGGTTGGAGACACGCCAATACACACACGGTATTATATACTCACCTGTTTCTAGGATACCACTTTAAGATGTTCACTTTCCAATGAGTTATTTGCATACGACTTAACGGTTCTAATTTTGAATCGAATGGAGACATGTTTAACGGTGAAGGTGTGGCTGCAGATTTCACATGCCCTCACTAACCTTAGCTTATGTTCATATAAACCTACAACAACATATTTGTACTATGCACACTAGAGGGAAGGTGGCTTATATTTAATATTTGTTTTATATTGATCTGAAAAGAGAATTCACCTGTTGCTCGTTTAGATTCTAGATATTCTAGATGTCACATCTTTAATATTATTATTACTTATTGTACAGAATAATTTCCTATTGTTAAAAACAAGGTTCTGCATTTAGTGACACTCATACACTGTTGAAACCTTCAAACTATAATTTCAGGACCATGGAGAGCGAACAGTGCACTCACACATTGCCTTCTGAAAAACAGCTATTTGCATGAACCCATTTGACAATTACCCGAAGAACCGGGGAACTCTGAGTGATTTTTTCTGGAGGCTCAACTTTAAAAGCTGTAATGTAGCTGCATTGGAAATATTAAGGTGTTACTTTTAAGGCTCGCTAGGACTGCCGCATTGACACATCTCATTACACCGTGCTCTTTTTCCCTGACTTTGACGCTGCAAACTGACTTATGATGTCCTCGAAATCCAGAGCCCTCATGAGCTCAGTCAATGGTGAGTAGAGGAAGTTCAGACGGTCGTCCAATGCTCTGCATTGTGTTCCTCAGTTCATTGTTTACTCGTTTTCTTGTGGACCCTTCTCACTCACCTCACATCACACCCACACACTGGCACTTAAAAATAGTACCTAGCATCGTGTATCTTATCCTAGCTATCTTTGTTGGATGCAAGGAATGGATTAAGTAATTGAAGGTGCTTGAAAGTTGTTTCTACGAATATCTTTACTCTAACGACGGAGATATATATTATTTCTTTCTTCTGACTAATGTACTTATTCAAAGTTGCTTTGAGATGAAAAGGTTCAAGATTCAACTGTTGTTATTTGTCACATGCTTGTACAGGATATGCAGAGAAATGTTTGTGTGAAATACTTAAATACAATGCAACAATATAACCACCTTTGGATAAAGGCATCTGCTAAATGCCCGAAATCCAAATGTAATCACATGTAATAATAATATAACGGTTAAACCAAAGGTAGAAAACTTTCAGAAATGTTACTTTAGGTCCATCCCACTCAAAAATCTCCAGCAGGTGGCAGCTGGTGAGGCCTCTTCCTTTATGAAATACCTGTACTGAATAAGTTGTCTAGGTCTGTTGGATACGTTGAGTTGACAGCGTATCATCCTGTCTGCGCATATCAATTTCTGTACAGTCCTTCTCAAATAGGACACCAAAGACATCCTAGGCGTCCGCGTTTGACACAATCGGTTTCGGACAGGAACCTATCAATGACATAATGTCTCGACCTTAAATCTCAGACTACCATCAGTGAATGTTGCTACCTCATCATCAAAGGACGAACAAACAAACCAACAAAACTTTGTAACGCTCTGAATGAGTCATACTGACAGTGGGAGCAGATTCTTTCCACCGAGGAAACTGGCGTAGAAGGCGGCCAACATGCGACTGTAATGACTGCAAAAGGCCAACAGGAGTTGCTAAATCCATGTCACTGTCTTGAAGGTAAATGCTCTATGCTCATCGCTTAAAATCAGATTTATACTCATCAGCACAGTCTCAAGGTTATCATGCAGTGATGCTGCAGCAGCAGCATCACTTTTAGTGACGTGATGCTCACAAGAATTCAGTGTCATGGTTTTGCTTAGGTCTCTCTTACTGCAATGTAGTTCTCACAGAGAACTCTTTGTCGGCCCTACAACTCCACTCTGTGCGATTGTTAGGAAATATCTTACTCCCGCGATGAGTGGATGTACTGCAGTAGGTATAAAGGGATTGCAGTAAAATATCACATTTTTAATTCAAGTGCGCCCAGAGTCCGTTATATTTACTGGACATGTTTCTCCATTGTAGTAGCTCTTCCCCGGCTGTCTGGCAAGTCCAGCCCCGATTCTCGCGGCGTTTTAATTACACATTCCACAAGGCTTACACCCGTGTGGCAAAGGATGGGCTCAAATCCAAGAAATCTTTCAACAGCTTTGGCCTCAGCGCTGACTGATCTGAAAACAAATGTGAGCCGGTCTTTGTGTGAAAGATCTGGCGTTCGAATCGATTTCAGAAATGTTTTATGCTCTTTGGATTCCAGCTGCTATGAAGTTCTTTGTTTTCCTGCCCATTATTGAGATTAATTCTTAATAGATCTTTAGAGGACCGGTATGAAGGCTTACCTCCCCTCCCCCCTCCCGGCCTTGCTTTTCCAGTGTGTTCCTTCACAAAGGGGTCAAACTCTGCAACTTGCTCAAGCAAGCCTAAGTAATTGACGCGGTGCAGTGATCCCTGTGTTTCATCACGCCTTTGGAATAATAGAAGCCCCTTCTCTGCCAAAAAACAACTTCTACACGAAAATACCCCTTTCCGATACTTTTCTCTGCCTCGATCTGTCGACCAAGTGAAGTATCCACTGTAGATAGATACTTGTTTTGATCAGTTTGTTTTGATCAAGCGTTTGGTCGGCACTCGGCACTCTTTATGTGGTTGGACATCCTCTCAAGGTGCTTAATCACAGAAGCCATGTACGAACGTGTGGCTTTGCGACGACATGGGTTTGCAGCCGTAGCGACAAACTTTAACCAGTTGTTACAGAAGTAAAGTGAGTCTTGGTGTCTGCTCATGGGCCCCATCGTCCCATTTGGTTAATCAGGGCCGCTTTGTCAAAAGGAAATGGAACAATTCCTAATCCATCTATTCCGGCAACTGAATATCGTTTTTGACATTTGTGCGGGTGTGCTAGTGGTTCTATATGTTCCTGAAGGGTTACTGCTATAAGAGACGTGACGGTTTTAACAAGTCTTGATTCTCCAGCACCCTTAATGAAAACGACTCCTGTGGTAAGAGATTCAGCTTGCAAAATATATCACCCTTTCCAGACGTCATTTTAATTAGACATGCATTGTCTCCTGATGGTGTTGGCTTTGATCCCCCCCGCCCCCCTGACAACCTTGGTGTCTTAGGTTGGAAGCCCACCAGCAACAACTCTTCCTATTTAAATATTTTCCCAAACACCCTCCAAGACTGGAGAGCAGGAAGTCTGCTGGATCTTTGACACGGATGTTCATCAGTTTATACATCATTAATCGATATAGAGAATGAAGAAGGGAGAGTGGAAGAGAGGGAGAATCACACACCTGTGTGAACTTCTTCTGTGGTTTTAAACAGCTGGGGGTCCATGTTGTGGAGGCTATCTCCCGGCAACACACAAAATGGCTGACAATATTCCCGCTGTGACTTCTCCTGTTTCTCTGTATTTATCACGTGTATGTCAGAGACCTATACCCGTCTGTGTGACTGCGCTTGGCTTTTCTTTCATTGTGTAGTTTGTTTTCTGTGCGCCTGTACCTACCAATATAGTGTATGTGTGTGTGTATGCATGATACAGCAGTTGTCCTTTCTCTCCACAAACCCTCCACTTATAGGGGAATCTTTTTTGAAATCACAGCTTTTACACGCGGGAGCACCTATCATCGGTCTGACACAATGCTGCCTTTTGTGAACACAAAATCTTCGTTTTTTTCTTAAATTGTTGACATGTCGTTCATCGTCAACATGGTCACCCATGCCATTTTGTCACCGTTACTAAAATCAAACCGTATGTAAAAGTAAAGCAAGAGTTAAACAGGAGTAAGATCGTATTTTCCCTGTCAACCAGTTTGTGAATGTTTTGCACTGCTCCCAATTCAGGTGGTGTTCTTTTTCGTAAAGTCAACGGGCCATTACAGATGCACTCAGACATCACAACAAAGGGACCCTGGTGGTGAGGGTTGTGTGGACGTGTGGAGCTCCGTCTGGGCTTCGGTTGATGTCCGTGACTTGGATAGGGTTAAGCTTCTCGGACACCTATAGTGTCACTGCACGGTGTGTGTGGTGCATTTCATATAAACCATTGCTCATGCACGACAGCGGTACCATCTTAAAAATGTTTGCGCTGGCCGTAACCATGTCGTCCTTCCAAGATAATCATGAATTCACAATGCATTTCATGATTAATTAACTCAACAATGACCAATAGAAAACCTACTAGTAGCATGATCAGTAACATTCATACGCTTCCAAATACGAGTCATTACGTTGCGATGTTGGCCATTGCTTATTTCCACTGAGATAAGATAAGCTAATTTTACCTTCTACTCAAAATATGATATTCAGAAAAAACTACTTGTAAGACGGGATATGATAAAACTATTAATACCAGAGACATTCAGCTTGGTACAGAAGCAAATAATTGACATTATCTGAAAGTGAACTCTTTTTTTTAAAGGGGGACTCCTCAGGGTGTCACCAAGCTAGTGAAGGTAGCGCTGTAGAGCAACGTGGACCGCACTGCTGTGGGCGCCGTCTTCCATAGGAGCTGAGAACAGCAACAACTTCTTTCACATTTAGTTCTTCTTTTTCAAATGAATTGCCGGCTTTCTAACACACACACACACACACACACACACACACACACACACACACACACACACACACACACACACACACACACACACACACACACACACACACACACACCGGAGGTTCTACCCCTTTGGTATATATATACTCCCGTCTTTCACTCTTTTGGTTTTGGTTCGGTGATTCACTTGTTGACGAGATGCCCACGTAGTTTCTATGGTAGCGGAGCTATTAAAAAACACACAACTCCTTGACTGGGGTGTTGCCTGAATGGAACTTGAACGTTCACGTCACACGATGTCACGCGTTTTCACAGAGAGCTCATGTGTTACTGCTTGTGAACTTCAACAAAAGACCAGTCCCATCGGCTCTTTGAAGTAACTTGACGTGACTTCGCTTTGTAACACTTCTGGGCTTTTGTGTGCACCTCAGTATTAACGTCGCTTGTTTCAATATTTTTATATTTGATACCTGGGACCTCAAAGGCATGTTTCTGCTGTATTATGCCTTTGTGAGGATTTAAATGTCATTGGTCCTTTTTTGTGATAAGAAGTAGCCAGGGATTGTGATTTTTAGGGTGGCCAAGTGTCCCCATTGGTACAGGACTGTCTCGATATTTAACCCTCTGTCCCGCTAATGGAGGCCAATGTCCCCCAGTCAAGTCTGGCCATAATGTCAAGCTCTGAATAATCTTGAGGTTTTCTGGACGGATATTTGAAATACATATGCTGTATGTAAAAATAGGTTTCAGAGTGCGTATCTTTCCCTGTCTGAACCGAAGCTGGCAGAGGCCACTGCTGCAGAACTGCTGATCGTTTTTCCAATTTTATTTCTGAAGCGGTCACCCGAAGATAAAATGAACGCTCCATTGTGGAGGAAGGAAAAGGAAAGAAAAGGAAAAAAACAGTTCTAGTCATGTTTATTAAATGACCAACTCCTTATTATTGGTAGGTAGAGCATTTTGGTACCTTTCGCCCTTGTTTAGATATTTAAATAGCTGCTAAATACGTTCATTATTATTGACTAGTGGGAATACCACCATGGAAAACAAAATCTTGGGAGAACCCTAAAACTATTATTTTTAAAGGCTGCCTCCGTTGTTCATGTTGATTCTCACACTGAACTGGTGGCAAAGGGCCAACTATCATTATGTAGGATAATGTTAAAAATATCACAAATAATATCCAAATGACGGGGGGGGGACGTTGCAAATATAATCAGCTAGTGCTTTCAACTCCGCGTTACACCAGACATTTAAATTTTGGGCATTTAGCAGACGCGTTTATCCAAAGCGACTTTGGTTCATGGATGCATCCACACAGTGACAGCGGAGTCGTCAGGAGCAGTTAGGGTTAGGTGTCTTGCTCAGGGCACCTCGACACTCAGCTAGCAGGAGCAGGGTATCCAACTAGCAACCTTCCGGTTAAAATTCAACCCCCTCTACCTCCCGAGCTTTACGAAGCTATAGAGACGCCTCATCAGCACTAGTGTGTGTTTACAGGTAGGTTGGCTTGGGGGGGTTGAACCCAGTATCTTTTGGCTGGGAGTCTTAAGACCCAAACCACTGCACCGTCTTTCCCTCTGGCAGCCTTCTGCCAACAAGCTGCCTAAACGCGATGTCTGCAGCTCTGTCAGTGAAGTTGAAGGAACCCTGCTGCTCTGACTTAAGAAGCTGTCGCCCCTCGATTTTATTTGTTTGTGGAGCGGAACTAATTTCATGTCTCTACAGAGCTATTAATAAACTGCGTTGTGGGTTGTGATACCGGATCAAACTCCACGTGCAAAGAACCAGGTATTCTTTATGTTCTACAGAATAGCAGTTTTCTGAAGGGGTTCTTTATCTGTGTTTTCACGGCCTTACCCTACCTCATCACGACATACACGCGATCACAAGGTTCGACACACGCACACACATCTTACTTTACTACTTCTACAAATCACAGATCGGAAAGAAATAGTTGTCACATTGATGATGGGTCACACGCCCGACTACTCATATTTATAGACATAGATCTCAATAAATATGATTTCTATGAATATAAAAGTAATATTTATAATTTGCCGACTGCTTTGGCGGACATGTGCTGGCTTCAAGAGATGTGTAATGTCAAAGTCTAGAAATTCACTTTTGAGATTTAATCTTTGCATTTTTGGGCTTCTGTTCTCAAACCTAAAGGTCACTGTTGTCTTGCCACCATGTTCTGCACCTACATTTGAACTTTGTTTTGGGGGGTTGAAATGGACAGATTTATATCTGCTGTTTGATTTATTTTTGACTTGAAGGTGAGGTTGTAATCCTCAGTATTTCCAGTGGCAGAATAGTGGTAATGGAAAAAGTAAAATAACATGCAGTTCAACCTAAAATGAGTGGGAGGCTGGATTTTGGAAAAGCAAACACAAACATGGTGCAATACAAACCATACATTCCGTATCGTGTGAGTATACGCTGGCCACAGGATTGTTTTTGTCTGTCAACAAAGACCACACTAGTAACCGTGTATAAATTGTACACATAAAACGGGCTGCTCTGGTATTTTAGTGAAGCCACAAGGCTGAGGAGGAAGTACTGGCCCCCTTTATTCTCCCAAGAAGAGAGAGAAGAGAAAGTTGAAGAAGAAAAGAAAATGCAAGTTGCAGAAGAGAAAGGAGGAGGCGAGAGAGGGAAGAGTTGAAGAAGAAAAAGGAGAGAGAAAGGGAAGAGAAAGTTGAAGAAGAGAAAGGAAAAGAGAGTGGGAAGCACACGTCACATCCAGGGTCTCGAAAACAGAACACTGTGGCCTAGTTTTGTGTTGGAGCGAAGATTGTATTGTCTCCAACGGAAAATTGTACCAAACATATTTTGCGATTGGATGTTTTATTCTGTACTTTAGTTTGGATCTATGCTGTGCGTCACAGGAAGCTCCTCCTTTGTTTATTGTACTTTATTGCGGTCGGACAGTCAATACTGCACTAGTTGAAACTAGCAAAAGCGAGGCCTTTTGGTTTTAATGTTTTTTGAATGTGTTCTTAAATGGACCGAACAACGAAAATAATCCATGGGAAAGTTTTGTAACTTGAAAGTCATGCATCAAAGGAAGAAAGTGCCAAACATGCAATAATCCAGGCTAGTGTTGTTCTGGCCTCTGCGACACATTGGTTAAGAAAACAGGGCGATAAAAAAAGGGACGATGAAACAATAGCCCTTTTCGCGAGGTGATTAAATGAGAACCTTTGTCTCTGCAGTGTGGTTAATTGGTTATTCACAATAGCTGGACCTCAAAGTTCTCAAAAAGGAGGCAACCGGAAGAGTAGACTGTAATGATGGTTGGAAGCAGCACTCAAGCAACTGCATGGTTGAGTTTCTCGAGTGATTCAGGTCATGATTCCTTCATTGAAACTTTGACTTTGACTGAAATTCGGTTAGTTGGGAAACTGTTTTCTGTTCACCAGGGGTTGGCAAAAGACAATATGTCCTCGTTTTGGTAAAATATATCAACACGTGTTTATAGAGGGAATGGCCTTAATGCATTATCCACAAGGTGAGCTGTCATTTTGAGGGATTTTCTAAGAACATTGTAGCACAAACTCTTTTTTAAACTGCATATTTTTAAACTGCAGACGACACCCAAACACCCAATCAATTGTTGAATAATTTCTTGTTTCAGTGTGAAATAAAACATGAGAAATGCTCTTTCAGGCTCACAGAATAGTTGACAGTACAGTGTCTCTGTTTATTAACATTGAGTTTGACAATTTTTATGTGAAAAGTGCAGCTTTACTGACCAGGGGCTTTGGAGTTTCTTTCTCAAATATCTTTTTTATAAGAAACTCATGAAACTATTTTAGTAGCACTGATTACTTTTTACTTTAATATACATACGTTTGACTTTTTTGTGACATTTATCACAAATCTTCTAACCATGCCCTGGGAAAATGTGTAGCAACTCGGTGAGTCTGTGCATTAGTCATGGATAACAAGATCTAGAAACATAACATAACCATAAAATATCAGACGGATGGATCAATGCCACACCTACCGAATATCTTGTCAGGGAAATGTCTAAATATATGAATATTCATCTCAAAAGCGGTTAATAGCATCAGGATTTCAGGGGTATGGTCGGAGTCCCTGCCTAACCTCACTGTTTTGTCTGGTTTGTATTTCCTCCGAGTACGCTGTAGTTTTCCTCAGCTGTCATCACCATAATGTTAGTGATCAGAAGTCCGCAGAGCCAGTAGGGGAAATGTAATAAATGAAATCATCTCAACAGAACAGAAGGAAATGTATAGACCAACATTTGGTGCATGGATTTCATGAAACATAATTTTCTGATTCTTGATGAACACCTTGATAACCCTTAATAATACCATAGTAATAAAATAATTGGAAGTTCATTACAGATTAACTTCTAATCGTGTTGCGGAAACAAGGTCAATGTGACTAGCTCGTGCAAAACAAGCGAGCTGGAACTGAGTTTTGTTTAAAACTAGTAACTGATCTTGTATCATCATTTCTATTGCAGGTGTCGGCAGTCTACTGCATGCTGGGTAATTTACCGTGGCTTACACAGCAAATCTAAGGATAGGTATTTGTGGACAATTTGAGATATTTTTAAAGTGATTGTAAACTTTCTGTATTTCTTTAAAAAACAGAAGGTTATCTTTACACAAAACCAATTTATTATTTATCAAGAATAACACCGGCGGTCACTTGCGATTGGCGGGGTCTACCCCAACCTTGTGCAATACGTCTCATGGGACAAAGGAGGCAAATCATAGAACCCATCAGAGCAAGGATTTTTGTTACAAATCAGAGGCTGACATCTTGGTTGTTTATGGCAATGCCGACCCGGGGCATATCCCTGGAAATGAGTCTGGGGGGGGGGGGTTGGGTGGTGGAAGAAGATGCAAAGAAACTATGAACTGGCGTATTCGTCTGTTTTTTCTGACAACTTCAGAACAGGGCATAGCTGAAATAAATCAGCTCTCTGTTCAATTAGCTATTTTCTCAATTTTTGGCTTGCATAAAGTTACAATATTTCCAACTTTGAAGCTGCCCTCTCTGTGCCAATCAATCACATTCCTGTCTGCATTTGTGGCCAAAAAAATACAAATCATAAATAATGCATTTATGAATAATTAATACATGAAATACGCTGCCGCTATTTACATACCTGGAAAGCAGTCGCTTTAAAGTGAAATATGCATGCAACATAGACTGGACCACAGAACCCTCAGAGAGATGTTGTTCGAGCGCATCTTTGCGCTCGAACAGCACCACCGGAACCCACACCACCGGAACCCAATGGTTACTTTAATCGATTTCTACTCGATGCAATAACATTATTATTTTGGTTATGCCTCCGATGATGCCTCCTCTCCCTACAGCCCTCTCCCTTCCCAGTCCTGTCCTTACCCCCGCCATCCTGTCAGGACTTCACTGAGCGGGACAACGTGGTCGTGTGCGTCTGGGAGGAGGGGGCTGTGACATCCTCCCCGAGAGCTGGGGGTCGTAGCGGGAGAGGCTCCGGCGGGGTGACGGTGCCTTCTGGGACACGGTGAAGGGTGAACCCCCTCCACTCCCTCGGGTTCACCGGGAGGGCTGGAGGGCGGGGACTGGCAGACCTGTCAATCAAAGCAAGAGGGTAAACGTGACTCACGACCAGCTGATGACTGACGATAAAAACAACAACAATAATGAGGCATTCAGAGTATCTGTGGATACCTATTGTTATAATATATTTGTAATATTTTTGTAAACAAATATTTTATGCCTAGCGAGAACTTTCTAGTTCATTACTTGACGCCTGGCTGTTGAAAGTACTTAGTGTGGTTTGTTTGCTACAGTCCTTCCTTTGTCTTATTTGTTCAAAGAAAGATAACTAAATATACTGAGCAGCCATGGCTTATGGGTCCAATTGGACACACACACACACACACACACACACACACACACACACACACACACACACACACACACACACACACACACACACACACACACACACACACACACACACACAGCAGATGGGGGTCTGGGATTTGCAGCGCGGCTCTCTCGTGCTAGCACGACAGCTTCGCCATCGTGCTAGCACCATTCAGATTCATTGTCACGCAGACATGCGTGCGCACACACACACACACACACGTACACTTTCTCTGACACGTTACTATTGTACAACACACCACGACGCCCCCTCACTCCAACACAAACACAGCCACACAACCAGCACAACCCTGTGACACACGGCAGCCTACTTTGGAGATTTGACAAATGTGTCTGTCTTGTGCGCTGGTGTTCACAGTGAATTACCCATGAGCTGTTCTCCGCCAACACTGTCACTGAAGAACACACTTCTGCCAGTCATCCGCCGGCATGCCACAAATCTTGCTTCCGTATCCTATCTTTTAGAATTCGTTGTTTCTTTTAATCCTTTCTTATTGTGTTCATCGTTAAACAAGAGAAACAAAATAAAGAGCTAAGATTATCATCTTGCCATTTTGTGTTTTCTTTTCATTCAATTATATGCCGGGCTTCCTGATGATGACACTCTCTTACAGAAATATTCTTCTACCCCGGTATTCGACCGACTCAAACCCCCAGTTTCCGCTGAATTAAAGTAATGCGGGCACACAATAAAATAAATTCAAACTGTATAGCAGCCCTGGTGCCATCATTTCTGTTGCGTTGCGTTGTCATTTTATTAAAAACTTGCTCAGGAAATGTCATATGCTCGTCGTTATACCTGTAGAGGGTAGAGGAACCCATTTCCATGGCAACAGTCCAAGGATTCTAGATATCCCCTTCATGTTGACTGCACCACATTTTCATAACCTTGACAAATGCCATGAAGTATGCACGCCTTTTAATAAAGACTTGCTGTTTCCCTCGCTAGTCTTTTTTTCTTAACACCTTAAAGCTCCTGTTCCCCTTTCAGCACATTTTTCCACTTTTGGCCTGGATTTATGGATTGCTGCTTTATTCTGTCTCTGAGGCCCTGTTTGCACTTACATTTCTGGATTATGGTGTCCAAAACTTGTTGATCCTGTGGGAGACGACACTAAACGTTGGCAAATTAACCTCTTTTATACAGTATATCAACATCAATGCAGGGCTACGCAATAGCAACGGTTTTTGACTCTGCAATAATATCCTCCTCCAAAATGTTGACAAAAATCCATCAACATAATGCATAATGTATATGCAAGATGTTTGCGAAATGATGCAATGGGATAACATATACCGAATCATGAACTGATCTCGCTCCGAGAGACCAAACAAAACTATTTGTGGTCCGCTTCTTTTGTCTCAATGTGCCAGTGTGCAGGATCTTTGTAGTTACCTAGCAACTTTAATACAATGCAAAAATAACTAACTTAGTAACTTAATGAAAACAAAGACTTTGTTTCCATTTCTATCTCTATTGTTTATAGATAGGTTTTAACATGGCTATTAGGTTGGGAAGAATAAAAGTATAATTTACTGGGGAAAATAGTAAAACATGGAACAGTAAACTGTTTATTATATCGTCTTGTTTTGACTCAGTGATTTTCGAGTCTGCCATTTTTACTCTCATACAATCCACCCTGATGAGTTAATCATGTGATTCTCTAAAACACTGCCAGCAATGCAGTGGCGCTCTCGCACTCGTGTCCTCAAACCCACAGCCACACCGTCCGTCCTTTCACTTTCACTTCAAAGAAGGGAAGGCCGGCTGCTACACTCTGTTTTTCACTCCCATTTTCATTCAATTTCAGTTTCCCACTTTCCTTTGTCGCCGTATTTCCCTTTTCTTTTGCCTATTCAGTCGTTCTCCGGTTCTTTCTCCTTCTGTTCAACGTCACTCCTTTTGGGATGAAGGCGACGGCGATCAGATTGTTCCGGAAAACGAAAAAAAAACAAAAAAAACGCTCCCTGCTTTTTCTCCACACGGTGCAAGCTTGTTAAAGGCGGCGCTTTCAAGAAAACAGTGTGGTGCTGAATCCCAGCAGGATGTCTGTCACGTACGCGGGCGCCAGTGTTGCGTCCTCGCAGGGTGTCTGTGTGTGTCTCTTCGCCATGTGTCGTGTTGATGCTTGACGGTATTCAGGAACAGGCCCAGCTGGTGGCTGCGTCTCCCTTTCTTCCCCCTCTCTTCTCCCACAAAGCGACCGGTGGACTTTGGTGCGCCTCGATCGAACCCGAAACGTTGTCTTTGCGGGATCGTCGGAGGTGCTCCCGTGCATCCAGAGTTGTTGATGCCTTATCTATGAGCGAGGACGAGGCCGTGGATTGTAGAGTCACCTTGGAGATATTGAGGAGCAGATGGCTCATGGAGTTCTAATAATAATAATAATAATAATTTATTTATTTTGTGTAGCGCTTTTCAATGACCCAAAGACGCTTAAAGTGAAGGGGGGGGGCCTCACTAACCTCACTAAGTGTAATTGCCTGATTGGTCGATGGAAGTGAAAGGCTTGTAAACGTGATCAAAAATAAACCCCAGTGTTGAGGTGATTTTAGCATTTCTGCCAAACTCTTGATTGTATTGTACTCCGTTAATGCAAACGCATCACACAATATCTATCTTTAACTAACAGATTTTTTAAATGCATGGTTATGTATGGTGCTGGGCTAGCCTGGAAACCAGATGAATGCAATGCGTCTGACCAACCTCCCGGGGCCCAGGTCAGGCAAATCAGAACCATGTAATAATATGGGTTCATGTTCAATACGATGACTACAGAAGATCACCTTTTGGGAGCGTGTGGAGACCTTTTCATAAACAACCAAGATGGCTGGGCTGAGGTCTCGATTGCTTTGTTGCTTTGACTGATTGTAGGTGTATCCAATCGCGTCCTGAGGCGTTTTGGTTTCGACCATTGGTAACGGCCATTGGAAATCGAAAAAGGAACCGAGAGGTTGCAGACTAACACACATTTGGGAACTGGTTTGGCAATGTCAGGCTAGTGCTGGGCTGGGGTTCTCTGATATTATGAATGAATCTTTCAGTTATAATATTACTATAATCATTGGAAGGTAGAGGGGCACAGAATGAAAATATAAAAAAATAACTGCAGAAAGAAAACCATTATAATCTGCCCCTTGATTTCTGAAATCAATTTCTTGATCCACAGGAGTTATTCATAGTTATCAAACAAAGAGCCAGATGACTAAGGAAAGAAAATACTTCTGGGACGAGAGTTTAAGATTGGCTGCTGTTTCCCTCCATAAGCTGTCGGTCATGTGATGGGAGCAGGCGGTGGGCTGACTGCAGGTCACGGTCTGGTCTCTATGGTATCACTGGGACTCTGTGTCCACCCTTTAACCCTGACCCTAACCCGAGTCAGACTCTTTACGACGGTCGCGTTGGGAAGCAGTGGAGCT
Organism: Gadus morhua; assembly: GCF_902167405.1. NCBI lineage: Eukaryota > Metazoa > Chordata > Actinopteri > Gadiformes > Gadidae > Gadus > Gadus morhua. The sequence continues at coordinate 8,862,776 of NC_044059.1, forward strand.
CGTCTGTTCGGCAGAATGAACCAAGGTTTCAGGGAGGTTTGGCACTGGTGTCCAGTCTGTGTTGTTCGCACCTCACCCTCCTGGCTGGTGCGGCGGCGCTAGTCTTGATTAAAGCAGGAGGCTGTTTTTAAGGGAACCAGTGAGAGGCTTAATAGCGACAATCCACCCGTTTTCGACCCATTATTTTCCTTCTTTAACAATCAAATGGTGTTTACTTCTCTTGTTTTAGCAAAGACATGTAAGAGGGTAATCGTCTCTAATAGTGTGGAGATGTAGCTAATAATGCTGTCTGAGTGTCTTTCGGTGATAATGGCAGCGATCAGTGAGTATAAACACGTTTATCCAATTGGACCCTGGCCACTAACGCTCTTATTTGGGCTTAATTGCCCTTTTTTTCTGAACCATGCTTATTTTAATAGTTTATAGTTAAAATAGATGGTTCTAAGAAGGGTCTTGGCCTCACTGCTGGGTAAATGAGTGTTAAAGGGATTTAATTCACGATTAGTTATCATCCCCTCCAATAAAAATGTATACAAATAAAAACGTTAATATAATTTTGATAAATGACACACAACAAACACACAACAAAGCGGTTCTGAATGTGTCGGAACAAACGGAGGGAGATGTTGACCATTTTATTTCAACGCCATTTGTCACAGGTGTTGCTTATAATCCAGATAATGGATGGGCTACTTTTATAAACCAGAGCGCGGGTAGTACAATTGTCTTCACTAGATTAGACTACTATCTGGGCCCGGTACATAAAGATTAATGAGTGTTATGAGCGACACCTCTATTGAGACAGCTGTTAGGTAAAAGGTGTGTGGCTGGGAGAATCAGGCTAATTGACTTCACTATTCACACTAAATGACATCAACACTAAAACATGACATCAATTTAAGTAGATTACAGACCAGGGTCTTAAATATCTATTTAGCTACCATTAAATACACATAAATCGGTGTGACTGGGATGGGGTTAGAACCCCACAAGAGAACATTGACGGAATGGACTGAGTTACATTGGAGTGTCATGGGACTCTCCCATGATGCGATTGGCCACCTGTTGCCTCAGGTGACCATGTGGGCACATGTCCCGCCCCCTGCCACACCCGGCCCTAGCTTCTATTAAGCTAGGGGTCTTCGTTTTTGTTTGTGCTTGAAAAGGAGACCATCAGACCTCCACCACAGTCTCCCTCATTACCAGCCCTTTTGGGGGAATGCGTCAGTTTTATAAAATATGCTAATCATTAGTGGAGAACGAGCAATTCGGAATCTACATCAAGGAAGCGAAGCCGTAATGGCCGCCGAGAAATGCGTAAAATATGAGCACTCAGGCTACCACAAGAGAATGCTACGGTCAGTTGAGATTCATGGCTCTTTTTACAAAGGCGGAATTGCACCATAACGTTTAGATAATGTCCCATCCCCTACCTCATGATATCTTGTTCTCTCTGTTCGTCGGTACTTCCTTTTTTTTTTTTTTGGAGCGTCTCTATTCTCCTCCGCTCAGACAAATGTAATGGGTCCCAGAGCTGGCCAATGAGCCGCGAAGCAGGCCTGATTAATTGAGAAATCTTAAGGAGATAGAGGCGGCTCGCCGCTGTCGAGCCAGGGAGTGTGAGGAGAGGTAATGAAGAGGTACAGATGGCAGATGCCTGCGACTCAGAACGTATGAAGAGGGAACAAATCAGAGATGGCCCGACGTCAGGGTTAGGGACACCAGATTAACCTTGTGTCGAGCGCTGCGTGTTTTAATAAATCATTTAATATGCCCAGTGAACTGTTCGCGTGCGGGGGTATTTTTCCACATAGCACTTACCCTCTACGATAACATGAATGATGCATTACTCGGATGTAGATCGTTTGTAAAAAGAATAATCGTAATAAATTGCACAATAATGGGTAACGAAGACCATTATGTGTACATTTGGAATGGCTTTTCATGGGATGGTAAATGGTTGAACGGGCAGAGCCTTGCCTTCCCGATGTGCGGGTGTGCAACCAAAACTATTTTGCATTTTCTCTTTTAACCCCCGGTAACTTCGAGACAGATCTGCTGAGAGATATCTCATCTCATCAAGTGTCAGAGCCAGAGCGGCCCGAGTTTTACAGGAGACACACGGGGAGGTTGGCATGATCAAAAACGGTCTGGAGACATTTTCATCCACGGAAAGGAAGCCATGAATACAGATGAAACGATATCCCCTTCGAGGCCAGGGCTGCTGCGATTCCTTGACCGCATCAATGATTTCAACGCTATAAAACGGGCCGACTTCAATGCTTTTCATCCACACGTTTAGTGTTTTATTTATCACATCCACTTCGTTATAACTTATATTCTATTCGTCATGATCCATGTTTTACTTTAATACCTGTTCATAATTTCTGCGTTCAAGTCAGTCTCTTTTTGCTCTCTCTACTACGTTAAGTACAACATGTGGAGAGGCTTGTTTATCATTTGTCATTAACCTGTGCTGCCCCCAGGCCCCCACCTGGCCCTTTCATCTTGCCTGTCAGCTGTCGTTTTCCTAGTTAGCCGAGGACCCAGGAGGGAGCGTCTGTAGGGGTCTCAGGCGGAGCTTTGCCTGTTCATTCGGAGTTAGATCCATCGGAGCCATGCCGGCAGAGCGTAGCGGCACTGAGACCATGTGACTGAGGGGGGGGCTGCTTAGTTTTGAGAGTTTGCAATTATTTTCAGGAATTAAAATCTGTGGATTTAACCATGCGTATTGCGTAGCCTCGGAAAGGCTAAATCAGAACATGGCCACGTTTCAATATCAAAGACTGCATTTATTAATCAGAGCACTCCCATTAGAACATGGCACGATCAGAGTGCGTGATATTTTTTGTAACTTATATTTGATATTTTGATTGAATATTTTCTGTGACTATCAGCAGGGGTAGGCTGTTTGAGGCTCATGGAAAAGCCCTGAACAGGAGGTATTCGAGAAACAACAGCCTAAGCGGCAGCCACACGAATCTCCGCCAATAACTGTTGTTTTGCCATTTTTCTAAGGATGCATAAAGCCTACACAGAGGGGGAGAAAAATACAGCTGAGAGGGCTAAGCCCCCTTAAGACCCGTCCTGGCTCCGGGCCCGGTTCAGTATGGCTCGGGGGGCCTATGGGCAGCGGCCTTCATGTTGTACCTTTAATAGCGTTGCACGAAAAATATGAAGGGAGTTGTCTTTTTCAGTCTTTCAAGACTAGAACAAAAAAAAAAACACCTTCCTTCTAGGATGACTTGTTGGCGTTTAGAAAGAGTTCTGCAGAAACCCCACACCCTGCTTCGCAATTGACTTATCCGGGGTCATAGTAAACTCAACACCCCCCTTGCTCACGCAGAAACCAGGAGAACTAGACGTGCATTGGAGAGGCAGAGCCAAAGGAGTTCACTGAAGCAGCCAATCAACGCCAGAGAAAACCACCGCATCAACCTCAGTGATGCAGCAGCTACACTCCAACACGGTGAACGCAGCATCCGGAGAACGGCGGAACAGGACAGCAGAATACAGCTTTAATGAGGGACGACGCTGGTTGGCGGGATGATGGTGGGGGGTGGTGGTGGGAGGGGGGTGTAGGGGTAGATCGGTAGCTGCATACCCAGCCTTGAGTTGACAGCAGGAGTTGTCAGATGGCGTTTTTATGACATCACACAGTCCTGGCGGACTCGCACCGCAGCAACATCTGCTAGTTGCTCTCCGGAGAGCGCACACACACACACAGACACACAGACAGACACACATAGAGAGAGAGAGAGAGCGTGCAACCAGTACCCCTTTTGAATAATAAGGACACACCAGATAACACAGAAACACACTCTGCACCCCTCAACAAGGAGGGGACTGGAACAGGCGCGCCCCACAGGCCAGGCAGATGTCCTGTTGCGGGAATCGGAGGAGCGTAGAGTAACATGGTTGTTTCCCCATCTTTTAATGAGCTTCACTTCTTTGTGTTTTAGGAGGGCTGTCTGTCTGGCTACCGAACTCAGAGGGGTGGTATCGGGTTCCGCTGTTCTATTTTAAGCATGGTTCTTGGCGCGGTTCAAAGCGGGATTTGATAGTCAAAGATTTGCGGGAACATGATCTCGATTGGATCCCTATAAAGGGGCTGATACACGACACTCTTGCGCCAAAGCCTAAAGTTCCAGGTGGGTTAACTTTAAAATTGCACATTTGCATTAGGTTTCCCCCCCGGGTCCAATAGAAATGCTCAGCTCCATGATGACCACTTGGCCGCAGATCCAAGAAGACAGCCGTGCATTAATCAGCCATCTTTTTTTTATCAGCGGTGGTTATTAAAAACTATAGAGGCTGCACAGTTCGCAGTGTCACCAGCATCGAGAGCAGATGGTCCTCATAACTTAATATCTCTTCATTTTATCAATGTTTTAGTGTGTGGTCCTATTGTGGAGAGAACTGATGCATCACACACACACACACACACACACACACACACACACACACACACACACACACACACACACACACACTGGCTGTACGACTGGCCCTTGATGCCTATAACCATAAAACATGCACTCTGGAGAACTGTCGATCTAATGAAACATTTAGTGGGGTCTTTTGAATACTGAGTGACTTGGATTACACAAGTTGCGTGTGTTATGTCTGGGGCCCCCCTGCTAATTAGAACGCCACCCTCGGTGCCACTGAGGCCTGGCTCCAATGAGTTAAGCCCAAATTAAAAGTGTTTTTAATACTTTATTAGTGCTTTGTTATGCACAACATATCCCTCAGTCCATCGTGGCGTATACAGGGGCGGGGGGGGGCGGCGGCAGTAACTCAAGAGGTGGAGCAGGTTGGCTGGTAACCGCAAGGTTGCTAGTTCGATCCCCGAGTGTGGAGGCGTCCTTGAGCAAGGCGCCTCACCCCGACTGCTCCCGACGAGCTGGCTTCCGCCTTGCCTGGTTGACACCGCCGTCGGTGTACGAGTTTGTGCATGAATCGGTGAATGTTGGGAAATATTGTAAAGCGCTTTGGATCAAAGCAGTCCATTTACGATGTAGGCTGGCGAGCGTGGTCGACGCCCAGCTGAAAGGCTCAGGGTTTGATTCCCAATGTCTGCAGCCTACCTGTGTGAAGAAGATGCCTCAACTCTACTGCTCCTTAATGACCAGTGACTGAATTCACTCCGAAGTCGCATTGCACGAAATGAAAGTGTCCCCAAAATGACTAAATAGTAATGGTCTGCATCCGAACCCAAAACGACACAGATTAATCTTCGCACGCACGCAGCACTTGAGCACCAGAGAAACATTTGTGGAGAATGTGAGCGGAATGGTGAAATGATGCAAGCCGGCTTCTTCACTTTCCTGGGCTTCGAACATATTTATACAGACGTCACGTTGTTGAAAACGTAAGTTCAAGAAACGGCAAACCGTGTGCGTGCGTGTGTGTGTGTGTGCTTTTAAATTGGGCCCATGATCCATCAATGCAAGTGAGTCATGAAGGACACAGGTCTGCACTCTCTCTGGCTCCACGGGGTGTGCTCACGGCAGGGGGTCCGGGGGGAGGTGAGGGGGTGGGTGGTGGGGGTGGAGGCGCACGGTAGGAACACAGCAGCCAGGGAACAGCCAAGCATGAGACCCCCGATAGCAGTGGGCTGGCTTTCTGATGCTCGATGTATCCACGGGAGGTAGGGAGTGAGAGGAAAGGAGAGGGGGAGTAAAGAGAGAAGGGAGGGCGAAAAGAGGAGCTGCGGAGAAGACATGGAGGGAGGGAGGGAGGGAGAGGGAAGGGAGGGAGGGAGAAAGGAAGGGAGGGAGGGAGAAAGGAGGGAGAGGGAGGGAGAAAGGAGGGGAGGGAGTGAGAAGATGAAAGAGAGGGAGAGGGACGACGTGAGGGAGGAGAGAGAGAGAGAGAGAGAGAGAGAGAGAGAGAGAGAGAGAGAGAGAGAGAGAGAGAGAGAGAGAGAGAGAGAGAGAGAGAGAGAGAGAGAGAGAGAGAGAGAGAGAGAGAGAGAGAGAGAGAGAGAGAGAGAGATGGGAGGGAGAAATCTGATCCTGCCAAAAGCCAGTGTGGAGGATATGAATGCGTGATATGACGAACATCAGCAGATTACCCGTTAACAAAGAATACCATGCGATTCCTCATACTAGTAATCCGCTGAAATTAGCATTTTCTGTATTGATGGAAATGGGCCTGATGAATGTGTGCTGTAAAACTAATGTAGGGCTGAGAATAGCACCTGTACGCTTTCTGTTCTGGTGTTGGCGCATGGAGCTATTTCTAGACATATTGCACGGAGAACTAGTGCTTCGTTGGAGATCCCTGATAGGTTTTCAGATCAGCTGGTGGTATTTATCCTCAAGACCATTATTGGTGGTGCTTCCACTGATTGAACTCTGGAACTCAAATATGTCAGACTCAATGTTTAAATTGTTACCCAGGTCAGGAAGAAAAATGTCAGTTCAGGTTGAAAAAATACTACTCATTAGTTTACTGCACAAGACACAAATTATCTTGAATTTAGTTCTCTTATGTTTCCGTGCGCTAACCTCATCAACATGGAAACAAACTGACGAATCTAAAGGCAAAGTGGCGTAAACTCATCCCGTGCTCGTAATGCGATGGGCCATCTGGGAGGCACGCACTCCAATCTTTAATTTCACGATACATACTAGCCTCATAATTCTGAGTTGTAGCTTCTTAAGTTCACCAAAAAAAACAGGACATCGAAACTATCAACGACATGTTAAACTAGAAGTGTTGCCACATGTGCATTTTATGAAGAAAATGTGTATTATATGATAGTCAACGTAGCAATCTATAGCATTATATCACTGCTACTGAAATAAGACCGTAATAAAACTGAAAGACTGAAATCATGTGTTTTTGGCATTCTCCAACATGCATTTTGTATGTAGGTCAGAATAAAGGTTATGATTCACACCAATCCGGCACGTGAGCCTAGCGTTAGCACTGCTTGAGCATTGTGTAATTCCAGGCACGTCCAATTCAGAGCGACCCAGTTGCAATAAGTAATAAAAAAGGAAAATGGAGACCTGTGAATTGAAACCTTGATTAACAAGGCAATAAATGTGAAACGTACGACTCGTAAAATACAACTCGTATGCCATGCTTCTGCCGCGGTTTTGTGTTAATATAGTGATTGTCAAGCAAGCTTGACAGCAGCTAGCTTGCTATGCCGTCTGTCTACAGACTACACTAATTGTTGGTTCTCCTTCCACACTGTGTCCTGAAACATCCTTTCCTCCCATAAATGATCTTGTCCCATCCAAGGTCAGGTAGTCCTTCTCGCTTTTAACGAGCAGTGACTTTCATTATTGGTCGTGTTTGCTTTTCCTTTCATTTCACCGGGCTTTTCAACATGAAAGTGGGATTCCTTTGGATGGTGTGCGTGCTCCCATGTCCTGAGTCAAAGAATGTTTTGATTCTGATGTGCCCTGTTGCGCTCTTTCTCCAATCAAACCCGTAGGAGGCTACTTGAGAGCCTAGCGCTGATCTCTGAGTGTTCATTGATCAACAAATCTGATGGAACACGCACGCATGCAAACACGGACGCATGCACACACAAAGACACACACACACACACACAGACTCACTCACACAAGATGCAACTCGAGCATATTCATTCATAATAAACACATCGTTCCCTCAAACATAAAAAAAAAACCAGAAGTAGTTCAATAGAAATCTACGACTGTTAACAGGTTTGTACCTTTCCAAGTGCCTTCACCATTATTGGAGTATATGTTTGGAGTCACAAAATAGTCCCTTTTCTTTACTCCTAAAGGATGAGTTGTGTACACGATGTTTATATTAAACATCTTCAATCACTTTCATTCTCTAAGTTGTCCCAAAGCCACGCAGACAAATCGTCTGCCTCCTCCCCCACCTCCCAGAATTTGGATTATTGTTGACGACAAAAAAGAAAAAATCTCCTTCTGCTCTATTCTCCCTCTTCGGTCCAGTATGTGTGGTGTGGACGAACCCTTAAATAACAGCTGAAGAAGGTCCTGCAGAATATAGCAGTGAGTTACTTGGAGTTTGTGCAGCTCAATTGTTTAAAGCTGTGTTTTTGTTGAACTGCAGTCTTACTCATCAGGTAAAGGTCTATTTAATGGTGTAATCCAGATTCCTCGGACACCAGCCTTCCGAGTTGCAAGTGGGGAAATCTCCCAGCTTGTTTGCTGCATTTCACGGAACCACGCCCCCTTTTGGAATTCTGAGAGTATACCATGGACATATTATAAAGGAGTATACCGAGTTCAGTGATGACGCTCTCAACAAAAATGGCTGCGCCTGTAAAGAGACTTATTTTCTTTGCATTTATACCATGTTGGTCATTATAATTTTGATTTTAAATGCTCTTACCGACTTCATTACTTTGCTACTTTATTCCGGTCACCAATTTATGCATTGCACGGTCTTGCTGTGAGTGCAATACAATGTAAAGTTGTGTTGTTCGTTTTCGAGCTGGATTGCTAAAGAGGCTAATGTAGCTAACAATAAACAACGGCTAGCCAATGACATTACACAATCACAACGACGAACCGGAACGCTATAAGTGCTTGAGACAGGAAAAAGGACACATGCGCAACTTGGAAGGCAGGCGTCTGGATTACACCATCAGTCTAACTAGGAGAGGCAGTTGAATGAATAAAGGGAACTGCCGATACATGTGAGGATTTGCCGGGAAAGTAGTGTCTGTTATCACTAGTTTAATTATTTATTAATTTGTTATTTGTAAGTGAAATTGTAAGGGCCTTCTTCCATCAGAAGAAAGGTTTCCAGGACATGGGCTTCACACCAAGAAGACAGCCTGTTGTTTATTTACAGACAATCATCAGATCACTGTGTGCTGGAGACTCACTGGGAGCAACGCACCTCACTGCCAAAATAAAAGCACACTGGCCAAGTCTGAACCATTCTAAATCTACAATTCTCTTTTCTTAATCAAGCAAAGTTGTTTGATTGAATCCCAATGCCATTAAGATGCAAAGGGAATCGTTTTACAGGAACTGAAACTATAAGTTTGACTACTTATTGTTTGTGAGGGTCTTCTGAGATGGATAATACCTACAAATAAAAAAACATTTATTCTTCTTAGCTGTTATAAGCTATTTAATCACACTCACCTTTTTACTTATCACCAGTATTTAACAAAATACGATGCCATCAGAAGAGGTATAGGTGTTAGCGTCTTTAGATCCAATAAAACTATTGTTAATTTAACGTGTTAGATGTCTTTAAAGGTTAGGTGGTCAATTAGGACGTTTTAATTGTGCTCGGCTGAACAATGACAACCATTTGTTGGTTTATCCTCTTTAATTGTCATCCAGTATATTAATCAGTTTACCTCAGGGTATGAAACTAAAACACATTTTATTGTGACTTTATGGTCGTCAAAGTCATTTGACGACCATAAAGTCACAATAAAATGTCATTATTTTTCTTAAACAATCTCCCCTTTTATTAAGAGAAAACAGCTGCGACCTCAAATTCATGCTACAACCGTTACATAAACGTTGTGCAATTCAACAAGCGTCCGTCTTCAGTGTTGGCTCCTTGTTCAACCACTGCCAATGCATTTGGAGTCCTTGTTTGGTTAGATGGAGTAGTTCATGACTCTTGCGTTCATTTAACTCAAATCCACATTAGGGCTGTCCCATCAGAGCCTGATATATGTCTTTGATGCCTGCAGGGCTTGGCAGAACCTGAGTACGTCTGTTTTGACTGAAAGTCAATGGGAATGCGCTCCAGTTTATGCAAACAGCCAAGAATAAGAAAGTCAGTGTGTATTTAAGTTAACATAGTGGTCTTTATGAAGCCTATGATCTAACTGTGTGACAGATTTGGGGGTAACTTACTCACTTATTGCAAATCTCAAAAGACGCATGTAAAAACATGCCTCTCTCTTTCCCTCTCTGATTAAACCTTAACCCGAGAGAGACGGAATTTATGTTTTTTGTTTTAGTTATTGTTACATATAACTCCATCAGTCTTGTACAAAGCTAATGTTTACTTACTTCTCCCTCAAGAGAGTGGAGAAAAAAAAATCCATGATCAAATTCTAATTGGACTCAGCATAATTTAGCCGAGCTTGTTATGATGTCAATCAATTCAACTTGACATCACGGCTAGGGGCAGAGGGGAGGTAGGAGGGGTGGGTGTGGGGGGGGAGAGGAGTTGAAGGGGGGTAGGGGGGGGTGGGGGGGGCAGGCAGAGAAGGGATTAAAGTCAGTCAGAGGACCTCCACAGTCACCATGGCAAATTGGTTTTATCCGGTTTTATCGAGCCCCTTGTAAATGTCCCCCAGAGAGAGCGAGAGTCGGGCTGTGAGGGGCGGGACATGGCGGCAGGCATCAGAGCGAAGGCTGCTCTCTCAAGTTCTGGAAGGGATTGCTTTGTGTTTGGAGTCGTTTCTCTGTGGGTTGAAATATGTGTTTATATTATTGGGGAGTTTAGTAGTTTGGGCACTGGACTACAACAGAAAAGCTGTGATGAATCGGGGACTGAATATGATGTGTTTGTTATGCATGCCTTTAGAGGAGATGTAGTATATGTGTTTGCGAGAGACATGTATTACACTGTGCTCTGCGCTAAACAATAACATATATCATCATTTAGCAATCATTGCATAGTGAACATTAGATGGTGTTGCTGTGTGTTTGGTATTTCATCATTGGGTTGATAACTGTATTGTAAAAATGTATTGTAAGGATAATATAATATTAGAACCAAATTATATAAATCTGGTCTTGCATCCTTGCAGACGTGTCCACCATAGTATATTTCAAAATAACTTGGTGTTTCCGCCATGGCTGAATTCAGCCATGGCCAATCCTTAACTCTCCATGATAATCACGCACCCTTACCTTTGCTTCCTTTGTTGTGACCGCCAACAATGTGAAAGTTTCCCTCTAAGAATCATACACCCATTGTCTCATTGAAGACACTTCAATGGCTGCCTCCATCTTCCCATGGTCATGCTCCATTTAATGAAACACTTTTGCTTTCAAGAGGTATCCTTAAAGAAAGATGTATCATAACTGACTGTGATGTGTGTCGATGGTTGTCTACCATTGTGTTGTGGTGTTGTTGATCCCGCTGAGGGGCGTGTGCGTGTGTGTGTGTGTGTGTGTGTGTGTTGTTCAGCAGCAAACATGTCCGCCCCGGCCGATGTTATTGAGGGCTGGCGCCGCGGCGACGGAGATTTCGTCTTGTTGATGCGGTTACGCCTAATGTCTGGGAGGCCTGGCCGCGCCTGTGCATGCCTTGTTGGGCCGGTCGCTAGTTAGCGCATATGCTAGGCGTACGGCTACCGAAGCGTTGTATTAACTGCTTTTTATATTTCAGTGTAACTACCAGCTGTGTGTGTGTGTGTGTGTGTGTGTGTGTGTGTGTGTGTGTGTGTGTGTGTGTGTGTGTGTGTGTGTGTGTGGACAGGCTAGCTCTACTTTGAAGTTTATACTGATGAAACTCTTCTGATTTGGTGCATAAGTATGAACATGTGCATGCATAACTTTGTGTGATTTATTGTTAACTATGTGTGTTTTCTGCATGCATGTATGCACATTATGCATGCTCTGTTTGTGTGTGTGTTCAACAGGGCATTGATATGTACAGTTGTGCGTGCCGCATATGCATCTGCAGTGGTGTGTTTGTACGTCGGTGTATCACTGGGCTGCGTCCTATTTATCTGTGTGTGTATTGTGTGTTTGTGTGTATCTCTTTATAGTTCCCCTGGCAGCGACTCAGTGATACCAGAGTGATGCAGTCAGCAGGATAAATCACTTTACTGAAGTGTGGTTGTGTGTGTGCGTGCCTTTCGGCGTGTGTGCGTGCGTGCGTGCGTGCACACTCTCTGGATGAAGCAGCATTGAATGGGATTTCGAGGAGGGAGGGGAAAGAGAGGCGTTTTTTTAAGTTATATGAAAGCGCGTTGCAGGAAGCCGGGCTCAAGAGAGGAAAGAAAGTGACATAAACCCTTAAGCACTTTAACATGTAGCTGCTTTCATGTACTGGATTCCATGCTCTCTCTTTGGCTTTCTCTCCTCTCCTTCTCTCTCTCTCTCTCTCTCTCTCTCTCTCTCTCTCTCTCTCTCTCTCTCTCTCTCTCTCTCTCTCTCTCTCTCTCTCTCTCTCTCTCTCTCTCTCTCTCTCTCTCTCTCTCTCTCTCTCTCTCTCTCTCTCTCTCTCTCTCTCTCTCTCTCTCTCTCTCTCTCTCTCTCTCGTGTGTGTATTCGCAAAGAAATGTATTCCGGGTGGCTCTTAAAATCTCTGTTGATATTGAATCCATTCATTCAAAACATAAGAACATAGTTGTGGAAAGCACGCTCAATGCACGACCGCTCAACCGGTGTGCGTCTGTACTCTCTCTGTCTGCCTTTCTGTCAGCTCTTGTTTTATTCTAAACGGGCCGACTGCCATGTCTTGCACGCATACACTCACTTCTACAAAATAACCTATGTTGATGAGATGCTGACATGATGCAATCCACGCACACTGAGTGTGGCTATAGTAGTTGGGTGTATATATATTTTTTGTACTATTATACTGTGTTATTATGTATTAATGAGCTATTCCAGATATGAAAGCAACATTACATGGGTTGAATATATGGGACTTTATAGGAAACCTCCCTGCTTTCTATGAAGAATGAATTTCCTGATCATAAATAACAACTATAAAACTTTATATCATCCTTTTGAAAAGTATATAATTATGTATTCAGGACTTTGATATATTGAGTTTTTCCGAGTCATAATCAATGATGAAACAAGGGGAAGTCATAAAGAGCTTTCCCCCCCAAACCCCAAGATAAAAAGGTACCAAGTTTGATCCCAACACCCGCAACCAACCGAACTCCTCTGAGCAAGACCCCCTAACCTTTTATGCGCTGCGAAAATACAAATGTATTGTTAATCCCCTTTACTTGATTGCTTATAATATAAGCGTGTAGTAAATGGTTAACAGTCCTTTTCTGTCCATCTGGAAGGCGATGATGAGTCAGACAGGCGGTGCCTCCCCTTCCTCATCTATCACCCTTACCCTCCGAAGTCTGATAAATCACGTTATCGTATTGGAACCGGCCCATTCTTCACCGTGCTCATGGCAGCGAACACACACACACACACACACACACAGAGGTTATTGATTTTGAATCTAAATTGTTGATCCGAGAATTAGACATTGATGGAAACGTGTAGCTTTCCTTGTATAAACACTAATCAAGACGCTATGTTTATTCATTCAATTTTTAACTATGCTAATGGTCAATTGTGTACACCATATACCCATACAAAGATTTGAGACGTATTTGAACTGCTGATTCAAAAGGTACGTACTCTTACATTTACCCTCTCGACTTCTTACGGTTGCTTGCCACACCACTTCCTTGTAATATCGGCTTTTGAATCCCTGTACGAAGCGCGACATCGACTTCACTAATACCGGTAAACTGACGTGGCTTGATGTGCCATAATGAGCCTCTATTGCAGTACTTTTGCGCCCGGGTAAATGGTAATGGTAGTATTTGTGTAGCCGACTGCCCTCAAGCCATTGAAGCTCTGAGGAAGGACTCGTAATGGCTGAGATCATTAATCAATACTTGCGACAAAACCCCCGGCCCCCTCATCTGCTCTGATTGGCGGGTCGCATTGATTGGCGGTCCTTTGCGTCGATGGGTGCACCTGATAGGTTAAAGGAGTGCTGTGGTCAGGACCCCGACGGGCAGAGAGGTCGGGGAAGGGGCAGGGGCGGGGATGGTTGGTCCAGGTGTGAAGGGAGAGTCGAGTGTGGAGAGTTTGAATAGGAGGCTGACCTGTATCCTGTCTTTATGCTCTGATGTATGGAGTACTCTACTTTGAGAGGGAGAGAGAGAGAGGGAGAGAGAGGCCGAGAAAAATAGAGAGAGTGTGAGTGAGGCCGAGAAAAAAAGAGAGAGAGAGAGAGAGAGAGAGAGTGTGAGTGAGGCCGAGAAAAATAGAGAGAGAGAGAGAGAGAGAGAGAGAGAGAGAGAGTGTGAGTGAGGCCGAGAAAAATAGAGAGAGAGTGTGAGTGAGGCCAAGAAAAAAAGAGAGAGAGAGAGAGAGAGAGAGTGTGAGTGAGGCCGAGAAAAATCGAGAGAGAGTGTGAGTGAGGCCGAGAAAAATAGAGAGAGAGTGTGAGTGAGGCCGAGAAAAATAGAGAGAGAGTGTGAGTGAGGCCGAGAAAAATATATATAGAGAGAGAGAGAGAGAGTGGGAGTGAGGCCGAGAAAAAGAGAGAGAGAGAGAGAGAGAGAGAGAGAGAGAGGCCGAGAAAAATAGAGATGGGAGACATGTAGAGAGAGCAATTGAAAGCTGGTTTACGAGGCAATTTCCCAACAATTGGAGTTAGTCATCCATCTCTAATGCCTGGGCCCTGATCTACAGTCACACAGGGGCATTGATGAAATCCAATCTCTTCCTCCGATGTGAGTCTCACTTCCCTCAAGTTAAATATCCGCCTTTGTTTTGGAACCTCACTCTGCGCGGCCATGCCTCAGCAACCCACGACAACCAATCTAATCTGGATACCGAGCTAGCTAGGTAGCACACAGCTCGGTATCCGGATTAGATCGGTAGGTCTGCTAGTTATGCTACCTACCTAGCTTGGTTAGCATTCCAAGCTCATGCCATTTGGTTCCGGGTTCCCTCGGAAACAACTGAACCCAACGGCATTAGCTTGGGATGCTAACCGAGCAAGGTAGCACACCTAGCTTGGTTAGCATTCCAAGCTAATGCCGTTATGGGTTCGGTTGTTTCCGAAGCGAGCGATCCGACCCGAAGGCCCAGGATCCTTAGCCGCCGCGCCGCTCGGACTGTTCCCCCTCCCGGGAGCCTCAGTGCTCTCTCCTGTGTGGTGCGCCTCCCTGATGTTGAGCGGAGAAAAACGCAGCGGCTGTCCGGGGATCGATAGCCACTCCGCTGGCCTCCGTGAGCAATGGGTCCGCTGATCACAACAGCAGTGAGATTACGGAACGCAGACCAACGCTCCTGTCCTCCCGTTCCCTCCCTGTGGTCTCTCTCTCTCTCTGTCTCTCTCTCTCTCTCTGTCTCTGTCTCTCTCTCTTTGTCTCTCTCTTTGTCTCTCTCTGTCTCATTCTCTCTCTGTCATTCTTTCTCTGTCTGTCTGTGTCGGTGTGTGTGTGTGTGTCTGTGTGTTCTGTCCTCGCTTCCTCCTTATCTCTGCTTCTGTTTCTGTGTCTGTCTGTCTCCTCCCGTCCCCACTCTCGTCTTCATCCTGGTCATTATCCAAGTCGTTACCACCATTTTATTTCTCTCAGTCTCTCCTTCCCCCATCAATCCATCTCTCTGCCTTCTTCTTGTCGTCCGTAATGTATGGGGGGGATGGGGCGCCCGTGTCCCTCGACCAGATCCTGTACTTTGTCTTCATAGTGGATGCGGATATTTATGCCTTTCCATTATAAGGGATTGAATCAATAATTGTTGGGCGGGCGGAGTTATGGTTCAGAGTGGGTGGGGGGAGAGGAGGAGGAGGAGGAGGAGAAAAAGAAGACCAGCAATCAGTTAGATCTTTCTGGGTTGTGGTCTCACCCGGCCTCCCCTCCCTCCTCCCTAACCCCACCCCCTGCATGTCTCCTCCCACTGCTGACGCCGGAGACAGGAGCGGCCGCTGAAGGTTCTGAAGGAGAGAAGACGCATACAGGCAGTGAAGGGGATGAGGTTAGGGCTGGGGCTTTAACCTCTCTCTCTCTCCGTCTCCCCTGTGAAATAAATGGTTAGGGCTCAAACACACACACACACACACACACACACACACACACACACACACACACACACACACACACACACACACACACACACACACACACACACACACACACACACACACACACACGGGGGTGTGGACAACTAATATCTTCCCTGGTTGAGTAATCTTGAGGTAATGTGAACGAATATTCGATGCATGCATATTAATTTTTATGCTTGTGTATTGTGTACTGTTTTTCTGTGCATGAGCAAAAGTAAGTTTAACCCTAGCCGTGCTAAAAAACATCTTCAGTTCCGTCCGTTAATTCGTGTTCATTCGAATCACCTTTTCTCGTAAGCGTCGCAGGTGTGCATTTTTACATTTTTTCCAGGCAAACGGCGTCGCCTTAAACTCTCTATCGGCGTCACGCTTCGCTGCCTGTGCACCGGGGGGGGGGGGGGGGGGCGCGCATCGAGGCCTGACACCGACTGAAGCGAGGAGCACGGAGGGGGTGGGAGGTCTGGCGTAAGAGGCTTACGGCCCCCTCCTGGCGGGCGTCCGTCCGGGGACAGAGCGCCCGGGCTGGGTTGAGCCGCCGCTTTATCTGCCTCCCACTGAGTTAGCGCAGGCAATCATCTGACCAGCCCCTGCTCGGCTTGGATGGTTCTGCAAACTGCACACACGCGGGCACGCACGCACACATACACACACACACACACGCACACGCGTGCAATCCCAACCCATGAGGAAAAAATATCTAAACACGCACAGCAAACATGAACGCACACACAGGGGTAAGCTTAAAACCCGAACGCACTGCTGACTCTGACATCTTTAATTTCCGTATTTTAACTTTTTTTTAGTTTCTGTTTGTCGCAAACACAAGTATGTAGTGGGAGGGGGGTGATGGGTTGGAGGGGAGCGGGGGTGGGGGGGTGGGGGGGGGGGGGTTGGGGACTGTCAGAACACTCACAAAGCTCTAGGAGTGGGAGAATTATGTTTTGGACACTGCAGAACTGCATTCTGGGACTTTCTTAGAGCAAAGCTTTATCCTGGCTGCCTGGGTCGCTGTTGTGAACACAGAATAGGCAGGTCTCTTGGGGGGGGGGGGGGAGTTGTATTTTTTGTGATAGTTTTTACAGCACCATATGGTTTCAAACACCAAGAAGGACAACCTCAGCGAGCCACTGCAAGCGGTTTAACTTTCCGAATTTTGGAGGTTGCCTTTAGTGCCATTTCAGAGTCACTGGAGGAGAGTCACAGTTTAAGTTATTTATCTTTGAGTTAAATCTGAGTTGATTTTGCCAACTTTCAAACAGAACTGAACAGTGCACCAAATGCCTTTGCAGAAAATCCGCTCAGAAAATGATCTGATGTTTCGATTGGTCTTTCATGTGAGTTATGTTAGATCACAAATTACTTGAAAAGCTGAATACCATGAACCTGTCCATTTAGCTTAGGCAGATCGTCCTGGATGCTAAGTGGTAGCATATGGAAGCGTATTGAAGGTATTAATACTAATGAAACAAAATAAATGAAGGCAAAGTTACACTTTACAATTTACAACGTCAGTACATAAAGGCCGCTGAACACCTTACCTCCTCAATCCAAAGTTGTCTCTCCTATTACTCCTGACTCATTTCGCGGAAAGGCTTTGGAACTCTTGCTTGGGTCCTTGAACCTCAAGGGGTCCTTTTTACCAGCATTTACCAAAAAGGTACAATAAAAGTTGCAATGGCCTGTAAGGAATGCTACTCGCTTAAATGAGTACTATCATTTTTGCCAACTATTCTTTGCACACGCTGTGCTGAGGCTGTCGTTGTATTTTCCTTTCTCAACCTTTTTATGCGTTGGCTGTGTTGCTATTGCTAGCTGTTAGCGCTGTCGCCGGTGGCGGTTAACAGTACCCTTGGCCCCCCAACTGCGTCCCCAGACTGTGACGCTCCCCTGGGGGCTTGGCGGAGCACGGCGTTCCCCATAAATCACGGCCACCAACCAAGCTAGCAGTGCTGCGTTAGCATTTAGCGCTGCCCCGTAGTATTTAGCGATGTGCTCGCCGGAGCACAAGGGTCACAAGAAAGAATGATTTATTATCGCACAAATACCTTTTTGGCTATTTCTATTGAGTCATTTAGAAGATGCTTATATCCTTAGGTG
This sequence comes from Gadus morhua, assembly GCF_902167405.1. Classification (NCBI taxonomy): domain Eukaryota; kingdom Metazoa; phylum Chordata; class Actinopteri; order Gadiformes; family Gadidae; genus Gadus; species Gadus morhua. The sequence continues at coordinate 8,880,653 of NC_044059.1, forward strand.
TTTGACGGAGCATTTGGTGGTGACGGAGATTAACCAGTTTGCGTTCGTTTCTTGGAGTATAAATAGTTTACTTAGTTTAAAATGTGGGTTTGACTTTACACAGTTCACGATGCGGTGCAGAAGAGGTAATGCAGTAGGTCACGGATAACATAAACCGAGGTGTAATGGAAACCAGAGCTAGAGTTTACACATTTTATGAGCCGTTATTGATTACAGCTCATAACAGACTTTCCATCCTAGAATCACATTATAGAACCGCGTGTGTGCGTGCGTGCGTGTGTGTGCGTGTGTGTGGCACCGACTGGAAACGGTTGACAGCACTCAGTTTGTCCACTGCATTGAAGTCATGCAGATTTGTTGCTGCAGTGTGTGTGCGTGTGCGCTCGTTCGCACATCAATGACTGAAAATGATTGAGGCACTCAGTTTGTCAAAAGCATTGATGTCATGCAGAGTTTTCTGTTACTGTGTGTGTGTGTTGGCGTGTGTGTGCACACGTGTGTGTGTGTGTGTGTGTGTGTGTGTGTTGGGGCGAGCGGGTCCTTCACTGCAGGCTGGCTGATTGTGATTTACTATTTCAATGATTCTGTGTTTAATCAAGCAGTCGGGGAGGAGGGCTCTCGCCGCTGACACCCCGAGGCTCAGACCCCTCCTCAGATCCCTGCAGATAAAAGTCAAGTCCAGTTTTCACGGTGCGGCGTGGGCTTGATATGGGCTTTAGTTTGAGGTTTTTCCAGCCCGAGACGGTGAGGGTGGTATAAATGTCAGCAAATGACCTTTTACGAAGTAATTTACTCAGTCCGGAGGGCTGATACAGTGCCTGCCTGTCCGCGGCTACTTTCACCTAAAAAAAATATATAAGGACACAGACCTGTACACTCGCGCCCTAGGGAGCGAGGAACGAAGGCATAAATATGTGCTTCCTTTGCACGCACCCAAACATAGATAAAATCATGCTAATGTATTTGTAAAAATGAATGGGAAGTGAATGCAAATGTCACAGCCAGCCTCAGCCGACAAGATACCTGCTATATTCCTGCTCGGGCTTAGACGACCACCTATGTGAGACTAATACGGCCGTAATGTATTCCATGGATGTCGTCCTCTCAGTTGGCATTTAGGCTATGGGGCTATTTCGGTGGTCTTTTAATGTAGCCACCAAGCTAACGCAGGCTAATTATATCCAGCTTGTGTTTGGGTTTTCTAAAATCTGCCTCATTAGTTCGGGGACAGGAAGACAAACTGCCAGTCCCAGATTAATCGCCAGGGTGCATTCGGTAGCCAATGCTCAAGTGTCAAGCTGAAAAGGGCATTTTTGTCATTTCTTTCGGATCCATCCACATCTATTTTTCTGTTTTTTCAGCATCTTGGCTGGATGCATTCCATGCTTCTCTTCCCCCCTTTGTTTTCTTTCAGCGGTATAATTTACTTTTGGTGGTTTGGCAATGGGTGCAGAAAAGGTTCAGGGAGCAGGGCAAGGGTAATTCTGTTTTTCTTATTGTCGATGAAATAACCTATAGTCCCAACGTTTCCTTTCTATCTAGCCGTCAGAGAATGAACACTCAGACAATCCTATTATTTTCCCCAAAAGAAAATTTAGAACAAGTCTGGATTGGATTGATTAGTGGAATCCGTTCGTCTTTTCAATTTATTGCACTTCCTGTGCGTACCTCAATCCTGTTTCCTCGACTGTTGCTTAACACCGCTGTTTTGGGAAATCTATCAAAATGATTGCTAAAGATGGATACTGCTGACCAAAGCAACTGTAAGGTTTTCCGGTCTGTGTTAATGTTTATTAACACAGCGAGAGAAGACCTTTTGATTGGTACATTCGGGATATCAGCATTCAAAACATAATAAACGGAATCACAAACTGCTATAAGTTGTGGACTTGCTTTGAAAGATTCAGAAAGTTGTAGCTATCATAACAGCAGCAGAACTGTGTGTGTGTGTGTGTGTGTGTGTGTGCGTGTGCGTGCGTGCGTGCGTGCGCCGTTTGGATTGCAGGAGGCTCATTGAAAGCCAAGGCCATTGAACTCAATGTACTGCGCCCCACGGATCATTAGCGATGTGCGCCGCATGCTAGCACAGCAGTTGGGCTAGTCGCGCACACGTGTTAGCGATGGCGCAGCACGCCCCCGGAGGCGGTGTGTGCGGTTATCCTCGCTCTTGATGGCGCCACCTGCTCAGGTAGCCATGCGCACTGGCAGAATGAGGCTCGGAGGGAAGCTAACCTGAGTAGAGACGCAAGTGTGTGCCATTTGACTGAAGCACTCTTCACGCAGAAATTATATCGCAGGTGAGGGGTGTGTGCTCGGATGTGTGCACTCACCGCCGTGGCCCACGCTCTCGAGGGCTTGAAGTGTGCATGTCCGACGTGCAAATGGCAAGCGATGCGAGTGCTCGGATTGGAGAGTGTTATGAATGTGATTTAATTTTACACACGTTTTGTAGCTCTCGTTAACCACTGAAGAGGGTCTGCGCACATCTATTCCTCATTCTGACCCATTGCTTCCTGTAAGGAGGTGTGTGTCGGTCGTTATGAGACTCATTGGCTTGCGGCTCAGTGAATCAAACGTGCGTTGCAGGGTCTGGTTGATTCTGTGACTAACAAGGATGTCGTTCAGGTGATCTTCTGTTCCTCCACCGGAAGTCCAATTATTAAATGTTGATGTTGTACTTCCTTGTGTGACCATGTAATCGACCATGGCAAATCACGTCACTCTGCCCTCTCTGTTATTCCTCTTGTCTTATTGATCACCTATTGATCACCTATTGATCACCTCTTGTGTATAAGGTGTTGTCTGCAGGTAGACGGGCAGCTGCCAAAACATGTTTTTTTAGTAACAAGATCCTATCAGTAATCATCCTTTTCACAGCTTTTCTTTTAAAATTTCTTGTTCTGTTTGAGACGTTCGGATGAAAACAGGAACAAAAGGAAAACTGATTTAAATTTTCTGTCCGACGGGAATCTTGTGAGTGCGAGAACTAGCCTAAGGGGTCGAGAGGTCACCAAAGGTCATCAGGTCGACTAGTACATAATGAAGTTACATTCAATACCCTTTGTAGTTTATTTTAACTAATTAGACGTAACACTGAGCCCTATTCATAGAGGTTAAATCTTTTTGCGTCCAAACACAACTTAAGGGAAGTGAAACCAAATCATTCATAATCCTTATTTATAATTCTATTAAAGGTGCCATAAATAAGAGAATAGAGCTATGGGCATTTATTGTAATAAGTTAGCTACTAGTAAATGCAATGCTCTGAGAATATCTGTTCTGGTTGGCCCTGCCTGTCTCGTTCAATTTAAGACATCTCCTGGCTAATTTCTGACCAATTGGGGTTATCTTATCCCTGATTGGGTCAGGGAATCCTTCTTGCCTGTGATTCACATGGGTGCACACACAGCCGTATCATAGGTGTGTGAAACATTGGTAAAACCTAGGGGTTTGGAGGAGCAGAGAGCAAGGGATGTAATGGAACAATTTAGAGCAAAATTTTGAAGCTAAACAACCATTAAATACTCCCTCCCTCTCTACGTTTCTCCGTCGTTGAGAAGTGAAGCGTCCACACGCCTCTGAATGACAGGTGAGACGGATTCCCCGAACCAGTCTGGGAGGAGATGACCTGATTGGTCAGTAATGAGCCTGGAGTGTTCTAAAGTATTAATTGCCTCTAACAGAGGCCGGTGAAGTCAACTCGATACAGATGTTCTCACCGAGCATTTCCCTGACTGATAGCTGAGGGGGGGCTAATTATTCTCTGATTAAGCTCATAAATCGTACCTACAGCACCTTTTAACTACCAATGTTCATCTATTGTCTTTAAACCGCGTTATGACCTTGAACAGTTATGTCTACATTGTCCAACTTTCAAGTTAGGTGAGATGACAAGACATAACCACAGTGGGGACCGAAAATGGTCTTAAACAGTGTCTCACGTTAAAAGACATGGCATACAACCATTTCCAAGAGCACTACGGTGGGCATCAGGGGCCAGTCATGTGTAATGAGGACAGGAGTTTCTGTGAGTTTTGCAGTGAGTGTGTGGGCCAGTAGAGGGCACTGTGGACCTTGTTCTCAGCCTCTGCCCTTCCACTGCATGTGTGAGTGGCCCAGCAGCCATGCTGTCTGCCAGAGCAGAAGATTTAAACAAAGGGGGTTAATATCAATCAGTGTGCACGTAAACACACTCATAACGCACTAGAGTAATGAAGCAGCAGTGAGTCAGCCCTTTTCCCCGTGTGTGTGTGTGTGTGTGTGTGTGTGTGTGTGTATGTGCGCGCGCCATTGCTAGGTATGCTTGTCTGTACGCGTGTTGGTTTTTGCTTGATGTGTCTGCACACACCCTGAGCAGTGAGTCAGAGGCAGCAAGGGGAGACTGGGATGAGGCCTTGGTTTAAATGTAGTCGCCGTGCCTTGCGTTACTATAAGTGCTCTCGCCGTAGCGTTTCACTTTCACACCTAAAATCAAATCTCGGGCAAAACCCTGACTCTGCGTTTTCAGCCCATTCATCATACTTGTAGGACAACCGCGAGAAAGGTACGCATGTTCTGCTGAGAACTTCATAAAGCGAGCTCCCCTTCCAGCCCATTCCATCGTTATGAGTAGCATTCCCCCCCCTGCTCCCTCTGTGTTGCTAATCTCATCATTAAATTTCTGTCTTGGCTTGTTTATCGCTTTGTCCTCTCGACCTTTGTTTTCACATATAATTACCGTCATCATTCCTGCTGTCTGGAGATGCTAATAAACCATAAATCATTATAAGAGGAAAACGGGCAGAACGTTTTCTCAAGGGTTTGCAGCACAATGAATGGTAGAGCTGTTTGAGGGTCCGTCGTCAGTAATCCGGCATCAAACACAACACCGCCCACGGAAGAATCACCCACTCAGGCGATAGCATACATAACCACACAAAGATACTTGTACACTCTGTGATGTTTACTACTGTGGCTAACCACAGCTAGGGTTGCCTCACATAAGCCTGCTATCACAAATTGCAGGCGAACGCTATGCGGCTATTCTAACAGATCCTGCTGCCATGCAAACACTATGTTAAGATTATAAACGTATGCAAAAACGCCATTGGCTAATCCAAGAAATGAGCGACAGGAGGAGCAACGACCTCAGAGCGCGAAGACAAAATTTCAGTATGTAATCACTTAGAAGTCATTAGGAGACGCATGCATTAGACACACACAGAAACACAAATGCATGCGCAGAAGCTTGTGCCTGCGTGCGCGCACACACACGCATGCACAGAAACATGCGCACGCACACACAAGTAGACGTGCACAGGGCTGTCAAGTATGCTCCCGGGGCGCGTGCTGTGGGTGTGCTGGAATCCTCCGCGCTCCTCTCGCTCTACATTCAATTACAGTCGCCCACAAATTACTGGAAGAATCTAAGCTAGCATGAGCCGCGCGCTGCCCACGCACCACGTTTCCCCCCTCGCCCTCCTCCCGTTCTCTCTCTCTCTCTTTCTCTCTCTCTCTCTCTCTCTCTCTCTCTCTCTCTCTCTCTCTCTCTCTCTCTCTCTCTCTCTCTCTCTCTCTCTCTCTCTCTCTCTCTCTCTCTCTCTCTCTCTCCTTCTCTCTCTCTCTCTCTCTCAGCATCCTCTTCCCTCCTCCGATCGGGGCCAACAGTCAAAGCGGTTGCAGTTTCTTCCCGCTCTCTTCTACTTTTGATCTCGTCAACATTGATTAGAGTGTGTAAATGGAGTAAACACCTCTGGAGGTGTTTACTGAAATAGGTTGATTGGTCCTCCTGTCTCTTTCCTTGTGTAATACGCGCGCACGCAGGCATGCACTCACTCTAAGTCTGGCCGTGTGAGATCTTTGCACACGCACAATGGCACACATACTGATTGACACACCTGATTGTCTGGATGTGGGCTTCTAGGTTGGCATTTAGGCTATGGAGATCCAGAGCTATTTTGGTGGTCTTTTAATGTAGCCTGATTGTCTACATAGACAAACAGACATAAAGCCCTTTGTACACGTGCACCCGCAGCCATACATATAAACACACCAAGTATAACCTTGCAAATACGGTCTGTGGTTTTGTGCGTCTTGGTTCCTGGTACTCCCAAGGGTGTGTTTGACAGCGATGCGTGATGTAAACATTAAAGACATGAAAGCAATGTGGAGGAATGGTGGCTGATTGGCATGAGCTTAAAAATGTCTGTCAGGCTCATCCCACCTAGTGTGTTTACCTCTTGTAGCAGCCCAAGTTTAATTGTGACCTATGACCTCTGTACAGTGTCATTTCTTCTCTTTTTCAAACCCTTTTCATGTACACTTTCCTGTCTGTGGTAGGGCTGGGTATCACTAGGTACCCCACGATACGATACTATCACGATATTTTAACCACGATAACGATAATATCACGATACAGCGATTCTGCGATTATCGATATATTGCAAGAAATTTCAACCACGATACATCACGATATCTGTGTCACTGAATAAATTCAGAATTTATTACAAAAACATTTTATGCAAAGTAACAGAAAATTAGAAAACAAAATAAATGCAGAAAACATTTCATTGCTTTGTTTCATTCGCTCTGTTCACAGTGGATGTATCGCAATGGCGAGGCGCACACAGCCTTTAGCCGTGTTCTGTAAATATTCTAGAACACACGGGAGTCCTGGAGCTCTATATCAAAATATTATCATATAGCCTACATAGATATCTATATAATATATATTATAACCGCCAAAAGATGTGTGATCCGATATTATGAATCTCAAACGACCGTGTTGGGTTCTCCGACGTTCCTGGTTCTTCAACGTCCTCATCAATGTGAAGTAGACTGAACCACGACAAGGAGGAGAAAGGGATTGTTCCCGGGCAGCGCTTAGGCACCTCCGCCTCCAGCGGTGGTCCCTCTCAGCGGGTCTCAAGCTGGAGACATTCGCCGCCAACAATCCCTTTCTCGTCCATGTCGTGGTTCATGTTCTTGAGGGAGTCAAAGCCAAAGTTCCTTCCCCCCAATTCATTCTCAACCTTGGCTGAGATAACCCCCAATACGAGTCTCGTTGTAGAAATACCAGAGACGAGAGTCCGACAGAACGGTTATCCAAATAACAAGGAAGTGTACAACACTTGCGATACAGTCCTGGAGCTCTATATCTAAATAATATCATATAATACATAGAAATCTATATCATTTCATACATATTATCACGGCCAAAAGCGGTGTGCGCCTCCAGACGATATAATGAATCACAAACGACTTTGTCGGGTTCTGCGACGTCTCTGGTTCTTCCACTTTCACATCAACCTGAAGTCGACTGAACCGCGCGCTGCCGGCTGCCCGCTGCCGGGCGATGGTGCCTCGCGGCAACCGGCGGCATGACGCAGTTCATGTACTTCAGCCAGTCAAAGCCAAAGTTCCTTTCTCCGAATTCCTTCTCAACCATGGCTGAGATAACATAACCCCCACAACAGTCTCGTTGTGGAAATACAAGACACGTCAAAGAACCGACAAGAAACACTTGCGTTACAGTGTGTGTATTCACACAAACACACACACGTGTGGCGCTCGCACGGTCGAGTCTCATTGGCGGGCCAACGTCTCTGGGCGGGCCAGGCAGAGTAAGGGGAGGAGCTGAGATTCCTGATGACGTCAAGAATACAGACATTCCAAATCAGCGCACTTGAGCCTCCGTTTTTTCAAAGGCGAGCAGAACAGCTAGTGCTCGTTTTACACCAAACGCAAGTTTTAGCAATTGGGGGACCATAGGCAGGCTAGGGGAACTCATATTTATGTTAGAAAACCTCATAAAGTGAGATTTTCATGTCATGGGACCTTTAAATATCGATATTTGGCATCAGCATATCGATAACGTCCCGCAAGACGAAATGTCGCAGTATCGATATTTTGGCACACCCCTAGTCTGTGGTACAAAAATAGCCTTTCTTAGGAGCTTCCTTCCTTTTCTTTTTTCCTTTGTTCAAGACTTGGACCCAATGTTGGGCAACTAACATTTAGTGTTTATAGTGTTTAGCTTAATTGTGTCTTTCGGTATGATCCCGCACTTCCTACTGGCTTCACCCTGCACTCTTTAGCCTCCAGCAGGTCTGCCATGCGGCTAACGGCTAAGGTTTAACGTGTGTAACCATTGACACGCTGCCTGTAGCTAGCGGCTAACAATAGAGCGAGTGAGTCGGTGTGCCATGCACCCTCGGGTTGTTAACCTAAAAACTTTTCCGGGAAAACTTGGGTTGAACCCAAACCTCCACCCCCCCCCCATCTCCCTTAGGGAACTGGGTATAAAATAAGAACGGGTAATTCATCATTAAAGCAATTCCATCTCTGCATAAAGGCAAGCCTGCTGGCGGCCTGGTGATCAGAACGGGGGATACAGGACTCTCAAGTGCTCCCCCATTTGTCTCCCAGTGTTTGGGAGCTCGGTTCCAGGTGAGCAGAGGCCATTTCACGAAGCAAATTGAGCCTGAATTCAGGCCGAGGCGATGCAGATGAGTCCACACAGCCGCCACGCAACTATTCTTCACCCGTACGTTTGTTCAGTCGTCGCAGCCATTTGCTGTTCTGAAACTGCATTTTAATTTGTATTAGAAAGTCAAATTAGTAGTATACCACTCATCTCTAAAGGGTACTCAACCAGTCGAGGCAGGATTTACGGTGTGTGGTCTATTTTTAGGGAATTGTCGGGGAATTGCAATCGTTCAAGCGTAATTTATTCACGTTTATGATAAAATACGACTCAGTGATCCCATACAGGAAATGTGGGTATCACAGCAGCAGTATTACAGGAAAGTAAAAATAACACAAACATAAAACAACCATGGACTGTATATTTACTATATATTTCAGCAGCAGTGAACGACTACTGCTTTTACACAACTGCGAAGTAAAAAAGGGTTTCCAGGCTAATTGCTGTTATCCTGCCGCTGCGATGATTGACACTCCATGTGTGATCTAAGTGGTACCTGTTAGCAGATTTCAAATCTTTATATAAAAATTAAACTTTTCTGTCTGAAAGCGAGTTGTGCCTAATCTACATGCTGGGAAGAATGCAGAGAATCCCCACGATCATGCAAGACAGCCCCTGTACATGTTTAATTACAGGTTCACACACCCACCGAGCAACAAGTAATCCCACTCCAACTGTTCTGTCAGGGCCCACTTGTGAACTACTGGCGAGGCTATGCTAAAGTTAGCTTCTCCCCCGGCTAGCCGCGGTAATGCTACCCTCAGCGTAGCTTCCCAAGACAGCGCCGGACTGGAGGGAAAGTGCGGTGCTGTGGTCTTCATTATAAACTACAACAAAGACATCCCATTGCTTAGAATCAATACACAATTATACCAGAGGCAAGGGCGGATATCGTGTTCATGTCCACCTCATATTTATTTACATTATCTGTCATCTTGGACAGATCTGGATCTGTGGCAGGGGCTGTGGGTAGGATAGTGAGAGAGAGAGATATTTTTCGTTCCATAGAGAAGCAAGGCTCTTGACTAAATGGAGGGAGAGAGAGAGAACGAGCGGGAGGGAGCGTGACTGAAAGAGGGGAGGGAGATAGGAAAAGATGCAAATGCTAGATAGCTGCCATTTAATAAATGTGACATTTATTCTTGGAGCGATGATGAATTGGATTAGATTCAATTAGGTGATCTCAATAAACCCCCTGGGAAATTTCATTTCGGCAGAGGAAATGGAATCAAGCAAACTACCCAGACTTGCACAGAGGAAAATGGTTTTACAGACGGCAACATTATAGATTCAGATTATTTTGTATATTATGGATGGTACATATAAGCGGTTACTGATGGTTTACTAGTTCAGTTGGTGATTCTAACAGTACATAAAATAGTTGAAGGGTAGCATATACTGTATCTCAATAGTGTCACAGTGTCTGGAGCTTTTCAGTAGGCTATAGATATTATTTTACAGTGTTATCTGATAGTGGTGGCAGGCCAGTCTTGTTGGTGGTTTAAATATTAGCTCTACATAAGGTACTCAGTGAAGGGCTCACTGATACATATAGCTAGGATGGGTTTTCCCAACCATCGGCGTTGCTAAAGTGTTCACATGGGATAAAATTGATATTTTGTATATATTTGTTTGTTTTGACATATTTTCTAAATTAAAGATCTAAAACTGAATATAGATTAACATTTGTTATAATATCTGTATAATGACCTATTACGGTCAATATTGTTAACATCGACTGTCAATAATGTCTCCAATTACATTCCGGCGAATAAATCACTATACTTGTAATGTGTATAAAGATAAAGACTACCTCCTGTAGATTTTGCCAGTTCTTAGTGTAAATACGTTACTTATTACAGTCCTGTGTTTGTCTATACTTCCCATCTGGGTTTTATAAATGCATCCCAAATCAAATCATGAGCGTTCTGTTATCACGATAACTTGTCGCCTCACTGCAAAGCCCTTCTTCACGTGCAAACAGAGGACACCCAACACCAACCACTCGCAAACCAGGCAGCAAAACCAGTCAATGGAGCGGACACCAGATCACTCCTGACCCCCCGTCGTCAAACACAAGGTCAGCCGGGTCTTTTGGAGAGAGTCGGGGCTGGGGTGGTTAGGGGGTGCACATGTAATTACTGTTGGCTTGTTGACTTTCAGTCCAATCTGCCTCTGTGCCTCGCCTCCACCATCCCCGGGCTAATGCGGGCGGGCAAGGCATCGGATCTGTCCCATAAGCCCTCCGGCGCTTTTATTGGCAGCCGAGGGGGTGGGAGGTAAAAATAAAAGACCCCAGGGGCTTTCAGGAACCTCACCTCGGTCGACAGTGCCCCATCTCTTCCCCTTTCTCATTGGATGTGGCTTTAAAAAAAAGGGTCCCCTATAGCTTTATTGATTGGAATATATACTTCAGGGGGAAGGGGTCGGATTTAGCACCGGTCTGCCTGTGCCTGGCCTCTGTTTCTAAAAACGAGAACATTGCCAAGGAGGCTGGAGGAGCTCCATGCAGGAGGTATTCAATACGCCAGAGCTAGTTAGAGTCAGACCAGGGGATCATCAACATGAGATTGACTTATTGAAATATAAAGCGGCCTTTTCGTTGTTGTTATGCATGCGTAAGGCGCGTGGTCGCTGGTGGTGGTAGTGTTGGTAGTGTTGGTGGTGGTGGTGGTGGGGATTGATTGATATTTCCATATTGATAGCTTTTGGAAATGAGGAACTAGGCGTTCCAACCCTGCTTCAGCATGCGCGAGCGGCTAGCACTGGAGTGGGCGAGAACACACCTGGTGTGTGATGTCTCTTTTACAGCAATGCCTCCTGCCGCTTCAGGGTCCAATAGCCCTCCGCAGACCCGCTATGGGTCCGCAGGGGGGCCAGGGCCCAGGGCCAGCTACATCTTTAAGTAAAAAGACCATAATAAACGGGCGGAAAAAGAGCTACTTCGAATAGGGTTTGACATTAAAGCAATTGCTTTTTCTTGTACCGGGCGTAGAGGTAATAATTTGTCTTCGGTGCGAGGCGGCGGAGAACTGGTCCAAGACAAAGGGAGAGCCCGGACAGCAGAATGTAACTAAAAGCCGAAGTGACGTGCAGCCGACGGGGGGGGGGGAAAGGTATGAAACCAGATTACATTATTCTAATGTGGACGGACTAAAGGGTACGGGGCAGGAATAAAAGTGAATTTAGCTGAGTCAGTGCGGTGCAGGTGAATGCCAATGAGGCGACGTGAAAGGCTTTTTATTTTAATCGCATGTAAAGTGGGGGGATTGGGATTGGAAAAGAGATGGCGATGATCAAAGAACGATGTGACCAAAGAGCGAATTATTACATGTGAGACTCTGGGCCATTATTAAACATTGGATTTCCCAGACTCAGGCTTTTACTGAAGTGTTTCAACACTGCGAATGTTGAAGGCCAATTGAATTACATTATCTTCTGATTGTTCCTCCAGAAATATAGAGATTAAGTCTTGATGCAGATGTTTAGCATTTTGTGAGATGTTTAGAGAAACTGAACATATTATTTTCACTTCCTTTAGTCCTGCTCAAAGGATAAGTAATGTTTTAGAGTAACTAGCATACTGCAGATTTTATTACATTATCTATCTTTATTGTTCCACTAGGAATAAAGAGATGAAGTGTTGATGCAGATATTTAGCATTTTGTGAGATATTTAGAGAAAATTAAACACTTTATTTTCAATTCCTTAGTCATGCTCAAAGGACAAGTCATTTTTTAGAGAACCTAGCATAAGGTATACACACCTTTTCTCTTGGACAGCCCAAACAATAACCAACTGAATGATTGATACCTACACACAACCAGAAAAAGTGTATTTCTCTGGTTGTACATTACCACAGTGAGGAGGGGGGGGGGGGGGGGGGGGGGTACAAAGTTCATGCCCTAACATTGACAGCGGGTCTCCACTGTACAACCCCAATCTCATTCCGACTAAATCAGCAACACTGCCGTTCGTTGGAGCCGTTCCCTCAACCCCTCGTAGCACAAAGGGTAGGGCACGACCCAAACACTAGCAGTGGGTCATAGGTTCCGCTCCCCAGTTGACTCAGTCAGAGCCAATCACCATTGGACCTGTGACTTCTCCCTGGCCCCTTTCATCCACCCGGGGCTGTGCGGAGACGTGCTTGGCGTTGTGTCTGATATCCTGCAGCGTAAACCCAGCAAGTACTCTCCATTCTTCCCACATTCAAACCGAAGGCATGGATTCTGCTCGGAGGCACCGCTGATGTACAGTCGGAGAGTCATTTAGGGTTAATTCGAGGGCCCTTCTCTGTGGGCAATCACATCGGGCTCCCAGGGCCCTCCTTCTCTAAGGGCGGAGACCCGCGTGTCAATGTAAGCAGTCTTGTTTGGCGTTATTCATGATTGTGTGCACGCGCGGCCGAATCAGTTACCCAACGCCGCCTAACCGTTAACGCAGGCTGCCGCCGGCGCCCCTTGCGAGCACATCTGCCGCAGCGGGGGGAGGGCAGAGAGAGGAGAAGAGGGGTCAATGGCTTCCGCCACCCAATGGGTTCCTCGGAGGCACGCTTAGCGAAGCGCGCAGCGACCATTACAGCGATTTGAATCATCCCCCCCCCCCCCCCCCTGCGGAACGGACGCGCCGCGACGCATCGGGTGCTGCGGGGGATTGCCCTTTCTGTGCGGTGACTAACCACCGTGGGACTCTTGAGTTCTGGAGATCTGCAGAGAATGGGAAGATGAATGGCTGGGAGGGTGTTGTTTAAAAACCTCAGGGTTGACGTGGATTATAGCTTGCGGGAAAAAGGAAACCAAAATTAGCTTAATCTCTTGAGTGCGATGGTGAGGCGGGAAACGTGCAATTAGAGTGAGAATGGCATTGTCTAAATACAGAGAATTACCCAGCAAGAGAACACAAAGGAATTGAACGGTCACAGTGAACGGGGCAACTGCTGATAATGAACTGGTCTGTTAAGCTGTGTTCCGAAGTGGTGATGGTGATGCGAGTGTAGAAGCCATACAATGTTTTTAACAAGAAACCCGAGCAGTTCTAAGTCAGAAGCTACCGCATAATGGACAGCACCCCGGACCATTCGATTTGAATCTCAAAATATCCACTAAATCAGTGCAATTAGGGATTAAGGTCAGTAACACTTGCGTCCCTACTATGTGTTCAGACCATCTTTCTGCCCCTCCTTTCCGGTTCTCAGATAGTGCGGAAACTGCTTGTAATGATGGGGCGGTTAGTGCTGGTCGATGTTCAGGGACAGCCCCGGTATTTATTGTGCTCAGCACGAGTGGACAGAGGTGGGATCAATGGGGTCAGATCATTCACACGCCATGCCGGTCAATAGTCACACCTCAACTGCCCTGGCTTGTCTCAGATGAATGTGGTTGAATCCTGTTTTTTCGTTTGCTTGTATTCAATCAGTGGAAGTATGGTATGGCTGGGTTGTTAACCGGCAGGTTCTGGGTTTGAGCTCCAATTTCCTCAAACCACCTCCTTTTGAGCAAGATGCCTACCCCCTTACAAGCGCCTCCTTAATCACATGTATGGATTCACTAGCCAAAGTGCTCCGGATAAAAGCACCTGCTAAATGACCGAATAGAAAATAGTAATAATGTTCCACTCTTGCTATGGTTTTGTGCGGGCATGTTTATGAAGGTTTAGCGCTTCTTGTGAGTGCTCAGAATCTGTTTAGAGAAATACTCACACGCTCACAAGCAATTGTATGCAAGGTCTGTGCAGAAATAAATCCCATAACAATCCACAAACGAAATATAATTTAAGGAGGTAATGAGGAAATCACGAAATGCTTTTAGGCAGGAGACTCTTACACAGGCCGGAAATGGTGCATTAGAACGATAATGATAATCATAATAACAGGGATGTTGTCACATCATTGACTGGGGTAAACAAGAGCAATGCAAGAGGCTAACCTACCCCTAACGGAAGATCTAGTTGAAAAAGCACAGCCAGGACTTGCAAAGCACGAGGGCGCTTTCAGATTTAGCTTTAAAGTTGCGATCAGTGCTGTTATTATCCGAATGCTTAAAGGTTGATACTGAATTAGTGTTGCATTTCAACATCCTCTCTTGAATGGCAATTGTAAGGCCATGATGTGCACCTAAAAAAATAACCTTCATCACAATCGCCATTATAAAAGCAGAGCGCTGGTAAAACAACCTTCAACAAGGATTCAATCCTTTTGGAGAGTTGGGCCCCAAGGTCACTGAGTTATTACGGGATTCCGTACGTCGTGTGCATTTGTGAAAAGATCAAGTGAACAGAAAATCACAGTTGAGCATGATTCAGTTCATTTATAGGAATTTCTGACAAGCATCTAATTTATCTTGAAGTGAGCGTGCATTTCTGTCAACCGTTTGTGTACTATACACAGAAAGCTATATACTACAGAAATACTAGTGATTTGGGTTGACATCTAACCCTAAACTCCCTTTGAAGAGCTGGCTGTCAACCTGGCGCGGTTGACTCCGTTGTCGGTATGTGAATATGTATGAAGGGTTGTAAGTCGCTTTGAAAAAAAAAAAAGCTTCTGCTTTTACGCGTAAATGTAAAAAATAACGCGGTAATACCCCCAATCAGACGGCCAGACGCCCGAGCACTGTCCCCTCTGTCCATCTATTACCGAGCGATTTCATAGAGCGGGTTGTCCTGTGTGGTCTTTTTCAGGGAGTGTACGACGGGCCCAACTTATCGGATTAGGGGCCGCTGTGGATGGTAGATGTGGGACACAACAGTGTAGTGCAGGAGCCTCCGTATCTGAGGTCATCCATGGTACAATTACACATTGAGTGTATGTTGTATTGTGTCCACTAACGGGAGCTGAGTAGGCAGGCAGTCTGCTCAGGAAATCAAACCCATTGGAGTAACTCTGCTTTGCCTTACCAATAATGCAGTATCACTGGGACGCATGGATTGGATAGATTGCATTGGATCTGTGAATATTTTGTTTTAATTTGTTTCGACATCACAATTTGATATGGTGCTTGATTCATTGATTTTAGATATTTGGGAAAAGGGGTTTGAATGTGAGCAAAGCTGGGGTTATTGTGCACACTCCATCATAGTTCTGCATCATCATAGCGAGATTATTTAGATTTTTAAAAAGAACTGTCACAAATAATTTTTTGTACAAGGATGTACAACACTCGACAGACAAACATTGTTTAGAAAATAAACAAATTTCTCGTAAGCAGGGAATGAAATTTATATGCTCAGTATTTCTTCATTCAATTGAATCGTTTATGCTCTTGGTAGATATACAATTCAAAAATGTCTTGCCGTCGTCTCCAGAGAACCAGCAGGCGACAAGTCACGGTGAAGGTAAACAAAATCTCAAACCAAAAAATGCTCATGCATTTGCTTTTCTTCGGTAAAAACCGGTGACTGTATGAAAATGACCCAAACATTCCACATTAAAAAAAGAAAATCCTCCCTTTTATTGATTCCAGGGTACCAATCTCACCAGACCCATAAACTGGCTGGTCGGCCTCCCTCTCTCCATAACCCCCGTGCTGTCCTCTACCGTCTCTGGTCTCTTGCGACGCTGTGCCGGGTCCCTGCCACACATAAGCCATCCAGCCTCCAGCTTTAGTCCATATAAAACCACATGATATAAAACCCACAGAACTCAGCCTCGTTCGCGGTCCCAGCTGTCACCCTTCTAAGGTTGTAGATCCATAATCACACTTCCTCTGCACACCATTCTTTCTCCCTCGTGCCTAAAGCGTTACTCTAAGTCTGATTAACGCACTTAAGTCATTCTTCATTTATTTTATTCCCAGTCAATTAATTCACAGAGGCAGCATGTGTCATGCTGGATGCTGTTCATGGACACACGCACAAACACAAGAAGACCCGCACGCATGCATGCACACACACATACATGCGCTGATATATTATATGATCTCTTTGCTGCTTTGCCAGGGATACAACTGTCTGTCTCTGAGTTACAGTTATGACAGCAGTCTGTGCCAGCACACTGTAAAACACTTAACATCTTCTCAGACTTTATGTATAATCTGGTGCCCTGCTGAGCGTTTAAAACCAGCACTAGAGGCCCGCTTGGACCGGCAGCTGTTTGCGGTATTGTACCTGAGGATAATGTTTTAGTGAGATGTGAGGGGAACCATCTTCTATACAGCACCGTCTGTTTTTTCCCCCAAAACAGGAAACAAATGCCACTAGTGAACACAGGAACTAGGGCAAATTATTCGGGACGTATACCAAGTACGCAAGAAAGTGCAATTTTCTGTTGAAAAAATGACAAGGAACATAAATAGAATTCAAATTTCCATTTCTATAATAGTTTACTCAGGGATGCACCGATATCAGTTATCCAAAATAAGTAATACGAGCCCATACTAGGTGCACTGCAACAGCAGATGTTGATCCCTCTGTCTGTTCTGTGTTGTGTTTCCTCCATAACGTAATCATTGCATGTGCCCATGAAAACCCGCTGCACACGCGTGGCAAGCAACTCTTCTCCGTGACCTGTGAATGAGCTCTAAGGGGAGTCTTGTGTGTCGCTGAGTCCCAACCTGCTGCAGCTGAAATGTAATCAATGGGTGTGTGTGCGATATTAGTGAAGTGAGGAGGAGGGTTGAGTGTGCTTCGATGCCGAACAAGTAGGAGAACGCCAAGGTTCATGTATGATACCCCCCCCCATCCCCGCCCCTCTCCATGTAGCTACCTATGCACATTTCACATATGAATCAGTGGTCTTACGTTGAAGAAAAGTAATGCATTCCCTCCCACTGCCTTTTGCTTGTTCAGCTATTTTCATGCGTGTACAATGGAGGCAGATGAATTGAGGCACTTTTTCTCTGCTGTGTGTGTGTGTGTGTGTGTGTGTGTGTGTGTGTGTGTGTGTGTGTGTGTGTGTGTGTGTGTGTGTGTGTGTTGTGTGTGTGTGTGTGTGTGTGTGTGCATGGGAAATGTTTTTTCCCGAGCCATACAAGCGTTTAATCAGGTGAGATGATTTGGTTTCTTTGTTTCGGGGTTCATGTGTTATTCACTACGCTACTGGGGAGCGTTTTCATTATCCGAGCGCACCGCTTCAACTGTTGCCGCAAGAAAATCACTGCTCTTTAAATAGAGATCTTTGTTCTCATTTATATATGGTTATATTTAATAGTTTCCCTGGCATCTAATGTGATCCGCTATTCTCCTTTTTGTTAACTTTTTGTTAATTCAACCGAAAAGCAATTTGACTAACTATGTTGTCAATGTTTTCGTCAAATGTACAATGTTCAATAAATAACAAACACATTAGCTGAACTATTTTGTCTGAAGACAAGGCCACAGTATGAATACCAATGGTTTGCTTGGGTTTAGCGAGCTAATATTCTAGAAATTAGTAGGCTAATATGTTGGCAAGGCCATGCATTAACATACTGCTTTTGTCATAAAAGACAACTGCAGCATTGAGCCCTTTTTTTCACATGCTAATTAACAGTGCAAACCAAAATGTCTTGGAGTAGCTTGGAGAGTGAAATGGTCTTGAGCCACTCTCAGGCCTTACATCACTGCTTCGTCAAGCAGGAGGATAAATTGCGACTCGATTCCTTTTCTGCTGATTTGAAGCATTGCCCCATTCAGCACAAGCATGGATTCTCACACACACAAACAAACACGCACGCACGCTCGGGACTGAGGCACACACACACACACGCACGCGCGTACACACGCACGCGCGCGCGCACACACACACACACACACACACACGCACACGTTTAGGCATACACACACATACACACATTGAGACACACGCACGCACGCACGCACACATATTTAGGTATGCGCTACCCACAAGCACAGACACATACACACTGAAGCACACACACATACAAACAGAAGCACACATGCATACACACACAGACATATGCCTTCCCTGTGCTTCTACTTTGATTTGGTTTGGACAGAGAGACTGGAAGCACAGTAATGGGGTCCTTGATAACATTATCATTTCTTTTGCACAGTGATTGCAGCTGTGATGCTGGCAGTGTGTCTGTGTTCGGTTCATTAATATTGTGGGGGAAATCACTTACAGATTGCATTTACTGTGAAATCAACCCTCTTTATGAATTTCAGCGGTATCACCTCAAACATCTGAATTATTATGACAACATGGAAAACATCCGTAGATTCTCCTACTTCTGAAACATGCAGACAATGTTTGGTTATGCGCTGTTCCTTGATTTTCAATTCCCTCAATTAGCCAGATAATAGCCGTCGTTTTCAGTGGCAGTCTTGAAAGTCTTTGTTCGTAATAGAGTAAGTATCGTTCTTAATAGAGTAAGTATCGTTCTTAATGTACGATTTAACCTCAACAAAGCCAACAACTTCACTCTAGTTAATGTAATTGACAAACGGTTTGTGGCCGGGTCTTGAACTAGCAACCAGGTACCATACTGGTCCATAAACTTCAATAGCTAAGTGCGGGCTAATCACTCAAAGGCCACTGACAGTTTTTCTCTTTTTTTCCTTTTCCATGACTCCACCGCAGTGCACTGCTGACACTTACCAACGCTGTGAATTAATCACTGAAGGAGGTTTTTCCTGTATTGTCGGGAGGAGGAAGCGCATACTAATTAGCCAATGGGTAAAAATAGGGAGGGAACTAAAGCTGAATGAAATGAAAAATGTCAGTCTCGGCAGCTATTACCAATAGCAGTTATGGTTCGCGTTTAGAAGGCGAGATGGACGTGCGCGTCCCAACTGCTCCGATCTCCTAGTAACAGCAAGGCTCCGGGGCCCTCTCGCGTTGTTTCACACTTGGCCTACTCCCTAGAAGGGGCATGGCCTCCCACACACCACGTAAACAGCGACACGCCACATCGCCACGCCTCACTCTAGGATTCCCCGCCAAAGTAGCGTCATTTATTTATGAAGGTATTTACATTCCTCTCTTTTTCCCCTGGTGGATGGTCAGAGGAATCCTGGGCTGGGGGGCCATGGATACTGGCTTCAGATAGTCGGGGACAAGGCCGGCACTGCTTTGATGTGAGTGGACCTGGCAGGGAAGCGAAGCTGCATGCCAGCAACATGTGAATGGCCCTGAGAGCGGGAATAAGCAGGCGGCTCGAGGGCAGGGGAGATGACACGCGACGCCAACACAAGCATGAAAAGACGTTCCTTTCCCTCATCATCTGTTTTACTATTTAGTCATTTAGCAGGCGCTTCTATGCAAATGTCCTCGCAGGGAGTATCTCCTGAAGCAGCAGATGGAGTCAGGGCGGCTCGCTCAAGGATGCCTACAAGTGGACCGCAGACGTCGGGGTTCAAACCTTGAACATCCCCTTATGAGAGTCTACCACCCCTAGACTATCCCGTGCCCCCCCCCCGTGGTCCAACTCGTTGCGATTTGTATGCCTGAGAAGTGCCCGGGTGAGAGGTGTCACGGCTACGTGCCCGCATCCAAACAAACACAGACACACACGCGCAGCTTGGATGGAGGACCTCGACGTGGTGTCTAAACTCTCTAACTCCCCGCCTTGCTGATCAAAGCCACAGCTCAGCCGGTATTCCCTACGCACACGGCCCTGGCAAGGAGTCTTGTTTTCCTGCTTTCATCTCCATTCATTTCACCCCGCCACCACCACCACCACCACCTCCACCTCCACCACCACCACCTCCACCAACCCCAACACCTTCCTTCCAGGCCAACTGCCTGCTCTCTCCGGGGGATCAAACACGACGGGGGGACGGGGACGGGGGAAATCACAGTCTTTGATTGTATCACTGCGCCATCGATTGCATAAATCAAGCAGTTGCCTTGGTAATAAATGAAATTGTTCGCACCTTTTTTTAATCCGACACGCGTCTTAAAGAACACCCGGTTTGGTGCTATTTTTGTAACTGTTTTCTCGGCTTGTATGAAAAATGCGAATTAGCGAGCGTGTTGTCACGAGGAGAGGACACCAGGACAACCCCCAGCTTCCTGTATTTACTCTAGCGGCAGAGCAGAATATAAACAACTCTAATTACTGAACGCACCAGTGATGCGGAAATCCCTGCGCACTTATTTCTGGAGCGTGGCCCAGCAGTCCGCAGAACAACTAGGTAAATCACCTTTAGAGGGGCTAGGAGGGAGACGTCCACCTCCCTTGGCTCAGCATGCCCACCGGTTCAACACTGTCTTGGCTTGAGGAATGAAGCAGAGAGGGGCCATGGCTCAGACTGTTAGTGCGCTCCCCACAAAGGTGAACACGCTGCTGGGTAGGGACCTGGGTTTGATGATCGTCTCTCTCTCTCTAAACCACTTTCATATCCGGAGGTGTTGGAGAGACGCTTTGAATCGCAGGCCGTTTCACAGGTTAAAAACCAGGCTTGCGAACCACGGGGTATCTCGTATTTATGTCTGTGGTGCTCACTAGACTTGGCGATGCCCGAGTTAACAATACCAGCTTCATTGGGTTTTCATATAAAGTCCCTGTAAATCCCTATCAAAGCATAAACATGTGTAGATAAATACACTGCTAGCTAGCTGTGCAGCTCGCTAAGGCGACTCTCACCACGCCAACCAGGAGAGAGAACAGCAACGCGACCATTCGTGACCGCGACACATCGACATACATCTCTCTGCGCGGGCACGCATCGGCCGATGCAGCGTGCGTGTTTCGTGTTCTGTGACAGGGGGCGCGTTCGAGTGCCGTTATTACCGCGCCTCTTGGTATTCCGCCGAGTTCCTCTTGACTTTGTCCTTTGGTCTCCACGGCGATGACACTGCGGTCCCCCTCCGGGAGCCGCGGCTGTCACTTCGTCTCCATGGCGGCACGGCGCTCATAAACAAACTGACAGCTCGCATATCTCGAGCTACACGACGGTTTATTAAGGCGGCATTAGACTCAACGTCTTTCCGGAGGGGGGTGTTTGTATGTGTTGGAAATAGAAGGGGGGAACTCTCAATAGAGGAGTTTCGTCTAAATAACTAGTTTTCATCATTGAGTGTTTGCTGTTTGCTGTTGCTGCAAGGATAAGAAGAATGGATAGTTGACAACTTTAGTTGCAGATGTACGCACACAGCTAAATACAACACACACACACACACACACACACACACACACACACACACACACACACACACACACACACACACACACACACACACACACACACACACACACACACACACACACACACAGAGAGGAGAGCAAGGCAGAAAGCCATTACCAACAGTCTTCCTTCATCATAACCCTGACGTTTAGTCTAGCATCAGCATTCATAACAGAGAGATTGAGAGGAGAGAGCGAGAGAATCAGGGGTCAGATGGGGAAGAATAGATGGAGAGAGCAGTGGTGGCGGCGAGGCAGTGGACTGTGTCGCTAAAGAGAGAGCGAGCCATAGAGAGAGACCAGACCTGAGAGAGGGAGGACAGACCGATGGACTGCAACGGAGAGGGGGAGAGGGCCAACGGAACGTTCCACAAATCACCCACTTATCTCGTCCACATGAAAGACTTCCCCTTCACTCGGTAAACACAATTATGCACTCGCACGCACGCACACAAAAAGACACGCACACCAAAAATGACACACGCACACAAAAAGTCACATACACTAGATACACACAGCACGGCGCGCGCGCGCACACACGCAGTAACACACTCACAAAGACACACACAGGCACACACTCTGACAGAATGATTCAACGGTGAATCTTCTTCTCCATCTCCCGGTTATTCGCCGGGGGAGGGGCCGGCAGATAAGAGCCGCCGCCGCCGCCGCAGCTAACGGGCGCTCAGTCGCCCGCGCCAGCGCTCGCTCCGGACGGAGAGTTTGCGCATGAGAAAATCTAAATAAGGATCCACACTTCCCCCCTCACTCCCAACACCCCAAAGGCGCACAGATCCACTGATGGAGAGAGAATTGTTGGTAATATATGAGAGCGAGAGATTTGTACGGTACATATTGAACACTGTGTATGATCTATCACTTTGGCACAACAAGGACCATATAGATATAGTGGGGTGGCAAACAAGTGCGCACACAATAGACAGCATATTAAGACACATGGAGAGGCTTTCCTATAAATATTTGTGCAGCGTACACTCGATTTATTCCAGTATCCGGGGATAGTGACAGTCACTGTGTGTACATGCAGCCCCTTAGCTGATACAGTCCCAGTGGCGCATGTGTTTGTGTTCAACCACACCGCGGACAGCGAATCGCATGAACTGTAACATCAAATGTTGTGTAACTGCGTCACGCTGTTCCAGACCAATCTGCTGGTGAATCAAGATGCATTGACCGGTAGAATGAATGAGCAGCCTTGATTGATTGGCCGACCGGTTGTACTGATTGGCCGATAGATTACGTGGGTGGTCACCCTAATTGATTGATTGATTGTGATTATTCATTCGTTTTTCAAATCGTATTCCCCATTATCCTCGCTATTTATTGATCCTGACTGACTGAACGACCCGCTGCCAGACTAGGTTAAATTGATAATAAAAAATATGAAACTCCAAACGAAACTTGACCGTCTCACGTTCTCGCTCACTACTAGCCAGTATTTGCCCAGATGGCCGTCTGTCTGTCTTCCGATGAGGGGGAAAGTGTCACCTCCTCCTCCACTCTCAGGCTGAGTCTGTCTGAGTTGGTGTGTTAGTCGCAGGATTGAGTGGTAGAACATGTCTTGGGTGATAGGGGACTGGTTCACACGGAGAAGTTCGTGTCTGTCTCTCTTCCCACAACAGAAGGCATACGGATAAGTGTGCTGCGGCCCACATTCATAAAAGGATTATGAGTTGACTCTTAAGAAGTTTTCTGTAATTCTGGTAAATAAGTGAAATCATCAGAAGTTATAAACAAATTGCGTAGTTAGCATGGCGTGTAGTAGCCTAGAAGACCTATGTATTTTCTGTATAATAGTATGCATGTTTTTTGTCTGTGAGTAGTAACGCCTTTCAATGGGATAAAAAAAAGAAATAGAAGGAATTAAAACAATAAAATCGATATTTGATTATATTATTTTTGTGTCCCACTTGAAACAATTTTATCAGAATTCTTATTGCCAATTTCATCTGAATGAAGAGGGCTGTTTGAAACTTATCTGATTCATTAGTTTGTGGGCACTATTGGACAAAACCACCCAGCCAGGGCAGTTAACATGCGCTTACTTGTGTTAGACTAAACAAAGATACACCTCTGGTTGCTAATAAACACTTGTTTGGAATATGATGGATGTCAATGGATGGCCAACTGCCACATTTCAGGCGCATACATTGCGAGAGGGGGTGTTTTGAACAAAAAGGACAGACATAGACAATGTTAACAGTCAACCTGGGGTCAAAGCAAACCGGACAAATCCTTTGAGTTCTGGATTTTCCAAAACGCCCCTCTCTCCACCTCTATATCTCGCTGTTGCGCTCTCTATTGCACACTCTTTGTCTCTCCCTCACTCTCTTAGTCCCTCTCTCTCTCTCAATGTTTTACTCTTTATCTCACCTCGCTTTTCATTGACACTGCCCCCCTCAATCCCTTAGTGTCCCTGGCCTGCCATACCCCCCCCTCCTGCTGGGTTTCGACGGGCTCTGTGTGGGTGAAGGGCGGCCTGGCTGGAGGTTTTCGATCCTATTACCTTTGTCCACGATCTGATGTTGAATGGAATAAGGCGCTGCTGGAAAAATCTATGAGTCAGCTGTTCTTTCTAACCTGGAGATTTAACACGTTCAATCCCGGCAGTTATCCTCCGCACTCGGGGCCCCCTCTCGCTCTCTCACCTACCGTCTCACCCTCTCTCTGTCGCTGACTCACCCTCTCTCTCTCGCTGTCTCTCTCGCTGTCTCTTTCGCTGTCTCTGTCTGACACGCACGCACGCGCGCACGCGCGCACGTAGTTGGGATAATGTGAAGTACCTTTTGTAAAGCAAGGCATTGACACTTCCATGGTTTGGGGTTTGAGTCTGAAAAGCCACTCATGCTTGTTAATGCTGCCATTGCAGCATTGTTATGGAAAAATCTGTCTACCAAATTGAATATTTACGTGTGTATATATATGTATATATAGCATACTCACTACCACTCTGTTTCCATGACTGTACGTATTTGCTGTATTGGTTGTCAAAGGCGAACACAGCCCCGGGCCTGTGACTGTCTGTTGATAAATCCCAGCTCATAAATCACTCCCACCCTGGCGGTTCCAGTGGGGGGGGGGCGATGGGAGGGGGTCTACATATAGGTCAGGGACCTGTGGTGGTGGGCTAACAGTGAGGCCCTCTTAAGCCTGATGGGACGACAGTGTGAACCCACTCACCCATCAGTCAATGTGTCACGCGACGCCTAAGTACACACACCCTGACAGACACGTACGTATAGATACAGACCGTTTACCAGCCTGCTGGCTAGCACCGAGCTCAATTATTCCAACGTTTGTCATGTCGGCAGTCCAATCTCAATTCATTATTAGAATACTTAGGGGGCTTAATTATGTTATTATTTTTTAATTCCTGGGCATATTTGCGCACAGTAGGTAGAAGGTTTGGTTACATTCGTCCGAATATCCCGCTGATAATCCAGGTCCACGATCTGGTGCAAGGTGCAAAATAGGGGCAAAATAGAATAATACATGCAAGTGCATAAGGCATCCATTAAACTGTGCGCTTGTAGTAATAGTTAGTATTTACTCCCCCTGCTCTGTGGAGGCCATATAAACAAGAGGCTGTTGAGGGCGGGGGGCTAACGGTTTTTAGAAGGGTTTTAAAAACAAACACATTTAGAAAGCTACTTCAATGTTCAAACAAGGCCAAAGACACGAAAGGCTCGACCAACTAAGAATAACCGTTTGGTTATTTCATAAACGGAATAGAACGGCTAGCAATGTTTTTCATTTTATTGCAATCTGTCTGTCCGTTTTGTGCGATTTCCTTTTGTGTGAATAGCGACAGTCCTGCCTACAATTGACCCAAATCTTTGCACAATATTCAAACCATCTATTTGCTTTGTGATCTTTTAAAAATGGGCCTACTCTCATAATAGGACTTGACTTTTTCTCTCGGAATATTCACACTCGTTCAGAAACCTGAACGAATATTCAAAGCTTGATATATTGTAATCGGGCCTGCCCTACTGCCTGCCTGATGCGTTACGTAGCTCTGGTGGTGTAAACACCTGCATTCACATCTGTATCCGCCCAACCATGTTGGACTATTAATCATGCTACATATGAATAATAAAGAAGTTGATGTATATCTAGCAGCGTTTCTAATTGATGTTACCAAGTGCTGTGCATGACGACCACAGACACGATAAAGGTAAAGACAGTAACAGATGATGAGAATATAACATGATCAGGCTATTGTACGGTGGATCATAGCACATCTCCGCCCAAGGTATCAGACGACACAATTCAGAAAACTAAGTTTTCCAGTGTGCCATAGGGTGATGGCTGTATGGACAGAGGCATCTTAAATTATCGAAAGAGATTGAGTATTGCAGAGCCATGTTTCAACATACTTTATGACACTCTGGGAGGGAGGGAGAGGGAGAATGGGGGAGGGAGAGAGAGAGAGAGAGAGAGAGAGAGAGAGAGAGAGAGAGAGAGAGGGGGGGGTAAAATGGAGAGAGGATTTTGGAGTCTCAGAGGTCAACCAAGGGCTCGAACGCCCAGGAATCTTCTCCGGGGATTCATCAAAATTAGGGAGTCATCCTGCTTCTCACCCCAGGGGGGAAGGAGGAGAGAGAGAGGTGTGTGTGTGTGTGTGTGTGTGTGTGTGTGTGTGTGTGTGTGTGTGTGTGTGTGTGTGTTCGTTCTGCTGATGCAAGACGGCGTCAGCATTTCAGTTTTTTATTTTTTTTACAGAGAGGGAGAGAGAGAGATATAGAGACACAGAGAGCTGGAATGGATTTTTGGAGATATACTGTATGTATAATTTTGGGAAGGATAGAGAGAGAATGAGAGAAATGGGAGGTGTGTATTTATATGTAGAAAGAGGGAGGTAGGGAGACAGTGAGATGGGAGATAATGAGGGAGAAAGGGGGAGATACTGTAAATAGAGAGATGGTGAGATGGATAGATATATATAGAAACAGGAGATGAGAGAGAGAGATTGGGAGAAAAAAAACGTAGATAGAGACAGGAGATGAGAGAGAGGGGCAGAGTAACAGTATTGGTGACACCAGATGTCATTTATAATGGATAGCACTGGCTGAGCTTGTCCTGTAACCTATAAAAAAGGACCCTTGAGAGAGAGAGACACACACACACACACACACACACACACACACACACACACACACACACACACACACACACACACACACACACTCCACATCACACTCTAAGAGACTTCCTGACACCTGTTATTTATCAGAGCTGTCTCTGCTGACGCATGGACGTCACCTATGCCCACCTGCTATGGATCTAATGGTGTGTGTGTGTGTGTGTGTGTGTGTGTGTGTGTGGTTTACCTTAACCATGTTAGGCTAACCCAGAAAATTATGCTAACGCAGAGAAAGAAGATACAATGATTTAAGCTTATTAAAAAAAGGAGAAACAATGATGCTAAGCTAACAGAAAAGGCAGATACAATGATGCTAAGCCAACAAGGAAAGAAGATACTTTGATGCTAAGCTAACAAAGAAAGATCATACAAGGGCACCAAAGAAAATGTCAGTAAAACAAAGACAACTATCAAACTGTCACGTTAATAAAGCTATACCTAGCCTCAATCACTACACTACCTGGCGATGGGTTTGATGTAGCAAGGATGATCATTAGTTGGATTTTATGTTCTCCATTCAAAACAACTGCTTTATTTATAGCCAACAGTATATACCCTTGGTGTTTGATCCTGTTTTTCTAATGGTAAAAGTTTCTAATAGTTTCTTATAGTTATGGAGTGCTAAGCAGTAGCGTATTTTAGTGGCCAAGCACTTTTTAATCTTTTTGGCTCTAACTGCCGGTAATATAATTTATTTGCAAGTATTATGCTCTGTGATCTTGTTTTTTTATGTGTTCTATTTACGATCGCTCTCTGGTATTTTCCCCTTCAGGAATATGTTTCAGGTGCGGCTATGCGATTTTGAAAACGTCCATGCTGGGTTTTCTCTCCCTCCGTGCCTCTATTTCTCCCTCTGTACTATACCACTCTCATTGTCTACCTATTCCTCCCTCTTACTCTCTTTATCTCTTCCTACTTCCCCCTTCAATTTCCCAGCACTTTTGCTCTTCTAAATCTCTCTCTCTCTCTCTCTCTCTCTCTCTCTCTCTCTCCCCCCCCCCCCCCCCCCCCCCCCCCCCCCCCCCAATGTAAATACAAACAGACTAATTATATTGTCTGCACCTGTCTGGTCTTGTGACGTGCCTTATTCGGTGTGTTGTTGTGTCTCAGTGTATCGGGGGATCCTGTTGTTAAATTCATGCAGGCTTTAGGGGAAGGAGCCAATACGGCAGCACACACTGTCACAAAGGGGCCTCTGACGGACGAGAGAGGGAGAAGGAAACCAAACGAGTGGTTTTGGGTCAAAGCGCTGGATTTCCTTTCAAGCCTCAGCAGTCCACCGGGCGGCTGAGGAAATGTCAGTCACTCCTGCCTGTGGAGCGACAGCCTAATGGACCCGGGAGGGGAGGGAGAGGGTGGGGGGGGGGGGGGGCATGCAGGCTAGTGGATGAAGCAGGAGGAGGTGGTGGTGGAAGAGGAGGAGGAGGAGGAGTTGAGTGAGGGGTTGAGAGAGGAAGCCTTTCTCCGTCAAGTGAAATGTATTTGTCTAGCTCTCAATCCCAGTAACAGTCTCAAAGGGCTTCTCTTGCCAACACCATATGTAACAAACCCTAACCCTCAGCTCTCTGAAGGGCAACACATTGCTGTCTAATACTTGAGGGTAGACACCTTGGGAAGGAACAAGGGAAATGGACCCTCCATCTGGGGACAACTAGTCTGAGATTGGGGCTGACCGTCAAAAAAAAGCTAACAAAATGGTGATGCTTGAGCTACTAACAAAGCGGCAACTAAGGGCATTTATGCTTAAATTAGACATATTTTGGGGGATTATTTAAGAGTTCATATATTCACCATGTTTTTGGGCTGGTAGCTGGTAGAGCAACTAGTAGCCGTCAGATTCAGGTGGTCAAGGATGTCATGTTAGCATTAAACTGGGCCCACTTGCCAGCCACGTCCAACCGAGACAAATGACGGGCATTACAAAGGGACCTTCCAAACATATCCAACCAAACGAAAGAAGACCAAAAAGTCCTCCCAGTTTGCCCTGACATACCTCATCAAAACCTGCCAGTGTTGGCAGCTCCTGTGGTTCAGTTGCCCCCCTTTTGTTCGCTCGCAGACAGTGGGAGAGAGTGGCTCAGAGAATGCCTACAGGCCCCACATGGTTCTTCTCCACCTTCTCCACCTCCTCCTCCTCCTCCTCCTCCTCTCTGGCTAACAAGTCGCTCAGTGTTTTTCCGAGAGAGTTTCCGACAGTATACCCGTGAATAGCGCGGCGCCGATTTATTTTATTTTATTTTATTTTATTTGGCTTCCATTTCCACGGCAGTGTTTTGACATGGAAGGAAACCAGCTGGAAATGAAAGCTTGATAGGAGAAAGGGGACGAGGTGACGAGGAGGTCTGTGATGGAGGCGATGAAGAACACACAGTGGTTTGTCCTTCGGGACTAACGGAGGCTGTTTATTGTCTAGAGGGGAGCAGCGTGGCTCCACTTGTCTAGCGTAACCCCCTCGCATAATACCGCCACTACATCTGTTTTCCCTCTGTCCCTGTTCGAACCACGGCGTGCTGGCTGGGGTTCTTTTCCACACACACACACACACACACACACACACACACACACACACACACACACACACACACACACACACACACACACACACACACACACACACACACACACACACACACACACACACACACACACACACACACACACCGCAATGGAGCGTGATTAACAAGTTTGTATTTTTCGATTCATGGCTTGTACCGTAGGCTTTAACCCAGCGTGAGTACTCAAGTAGGGGCCGGCGTTGTGGGGCCAAATGTGACGTGGAGTGTGGGATTGCTCATGTATTACCGAGGAACAACAATCAATGGACATAATGACATTTGAAGGGGATGATGTTGGATTGAGGAAAGATTGCCAGAGGTTATTTTGGATCATTTTGAGAATCTTTCTAATGGTCATCCTGTAATTACAAGGTAGGGCACACTTGAAACTAGAGGGCTTTCGCTAGATTGTTTAGGGATTAAATGTAAAGGTTAAAGTATACCTATAAGGAACCAGAGCTATCTTTCTCCTTTAGCACATCATGTCGAAGAGATGCACTGAAAGCAGTTTGATACTATCGATATGTAACGATAAGCTACCTGCTTGCATAAACATCCAAGAAACTCACACTAGCGAATAGTGTATAGAACGCACGCACGCACGCACGCACGCACGCACGCACGCACGCACGCACGCACGCACGCACGCACGCACGCACACCATGCCTATCGCTCTCTCCATTGCGCATTTTATCTCCCCCCCATTTCAGACACTTTCTATGGTGCGGGATTTTTGCAAGGTGCAGGTCAGCACTTAAAGATAGACCTGAATCAGAGCCGTTTGTGTATATCTGGGCATCTGTCCTGCAGATAAAGAACAGAAAATACACCCCACTCTGCTCCATCTGCATCCCCAGACCGCCTGCCTCCAGGCCTGTGCCAGGATCCCGCCTCTGATGTTTCTGGCCGGAGGGATGAGACGGCACAGAGTGGATTGAACCGCCGCCACAGCACTGTCTCGCTATTGATCCTGTCTGGGATCCTTTAGCAGGCGGGGTGACGCGCTGCTGCCGCGGCCGCCGAGGTGGTGGTGGTTGGTTGGTTGTGTCTTCCTTCTGTCTGAGGGTGTGGACCGGCTTCCAGAGCAGACAGTGAGTGTGCTAAAATGCAGATGAGACAGGGCTGCTGCCAGGCGGTTTCAGTCGCTTCGGGTGGAAAGGGTTTTACCGGGAAAAAGGCAAAAGAAAACAGCAGATGTGGAGGGGAAGGGAAAGAGGGGCCAAGGCGAAGACGTATTGATCCAATGCACTTAAGATCAACAGCGGGATAACCCGCTGGTTAGCTGGGCCAAATGATGGAACTTAATCTCCCGGTTAAGGTGGAAGCAACCAAACTGCAGGTGTTGGTGGTCACTGCCCAAAACACGGTTGAGTTGACTTTTGAAAGATTTCTAAAATGGTGTGAAAGTCATGGCATGGGCAGTTATTCATTCCATGGTGGTGAAGTTTTGAAAGGATTAATGAAGGGGTGTGTGTGTGTGTGTGTGTGTGTGTGTGTGTGTGTGTGTGTGTGCGTGTGCGTTTGTTGCTAGGTTCATCCCAGGGCCTGCTCCAGTGAGCTAGGGTCTGAACTTTGATTGGCTCCCTGATCCGTTGTTGGGCACTGTTCATATCCAATTATTTTGTATGATTCCAATCTTTCAGTTAATCATCTGCCTATTTGCCTTTCCCCTTGAGGCTTTGAGTCCTGGAGTTTTCATGTCAGGACTGGGTGTTCGAGTACTGGGGCATGTTTGGAGGATGAGTAGCTTGTTGAGCACAACATGTTCCGTCGTGTCTGTGAACCACGATATCCCAAACCAACGGATGTAAAATTATAAGATTTCATATTATTATGTTTATCATGCCAATTCACTGTAATTCCCTCATCTTTATCATTCCCCCGATTTAACCTATTAATAATGATCAGGATTTCAAGCCGTATTAAAATCTCAGATGCATCCTTAATAAAGACAACAAACATACTGCAGAAACATTTAACATGGAATATAAATGGATTTCATAATTAAATGGGTGCATAATTGGCTTATTCCCAACGATAAAAAACTTGATCAATTTCAATTAAATTAATAAAGGCCATTTTTGAAACCTGTTAAAAATGTTTCAATATGTAAATTATTTAAATAAATTCATTTTAGCAATCAGTTCAAATATAAAGTGGGTTAAAAGCGCAATGGATTTGTGAGTGACAGGTAAACTCTCTGAGGGCAATTGATTTGTCCTCTCTCTCTGCCACGCTCTCTATCTCTCTGCCTCGCTCTCTCTCTCTCTCGTTCTCTCTTTATCTATATTTTATTTGGGAGGGGAACTGGGCACCTGCTACCTGATGATACAACTCTGTTCCGCTCCTCCAAGCCTCCTGCACTCTCTTTACTTTCCTATCATTCTATTCTCTAGATTCTGACATTTGTTCTCTTCCTCAGTTGCACTCTCACACATTGTTTTCACTTTTTTTCGCTCAGACACACTCTCTGTCACTCACTGGCTCACTCACTCATTTTCCCACACACACACGCACGCACACGCGCGCACACACACACACACACACACACACACACACACACACACACACACACACACACACACACACACACACACACACACACACACACACACACACACACACACACACACACACACATAAACTCATTGGCCACCATGCTCTCGAGCCAACTCCTTCTCCCACTCGTTATCCTTCAGTCCCTCTTTCGTTTATATCCACATAAATCGTAGTTTCGCTAATTTAATGACGGCCATAAATATTTCCCAGCATTCAATGCAGCATTCAATACACCCACTGCACCGAATGCACCGGCTCTCTGTGTTGGCTTGCTTCCTGTTTCCCACTGAGAATGGCTAAAGCAAGGAGCTGGATGTTGAACCTGATCCCACCACCGGGCCTTGAGGGCCGTCGAGACGTTCATTGTGATTAAAGAGCCGGGGAAACAAACCTGACCTGATTCAAGCGCAGGTAACCTAACACTCTTATAAAGAGTTCCTCCTGGCCAGAAATGCCCGCCCTCTCCCCGGACAACCCATCGCTTCCTGTGTGTATGCGTGTGTGCGTGCACAGCATGTGTGTTTTTGTGCCCGCCCTTAAATGTGCTCCACTCCGGTGGTCATCGCTCTAGCAGTGAAGCCTTAATGGAAACAAATGGTCGTCATTATCGGCCCTAACTTCGACCCACCCCACCGACACCCCAAGAACCCCCCCCCCCACACACACACACACACACACGCTCTGCAGCAGGAAACGATGCCAGGTGAGGGTCCATCACCCTATTTGTGTGTGTGTGTGTCTGTGTGTGTGTGTGTGTGCGCGTCCAAGGGTGTGCGTCCAAGGGTGTGTGTGTGTGCGCGTGCTTATGTGTCCATCATTGATTGATACTGCGAGGGGGTGCCGATTTGGATCTACGCAAGATCATTAATCCCAAAGCCATGCTAATCAGCATCAAGGGTTATTTTTTTTATGTTTGTGTTGTTGTTGTTGTCGTTTGGCAGTTGGAAAGTGACCCCCCCCTTCCCCCCTATCTAATGTAGAGGTCTTCACGGGCCTACCCCAGCCCTGGCATCAGAGACCAGACCCAGTACCCGGACAGGTTAGGGTCCGCAGTGTATCATGGTCATTGCGTTTGTTCCCATTGTGTCACTGTGGGTTCACGGGTCTAGTTATCATTTTGAAACACCCGATTGAATAAGAGACGAGCAGTGATCAGCGCTGATCGCGAGAGGAACGCTCGGAAGTGCCGTGCAAATCGTGTGATTACTATCCGACCATTAGGCCCATAAAAAAACGGAGATGCGCCACAAGTGGACTCAGAGCGGAGGAAAGGGTGAAAGATGGACCCCTTCTCTACCGAGACGAGAAACAAGCTCGGCGAAAACTAATCCGGCCATGTCAAACCATCGCGGCACCTCTTCCGCCTGGGCCGTCTCCAGGACGACCTCTGACCCCGTCCGCCGGTGCCCCGAGCCACTTCCCCTCGCGCACGCCGAAGTGCGCTCAGAGTTCACCGAGGGCTTCTCCGTGGAGAGAGAGAGAGAGAGAGAGAGAGAGAGAGAGAGAGAGAGAGAGAGAGAGAGAGAGAGAGAGAGAGAGAGAGAGAGAGAGAGAGAGAGAGAGAGAGAGAGAGAGAGAGAGAGAGAGAGAGAGAGAGAGAGAGAGAGAGAGAGAGAGAGAGAGAGAGAGAGAGAGAGAGAGGCGGCCGCATCCCACGCAGAAGGAGCCGCACGGGTTCAGCGTTTGATGTGGGAGGGCTGCGGACTCATGTACGGCCGCCGCCACTCTGCCAGTCCCTGGGCCAGCCAAGAGAAGGCGCTGGTGGTGGTGGTGGTGGTGGTGGTAGTGATGGCTGCTTCTGTAAAGGCCCGTCACATACACACACTCATGCACACGCATGACAGATACACACACGCGCGCGCGCGCGCGCACACACACACACACACACACACACACACACACACACACACACACACACACACACACGCGCACACACACATGACAGATATCAACACAAATAGAAAGAAACCCCTCCCCCCCCCCCAACGAAAAAAAATGCAGCAATGAATATGGCGAATATATCTTAATTGGGGGCGGTTTGGTTTCCGTGGCAACGGCAGAGGAGTTCCTTCGAGGAGTGAGAAGAGGAGACGAAGGGCGATTATCTCTCCGTCAGCTTCGACTAATCACAACAATATTCAGATCCCTCCGTTCCCTGAGGTTTGTGACGGGAGCTGTCGTAGCCCTCAGCGGGGGGAGAGGGGAGGGGGGGGGGGGGGGTGCTAGGTAAACCCTCTCACTAATTAGCAGGTGGGGAGAATGACGTTCCTCCAAACACACACACACACACACCTCCCTCCCTCCCTCCCTCCCTCCCTCCCTCCCTCCCTCCCATCCACCCACCTTTCCGCTGCATATTCTCTTGTGATCACTTTTTGTTCCTTTGTCTGCTGTTTTCTCCTTTTCTGGTGTATCCTTTCGCTCGTACTTGTCTGGTCTATTCTTTAGTCTTCCTTTCTCGCTATTTTCAGTTCATTCTCCCCTATACCTCTCCTCAACTTAGCTACCTTTTCTGGTCTCTCCTCTTTTCTCTCCTTTCTCCTCGATCCCCTATAACCCTCTTTTCCCCCACTTCTCTCCTTCTCCCTCTCCTCGTCCTTTTACTCCTATTTCATCCACTCTTCTCTCGCCTATCCTCCTTTCTCCTGTCTCCCCTTCTCCCTCCCCTTCTGTCTCCCAAACCTCTCTCCTCTCCTGGTGGTTGGTTAAAAATCACAACTCAAAAGCCGAGCGGTTCCCTCTCCTCCAACCCACATTTCTGTACGTCTATTCACTTATCAAACATGAATAAACGTTTAATGTAAAAACCAAAGCTACCTCCTTTTGAACCAACAAAGTCTCTGCCGACCCAAAGGATCGGCAAGATCGCCAACGCAAGTACTTAATGTGAAGCTACACAGACACTAAGGCAGTAATCAATAAAACATGGCTTCAGTAGTTCATAGAACAGCCATGTTATGTATGTTTTCTCCCCAGGGTTGTTGGGGAAGTAAACGACAGAATCATTAGAGAGTGTGAACCTTGGGGGCCTCAAGTCTGCAAGCTCCCCTCCCACTCCCCCCGATCACAGCAGGGTACAGCGTGCTCACGGCCTCGCCAGGCCTTTTTTGAAAAGTTGTGAGACACAGGCTCGCCTTACGGGGTGAAGGTAGGGTTACGTACAATATTTAAATGAGTTCCCCCGTCGAGAGCAGGCGCAGCTTTTGATCACGGCTACAGTAACTCATGAAAGGGGAGGCTTGGTTTGCGGTGCCGAAGAGAAAACACATCAGCATGCAGCAGCACTCGCTGGCCGATTCAGAACAAGAGGTTTACCTCTGCACGCAGTCCACATCCAATGTGTCTATCTACGGACAGCCCTCCCCCTTCCCCGGTATATATGCATTTATTGTAGATGTGCCACGGTCAGGCGATGCCCAGAAACAACATTTTGTCTGATAACCTCTGCTTTTATTCGCTTTTCAACCAACACACTGACTCACGGTGATGATCTGACCTTGGCGTTGCAACATAGGATTGTTCGTTCACTGCGTGAGAGTCTTATCGCGTTTCCACCATGTAGGTTCGCTGTGATCAATGTTGTCTTTTTTTTTCATACATCACGGTGAATCCATTTGTGTGTGTACATATGCTGCGCTTATCAGATGTTATTTTCGCTGGCTGTTTGCGATTCTTTGAGAAATCCAAAATCGTAATCCGAAACACCAACAAAGCTTCGGTATGCCAAGTCAGATAAAGATGGTGGATGTGCCAAACAAACACCGCCCCAAAATGCAATTTTTGACCTCTTTAGTTTTGAATCCCACCTCAAAAGTGAACACAAATGAAGGAGAAGCCTGAATATCTAGTCATATTCTATCAATCTGTCCGAAAAGCAACACATTTTCCCAAATGAATCACCAATGCTCACATCGGACACTTCAGTTTGACAGTTGATGTTCATGTTTGACAGTTGGCTGGGACATTCTGTATTCTGGGCCGCAATCCCAAAACATTTCTCTGCGTCCTCCCTTCCTATCGCTAGTTCTCTGCACCTTTTTGAGGAGAGGTGCAGCAGCAGTTGGCGGTCCAGCAGCAGGACAGAAGCAGTGTGGAAACGAGACAGCTGCCTCGGCGCCATTAAAGGACACGTCGGCTGCCTATGATCCAAGTCAATCACAGCCTTCAGACTCGCTTTACGGTTGTATGTCTAACGATGTCGCGGAAAATGTCTCTCCTTGATAGCCCCTTCCTGGCTATGATAAATTAATGTATCTTCAGCCCGAAGCCAATACAGCTGGGTGCTTTATGCGGCTTCTCTAGCTAACTACGTTTTGAGACGGCTTGGTCAGATCTCGCTCTCGCTCTCGCTCTCTCTCTCTCACCTTCGTGTCGCCCCGCCCTCACCAGTTAGTTGCCGTGGGCTACGCGATATATCACATTTATGTTGCTTTCACCAAATTAATGGCCACAATATCTCGCTCTATCACAGGGGCTGTATTTAACCGTAAAAGCTGCACTGTGGGTGTTTTTGTGTGTGTATATATTTAGAGTAGTACTAAGTATAAATACATTTATTTATATTATATTTTCGAAAATATTTAAAGCAGTTGAGGTTTCTGGTATTTAACATAAATAATGCATAGGACCTATGGTACCCAGTTTGAAAGGCATGTAAGTTGTTGGTGGAAGTGGGGTCATGTCCACACGAGGCAGAAAGCATCACTTCCTAGGGGCCCCATAACCCCCCCCCCCCTAGCCCTCCGCGCAGCCTAGGGCCTGCTCCTGCCCGTCCTGGAACATGTTTCCTTGGACAGATCGTCCAGGCCATCAGAGGGCAGGGCAATGTAAGAAAACTGTACGACAGCAGGCTGGTTACTTGATCCCCTTCCCCCTCCATCTCTCTCTCTCAGGTGCTGGGGGGAGTTTACAACGCTGCAGATGGAAGTGCGTAAAAACTGAGATTTTTTTTTGCCATTGCCATTGCTCCCAGAACGTCCAATCCACTGGCCAGACGGGAGGCACGCAACTTTTTGCCATTTGCATGAAGTTAAACCAAAGTTCAACCATGGCCCCGTGCCTCCTTCAAATGCTGCAAACCGACACACCAACACCAGCAGTGGTTTGCGGCCAGTATAATGTCCACAGCATGTTGCTGTTGCATGTGTCAGCGAGTCATTCTACCTGCCAGTCCGCAGTGTCTGAAATCAGGCACTTGAGGAGACATCTTTAAAAGAGACACGAGGTCTTCAACGTCCCTATCATTGTTTTATTTCCCCCCTATTACGAGTTAAAGCCTGCACTGTGTTGTCATGATCATTAAAATCGTGATCATAAAATACCTTGATGTGTGCGTGTGTGTGTGGGTGTCTGTGCGGGTTTGGGCGCATAGTACACGTGTGCGTGCGTGCTCGGGTGTGTGCGTGTGTGTGCGCGTGTGCCTGTTGTCGCAGCTCAGATAATCAAGTTGATCTATCGTGTGATAAGCCTCTTGCACTGCGCCATCCAACATCTGGTATCTTTCTATCTTCTATCGTAACTATGGCGATAATCTCCGCCCAGGGATGATATAAATGTCACGGCTGCTGCTGATACAACCTTTTGGAAACAGGCCTCAGCGCGGTGTTGATGAAATGCAGCGAGCGGAGAACACCCCGGCAGGGAGTTCAATGACATAAAGGTGTCTCAGGCGAGGGGCGCTTTATAAATAGATGGCGTGTTGCGGGGTGGGGAGCGGCCTCTGATACTGTGGCCCCACGGCTGGGTAGATGAGACTTGGCTAAGTGAGTCAGTGGTAGGTTCTCTTCAAGGTGTGGTAATGTCATAATAATACCCATTTTTAACAGTTGGTTATTGTCACACATTCAGACTAAAGAGTTGCCAAAAACAAGAGAGCCTGTGTCCTATCCAGGGTCAAAGTCAAATATAAATCACAGCAGAAGTTGTTGACTAGTGACGTTCTTGTTGGGGAGTTCTTGTTTTCCTGATCTGTATTGAGGTTGACTACCGGGGTACACCTTTTGAGGTTATGTCCAGACAATCTCGGGAGTTTAAGTGATTGTAGGTTTGATTAATTTATCATTTTTGTTAATCAAGTAAAAAGCCCTGCTATTTGTGCTGGATACTAGGCTTAGGAAGAGAAATGTTCTGCGGCCTTCTGTAATTTCTAATATTTACAAAATTTGTCAGACAAAGGCACGCAATGTCAACCGTTGCTTATCTACAAAACAATCAATGAGGATTGTGAAAATAATCAGTCGAGTCAATAAGTCCATCCTCCGCAAGCATTTTCACGTGCACACACTGTTCACATCATACTGCAATCTTGGTAATAAGGCGGATGAAAAGCTAAATCCTTCGTTTTTACTTGTAGAAATGGGGACTGAAACTAGTTAAATAGCGTCAAGTGGAATCAAGCACTCGAGCCAAAACCCTTTCAGCTACGACTGTTTAAACGACGCAAACAAGATTACAAATAAACAAATCCACGCAGACAGTGAACAAAAGCATGTCAAACGCCCCCCCTGCTTCCACTTGTGTTCCCTGTCAAAGCCGCTTCTCCTTCCAACACTCAACCCTCCAACATCTCTCCAACAGGCTCCCGGGTGAGACGTGATGGGGGTGCATCCAGCGCTTGTCCCCAGCAGATGTTATGGGAGTGGGAGGCAGAGTCTAAACCACCCCCCAACCCACACCCACCAGCCCCCGCCCCCGCGGTGTGAGTGTTTTCCCAGTGCCTGCCAGGACTCCTCACCAGACAGACCCCTGCAAAGCGCCTTACATCCGTCGACGGCTTGCCCGCGAGGTTTGAAGTCTGCCTGTCATTTTCGGTTTATTTTATTTATACGTTCCAGCTTTTTTTTGGGTGTTTTGCTGCGTGGGTTTGGGGTTGTTATTCCGCCCCCTCACTCAGGCCCGAGCCACTCTGATGTAGATTTGTTTTTTAAGTTCCGTGCTTGGATTGACAACGGAGGGGACTGTGTATCAGTACACAGTGTTTGTGGTACGCTGTTGGAGCTAAACCGTGGCCCGCGAAAAAATAAAACAGACAACATTGGGCAACTGTTACTAAAAGTAGCAGTTGGCGGAAATCATTGATGGGGAGTCTTTGCAGATTATACACATAGATGTCTGGGATTAGCATTATCAAGTAGTCGATCGGCACATTAGCTGCTAGCATCGACAACAACAGGCCGCAACAGATATGCTTCGTTATCCATGTGAATTCACTCGATAGCGGCGTAACCACTCAGGGTTAGACACGTCATGACTCATGAGACCCGATCAGGAGGCGAACGTGGGGGTCTGTGTCATTGTATTCCATTGCCCCGCAACCCAGACCGGTGCGTAAAAGCGGGGTTTACAATGGAATCCTCACTGATTCCATCGGATTCAAAATTATCCACATAAATGTGTCCAGGGCCACCCGTCCACCTACTCACCGACTCACTCACGCACTTACTAACTCACTTACTTATTGTCAAACTAACTCACTCACTCACTTTTACGCTCAATCAATCAATCAATCAATCAATGAATGAATGAATGAATGAATCAATCAATCAATCAAATCCCCTATTAAACTGTTCTAACCCCAGTTAATTTCATTGAATGTAAATATTGCCTAGTTGGCACAAAGATGATCATACTCATGGGTTGGTGTGGTTGCTTTGATGTGAATCATGTGGAATGGAGGAAACAATCAATATGGAGGAAACAATCAATATATCTGTATCACACATCCAACTCATGTCTTCATGTATTTGCATTGATATTGAGTGTTGAAACAATGTTCAGCAGACATATGATTGCAGCGCCTTGTTTGCTAGTTATTATGTAGAGGTTGATGTTGAACTCTAATTTAATACTTTTCATAATAACCATAGAGCCGTCTCTCTCTGGGGAGCCTCTTGTAAGCTTTGTGAACAGGATTGGCAGAAATATTGGTGCTGGTAATATTCGCAGTACTTTGTAAATGGAGGTAAAGAGAAATGTCTCCCAGGGGTCAAATTATCTTTGTTCTCACCAGACATGAATACTTCAATGATGATAATAACAATAACACACAGCGATAAACCATAAACGGTTTCCCTCTGTTGCGTTGGAAGAAATTAAGATATTAGTTGGGGAAGTGTGATTTGAGAGGGCTTTCCAACATGCATGAAAAGAAAAACTAGCCAATGAAATTAATAACCCTATACCTTTCAGGGCTGAAGTCATCATATTCTCCACAGGCAGATGAAAAACAAGATTTCTATATTCAGAATTAAATAAATTCCTGCTGCATGGCATGCGACCGCCCTGTCAGCAGGGGGCAGCGGTATTTATTCATGCGGTGCCTTCGTTTTGCCCGTATTTGTTTCTCTAATGTCTGAAAGAGCTTTGGAGTTTTCAGCACAAATTTATTTCGATCTTGATGCCCATTTTAGAGAGAGAGGGAGAGGGAGAGGGAGGGAGAGAGGGAGAGAGAGGGGAAGACAGCGAGGGAAGACAGCGAGAGGGAGAGAGGGAAGACAGCGAGAGAGAGAGAGAGGGAAGACAGCGAGAGAGAGGTCAGTATGAAGGAGTAGGTTGAAGGGACGGAGAGAGAGAAGTGGGTGTGCTGCTGTTGTCCTCAGTATCTTGGAACGGTGGCAGCAGAACCGATGCGATTTATTATCAGAATCACTCCGTTCAATCATCTGAACGGGTGTCTGCTTTCAGTGGGAGCGGCATCATTAGTGAGTGAGGCTGGGAGGTTTGGGAAGGAAACGATACGGGTGTATACTGTACCCCCTTACTGTACTGTTTGATTCCCTCCTAAAGGGGTGCGCTAGGTGCTAGCAGCAGCAGCTGCTTGCGTACTACGGGGAGGATAGCTTTAGAGAAATGCTTTTGATTAAGACACGGTGAGAGCGCCAAGACTGGTGCTGGAGCCCAGCCCGGCCTCACACACGCGCACACACCCGCAAACACACATACACGCGCACACACGCGCAAACACACACACGCGCAAACTCACACGCACACACGCACACGCACACACACACACACACACACACACACACACACACACACACACACACACACACACACACACACACACACAGTAGTAGCCTCGTTGTTCTTATGTGCAGTGTTTTCGCCAGAACCAGTGGAGGATAACTGCCCTGCTCAAGGGCATGGGTCTAATTACCCCTCATCTCCCCACGTACGCACTCCGAACACAGACACGCAATCAAACACACACACATTCACACAGACGCACAAGTAATCACACACGCAATCACACCTTCCTACCACTAGGGGACTGGAGGAGTAGCTATAGAGCTGTGTTTTAATGAACACAATTTCAGTGTGAATGAGCGTGAGGGGCGGGGAGGGAAAGTTGATTTCTTTCAACTTCCAAACATTGACACTAAAGTTAGTCTTATTATTCAAATGCCAGGCAAAAGTGGATTCTTCTTTAGAATAGTATTTATTTGCTAGAGCAAGAAAGATGGAGTTGAACAGACTTCGCCATAACGCCTAATCTGCAGATTCTCACAAACCAATTATAGCAAGAATTGCTATAATTTTCTCTCTGGCTGTGTCCCTCTATATGTCTCTCTCTCTCTCACTCTCACTCTCACTCTCACTCTCTCCCTCTCTCCCTCTCTCTCTCTCTGCTTGTTCCGATGCTGCGGTGCGTTGCTCTGACTGTAGCGTGCATCCATCTGTTCTCACCACATCTTCATGCCT
This sequence comes from Gadus morhua, assembly GCF_902167405.1. Classification (NCBI taxonomy): domain Eukaryota; kingdom Metazoa; phylum Chordata; class Actinopteri; order Gadiformes; family Gadidae; genus Gadus; species Gadus morhua. The sequence continues at coordinate 8,922,161 of NC_044059.1, forward strand.
TCTCCCCAGCTCCACTCGGCACAGAGGTCACCGTACACGTTCGTTCACACGTCTGTTTATTTGCTTATTATTGGTTCGCTGCAGAAACTCCTTATCGCCGGGCCAGGAACAAAAGAGTAATAATGGAAATAAATATTGGGCTCTTTGCAGCTTTGTAAAGCCCCGGCATTAAGCAACGGAAATTATTCCAAACACTGTTGTTGAAAAATGGTAATTAAAAGATTTGTTAATGTCGAGTGCTTAGAAAAACACTGCAGGCTTTTTTTTTCATGCAAATTGCCAACTCTGCAGCGATTGTCTCACTGCAGCTCGCAGATAGAAAAAACGTGTTTTTTCTTCTTATTTCCACTTTTATCGTGATACGAAAGACAAACCACCCGCTAATGGGATGCAGACCGGGGAGGAATTTGTGTGTTTCGCTAGCGAGCGTGTTTGTGTCAGCGAGAGTCATTCTTAGCTCGACTCCGTCTGTCCCCTGCAACACTTCTTCAACCACAAACATAGTTTTCCTTCCTTCCATGGAGTGAGTGGCCCTTCGAGTTAGTGCGTACGTGTATTGTGTGTGCGGTTGAGTTTGTGTTTGTGTGTAACATCCTACATTTCCATGTATGTTTATGTATGTCTTCAGCTTTACTGTTTTAGTTGATGTGGCTAGACGAACACCTGCTTGTTTTTTACTATTCATAAACATACTCTCTCTCTCTCTCTCTCTCTCTCTCTCTCTCTCTCTCTCTCTCTCTCTCTCTCTCTCTCTCTCTCTCTCTCTCTCTCTCTCTCTCTCTCTCTCTCTCTGTAATAATGACACAACTATCTTGCATTTGTGAAAACAAAAAGCGGCTGAATTGCATCGTGGGTGAAGAGGCGGGCAGATTTGAGTGACATGTTGATCCAGTTTTTAATGAGGCACCAATGGAGAAGGAATTAGAGCGCATACAACACCATAATGAGTGGACAGCTGTCCAACAGAACCCTGTCTTCTTCTTCTACTACACGCTTTGACTTATGGGTGAGTCACACTTGACCTAAAAGGTTACTACACTGTGTACACAAAAACACCATTGCGTCCAAAAAGCATGAGCTGGTTTGAGGGATTTTATGGTTATCTTATTTATTACTTTTATTAACTTATATATTGACTTTGATATATTGTATACAAAATTTCTCTGGATGAAGAGTTTAGATGACGACTCAGTTTGACCATTAGCCAATATGTACTGATCATATCCAAGGCATCAACCAGAATTGTGAGACAAACACAATTGACTGTTAGAAATTAGAAATGCAAGAAAGCAACAGATTATCACAGTTTGAACAGCTGCTAGAATATTCTCGATATTTATAGTTTATTCTATCAGTACCACTGTTTATGAGGTAATTTAGGGGACACTATCCAAATCCCTTTAAAGATTACTTACTCAAGTATGCCTACAGGTCGTCTGCAACCCTATGACCACTAGATTATCCTGCATTTAGTAAGTGCAGGAGTGCAAGTGCAACTTTTTTTTGTAATCTGGTACCTGGTGGGCCTCCAGATCTATCTGTCTGACCTCCAGAGGTCACATGACCGGACCGCTTCACTGAGTCAATGTCATGTGACAGGCGGTCCAAAATGTCTGCGGAACAGGAACACACAGCCGTCCGTTACTCACACTGCCGGCCAAATTAATTCAAATCGGAATATTCTGCACCCAGATGGATAACTAGGCGATTGTGATTGTTAATGAAGGAACAGGTTTGATTTAGCATTCGTTAATTGTAATCTGTTTCGTATTACAATTCATTGTTGCATCACTGTATCACTTTTGACCAAACATACAGATTTAGTCGTTATTTGGCATAATCTAGGCATAGAGCGAAGCCACAGGATTTTACAGCATTTGAAACAGACCATATCCGTATCAAGAATAATAAAGATGTTCCCGCTGAACATTAATGGGATCTATTTTAACTCACCCTCTCTGTTGCCAGCGTCTATCTTCAGATAGACGCTGGCAACGGAAATGTGCGCTTCCCTTCGTCCCCTGGGTAATTCATCAAAGAGCTACAGGCTCCAACTGCTCAAAAAAGGTCCCAATTACGTCAGTGGAGGCATCAGCACAGCTAATGGGGGGCCTGGTGCCTGAGGTCGCTGTGTCTGCGCTCTGGAGTTATAATTGAACAGTACATGACAGTCTATTCTGGGAAGCAGTTCCACCGTGATGCACCCTACCTGTCCATACACCCCAATGTATATTTTACTTTGATATATTTATTGCATATTTTTAAGCACACTTAAGGGAAAGTGGCCCCCGAGACTTTTTCTCTTAATGGAATGTTATTATTTAAGGAACTTTCAGATTTTGGTTTAGCTTTGTCTGTACCTTTTTATTTATTAACTTATCGGGAAATGAGATGTATTTTGTGAGTGTCATTTGCCCCCCTTAAGCCGTTTCCCTTTTATTAAACTCTTGATACTACCCGATACCAACTGAAATGATCACGATTTTAGTCTGCAGAGATATAACTTCATCTTGGACTCTAAAAACAAAACCGAGAATATATTTTACTTCAGCAGTGAGCCATTAATCATTCCATTACAACACTTGTCACAATATCAAAACAATCTGTCAGGTTATGACTGATATTAAACTCCATCTCGTCTGCTAATCTGTTTTTAAACCAATCGCGGCCCTGGAAAAAGGACTCTCATGAAAACAGGACGAGTGTCGCCGGGCAGAACAGCTCCTGCTCCTGGCGCTGCTTTTAATTGTTATGCCCGTCAGTCATATCTGAGCCGGTTGAAAGGTATTAGCCGATCCCGGACTTGTTTTGAGGAGGGGTAAAGTGGCACTCTGGGGCTGTCTGAGCCAGGGCAATCTCTGATTAAGTCTGTAAGAGTCTTATTACTTCCTGGGCGGCTGGTCGGACACAGGAAGTAGTCTCGGTGCGAGCTGGTGGTCACGGTGTGTGCTGTTGTTACGTTGTTGGGAGACGTGGAGGATGTCTGTGTTGGTGCCACGTGCAGATGGAGGAAGGAGCTCACGCCAATGCACATTCTGTATGCATACACCAAATGCACATAGTTTGTTTGCAGATGAACACGCTTATATGCAGACCCAGACACACGTACAAACAAAATGAATCCAGAAATATGTAGGTGTACATAACGCACACACACACACACACACAGACACACACACACACACACACACACACACACACACACACACACACACACACACACACACACACACACACACACACACACACACACACACACACACTACAAAAGGATTAACAGTCTCATACCAAGCGTCAGAGTTCTAGGGTTCTAGGCCGTTTCTCAGCCCCGGGCGTGGTCTGCGAACTCTCGGACCGGCGCAGGCCACAAAGGTTGAGAACAGTTACACACAGGCAGGGCTTCTGCAAACCCCTCCCCCCCCCCCCCCCCCCCCCCCCCCCCCCCCCCTCCAGGCCCCCGCATCCGGCAAACTGTTGCCCCTGACGATAGCACCATCTGTCAGGACTGTGGTAGCGGTAATGAAGCCTTTTCCATCAACGCGCCGAGCGAGGAGACGAGGAGATGTGGCTGACAGGTGGGCGACGGCTGTCACCATCAGGAGAACGGGAATGAAAGTCCCAGAGGGAATAACATTTGGGTGGAAGTGCTCCTCTGGTGAGTACTTCAACTCCATGGCGGGCGGTGGCTGATGCCATCGATTTGTCAGTCGTTTCCAAACCTCTGGGGTGTGGTCTTTGGATCGAAGCGCAGGACAAGTAATAAGTGAGTACTGAGTACTTTTCGGCTTCTCCGATGCGGTTGTCTGTGTTTCGGGCAGAGTGGTTTACTTTTAGTTTTGCGTGGTGACTTGGAAAAGATTAACTGAAATGCGCCACAGATTTCCTGCTTGTTAAAGTACAACCAAACTTAAGTCTGAGAAAAACTCATTGTGTTCCTGCTGTTTTTAATTGGACATTTTGTTGCTGGCCAATCGCACAGGGCTGCATGGTTCCAGTTTTCTTTCTGGTCATTCATTAAAACGACTCCTTGTCCATCTCCTTGTTTTCACAATCTTCCTCGCTTTTCTTACGTTCCCTTTCCCTGGACGAGACATGTTTTTCTGCTGTTTTGGAGACGGCGGCTCTGGCTTTAAAACGATGACTCTTCCTCTAGTTCTGTTGCAATGCTTTGACTAGCTTTTAGCTTAAGGGTTAATTGCCCATTGCAGCATTTTCCAACGGCCGATTCTCGCCAGTTCGATTTCACTTCCGTTTGTTTTAATGTCTCCAGTAAGGCAGGCAATGTAAATTCAGCGAGTCAGCATGTTCATAATTTGATGTATACCCGCGCAAACATTTACACAGCAGATTTCTCCCCCCCCAGTATGTTTTATGGGCTTCAATTTCTGAATAGATTTTCCGAACCGAATGTGTAAGCAAATGTCCTTTTGATCGTGTGATGCAAAATACAAACGGGGCTTCGGTTTAGGAAGGAAAAGGCCTGGGAAATGGCAGAGGACTGCCGTTTGTGTTTGCTGAGCAGCACACTGTGAAGCTACGGAACGTTAACTCTGGCTGGGCTAACGGTACTTCTGGAAACGAGGCAGGCCGGGACGGACATAACTTTAATGTCGATATCGCTTCGTAACTGCTCAGCCACGCGCGGCTTTTTAGCTTAACCAGCAGCAGCAGCATCATCAACCCCCCTGTGTATCGATGAAACATCCACAAAGTAGTATAATCTCACCTAATTTATCACCAATCAAGAGTTCGGCTTCATGCTGTTTAATTGACAATGTACTATCCTGCCATCATTGAGGGATGGGGCCAGATTTTGCCTGTTACGCTAGTGTGCTTACCATGTTGGGGATGAGACTTTTCGCCACCCGGCTTTGATTCCGACCTGCGGTCCTATGCTTTATTCCCTTCATCGCCTTCCTCTTATAACCCACTTCTCTGTCTTTGTTTACTGTCCGGTCTATACTGGGTACACCCAGCCCATTCTGCCGGCGATTTGAATTGGCCCTGCAGAATGGTCTGGAGAAGAGCAATACATTTCTTTCTGCTTCCGATACGTTTTTGCAGGAGCCAATCACCAAGCTGGCTTTTCCCCCTGGCGCGGGGAGCAACGGCAAGCAGTCAATTGCGTACAGAGTCGTTTGAACTATGGGCCAGTTGATCAAACCTTTTGTGCTGAAGAAAATGACAGCAGCCTCCCCAGACCAACGTGCAATCTACGATTGAGCTTGGTCTGGCAATAGCCAGGCTATGTCCTTTCCTAGGACCAACCAAGCATACAAATACATAACAGACCTAAAAGCACTACACTATACAATAATATATTATATGTTGGTGCATGTACAATATTTGTATATATCAGAGGAGGGAGGTAACCAAGTACCGTGTTGATCCGAACATAAGATGACCCCGATAATGATATGACCCCACACCTCGCAGAAGGCTTCACCGCGGAGACATGCTGTTCACGGGAGAACCAGTAGGGTAGCGAGTGAGGCATGATGAAAGTGAACCAACAAGCATTGCAGACGGAGCAGATTCAGAGCAGCGACAAGAAATTCACAATCATGGCCTTATTTAAGAGAAATGTTCCAAGACTTCGACTCTGAGGAAGATTCTTGGGGAATGTGTTGTCTTGTGCCAGCCTTAAAAGTCCTGTAGAGCTGAGGGAATTTTTAACTAAAGAGTTTAAGACTTAGACCAGAAGTTGTCGTTTTGAAGGTTTCGAGTTCTGCTGCTGACATTGAAAAATACTTTGCACATTGGAGCGAACTTAATGTTCATTATCATCAGTATATTGTTTTTTTAATTCGTAGCTACGATTGTTTAACTTTAACAGTCTTTGAATTATGTTTCTTAGCTTGCACAGAAACAGCCGGTAGAAATGTCAGAGTGCTACTTTCTACTTTTATACTTACTTTTTCCACTAATACTTAAGTAAGCTAGTTGAATCAGTACTTTTACGTATACCAAAGTCTTTTTTATACACAGCTATCTACTTCTACTTGAGTTAAGAATGTGTGTACATTTGCCAACAATGATACTCGTATATCTATATGTAGATATAGACGTATAGATATATGTAGATATAAAGATATAGATATACACACAGAAATATATTTGGCCCCTTATTTTTATTCCTATTCATTATTTTTATTCCTATTATTCCTATTATATGCTAGAGAGCGGAGGGGATGCTTGCACCTCGAAGGTCTTTCAATCATCTGTTATGAAAAACACACACACACACACACACACACACACACACACACACACACACACACACACACACACACACACACACACACACACACACACACACACACACACACACACACACACAATTCCCAGAGAGATCAGAGGATTCGGAAATTCTGAATCTTGAGGCCTTTCTTTTCTTTCTTATTGTTAAATGCCGTTCTCTGCGGCTTGGAAAAGCAATAAAGAGGAAAATGTTGTCATAATGCGCATTTGCTTCTCAAAGTGTTCCATCTTTAAAGAGAATGGAACGAATAAAAGAGTGAAGAAGAAACAGAGACCGCCACAAACAGAGCGGTGAAGGAAGAGTGTCAAGCCGGTACAGGCTGTGCTACATATTCACCTTTCCACGGAAAAATAAATCTATACAGTCGTGTTTAATCCCCTCTCAAACTGTTCCCACCCTCCCACACATCATTCTACCAAAGGAAGAAATGTTTACCTCCCTGAATCCATTCAAACGGGTTGTGTAAATGAAGTTACATTTAGGGTGTTTCAGTGCTTGTAGAAGTCGTCAATGTGAGCATCACATACGGACGATAAAGTTGTGGACAAAAGAGGTGATCCGAGGACGCGCCTCGCGTAGCAGGCTACATTTCCGACAAACATATTTCTGAGACGATGACGTCAGTGCAACGGTAAAGGAAGAAAAAAAAGAACTATTTCACGGAGTAATACAAAATAAATGCATGAATATTTTTCGATCAATGAAGGACTTTCTCAGAGAAGTTTCTCGGGGAACCTTGAAGCGATTCTCAGAATTGACTTCACAGCGTGACCTTGAAGCATGATAATTGAGTCCCAACTGACAAAGCTCTGAACGCATTCCTTACACAGGTCCAATACAAATAATCTCCATGAGCTCCGGTGTAAGCTGCCTGTTATCTTCTGCTGGAGTACAATTAGATTGGGTGTTCAGAGTGAACTGAGTATCTTGAATTATTGAATAGAAACCAATGGCAGCTGGTTAAGTTAGTTGTTAATGGCTTCTCTCTTTCACCATCTGTTGCCTGTTGTACCGAAAACAAAGAATATGTCTCTCTCTCGCTCTCTTGCTCTCTCTCGCTCTCTCTCTCTTGTTTTCGTACCCCAGTCTTCCCAAAGTGTGAGCTCCACTGCTTAAAATACAACAGCTTATTTTGGCCCGTGCAAATGTACCATTGGCTCTCCCAAAGATGGATTGAAAAGTGCAACGTACTTAACTGCACGCTGGAGGTGTTCGCGAATGTTATGAATGGACATCCATAGGTGCAGAAGTGTATCTGAGTATTTCAGAAGTTGGCAATCCCTTTCATCAAAAGCGACACCCCTGGTGGATACGATTGTGAATTTCATTTGACTTAATAGGAAGCCTTTCCTGGTCCGTACTGGATCTGATCCAATAAGCCTGCCCTTTCCTCGTCCAAATGTCTTCTTGGGGAGGGGCAGCACATCCGTGCTGCCCCTCCCCAAGACGACATTTGGACGAGGAAAAATGAAATAACGAAGTCAGGACCAGAGGTTAACGCAGTCTCTCTAATCTCCCACATCCACCAGTCTGTTTGATCCAAAACTGCTTTTTAGTCACTTCTTATGCAACTGACGTGTAAGAAGGCGAGTGTGTGAAAGGGAAAGTGACCCTGGTTCCTGGCTGTAGGTGGGGGAGACGCGGGGCAAATTGATTCGAATATTTACCCTGAACTAAACCTTTAGAGAGAGAGAGAGAGAGAGAGAGAGAGAGAGAGAGAGAGAGAGAGAGAGAGAGAGAGAGAGAGAGAGAGAGAGAGAGAGAGAGAGAGAGAGAGAGAGAGAGAGAGAGAGAGAGAGAGAGAGAGAGAGAGACTTTTTGATTAATATATTTGCTTTAATTCAAATTCCTGGAGTTGGGGAAAACACCTGCTCTGCGATGATAAGATGAAAAGCAGTGAGCGAGCATACTGCGATGTGATTGGAGGAGCCATGATGTCTCGAACCAGACGGGGGGGGGGGGGGGTTTCTGGGGGTGATGATGAGCGATGAATAATGTAAAGTGAATATTGTAACGACTCCTGTTCCTTTTCCTTCCTGAGCTTCTATTGTTTCTTCCATTTCCGTCTTATCTATTTTCGACCTATCACATCACCACTGTTTCACCTAAATTCTTTCCATTATGTCCATATCGATTGCGCTTTGTCATATTATTCCTCCTAGCATATGGGTCTGCCCTCCATCCCCCGATTATTATGAACACCATGACGGACCAGGCTTCAAACATCATACAAACTAAATGATTAGCCCCTCCTCGCACTCGCTCTCTCGCACTCTCTCACTCGCTCTATCTCTCTCCTCTTATTTATTATTTTCTATGTATATGTCCTGACTAAGCTATCGTTAATAATTCAGATGAATTCATTAAAATGCCCCTGCAGCTTTTGCCTGGCTGTACAAAAGAGGAGGAAACACATAAATACATATTGTGTTCTATAATTTCCCATGAAAACTTGCACATGTAAACCAAGTAAAATTCCATATGATGCAGCATGGACTATTTTTAGACCGCTTACTTCTCTCCCACTCACAGCCAAACACAAAATCCAATCCAGCTCCAATTGATGTCATCTTTCAAGTCTTTCCCTGTTAAACATTTAAAAGGGAAAGTGTTTGTTTAGTGTAAAGCTTCCCAGTTCAGTCTAGTTTGGTCTGGTTCAGTCTTGCTCCCTCTAGTCTGGTTCAGTCTTGTTTAGTTTGGTTCAATCTGGTTTACTCATTCTGTTTAGTTCTGTCTCATTCCCTCTAGTTTAGTCTAGTCTTATCCTGTTTGCTCTGTTTCAGGCTGGTCGAGGTCTAGTTAAGGCTCCTCACTGTAGTTTAGTCTGGTTCAAACCGGTTGAGTCTGGTCGTTCCAGCGCAATCGAGTTCCGTCTCGATGAAAATATTCCTGTCTAGTTCAGTGTAGTTCATGTAGTTTAGACCAGTTCAATCCTGTTCAGTCTGCTTGATTCCAGTTCCGTCCACTTTAGTCTCGTTAAGTCTGAATCAATCTCGTTCTGTGTAGCATTTCTAGTTAACTCAATATCCGTCCAGGGCCTTCTACCAGCTAGCCCCCCCCCCCCCCCCACACACACACACCATTATTCCCTCCCCCTCCCTCCCGTAGATGTCAACCCGGGATGGGTCGAGACTGAGTCCGACACCCCCACCCCCCCCAACCCACCCGGGCCATCTGGTCATCCTGCGAACTCTTTCTCCTCCTGTCATGTCCCGGCGAGTCTCTCCCGGGCATCACAGCACAGCAGCCTGCGAGGCCGGGCATTCACACCACCCCACACACACACACACACGCACACGCACACGCACACACACACACATTTTCACAGGCAACATTTTTTGATGCAAATGTCGTCAGACGGCTCAGATTTGTGCCAAAAACAAAGTTGTTGGGCTGCGCAGCGGGAGAATCTCTATCGCTCCCTCGTCCATGACTGGGATCGCACTGAGTGATGCGTCGATTCTGACCGGCGTGGCCCAGTGCTGGGATATGTGGATGATGGTGGCGTGTTATGATGCTGGCGTGGGCGTGGATTAGCGCTGGGTGAAGGTGCTGTCGGGGACACTGGTGTTTTGTATCGTTGATGTTGGATCACCTTTAGGGAAGTAGTTACTTCAAACCAACGCTGATACATATTAGTTTGTTCCCTCGCCCCCTTTCCCCATCCATCCACGCTTTCATCACTCCTGCCATGTATTCATCCATCCATCCCAACATTCGTCAATCCATTGTAGCGGGCCAGTGGGTGTGGGTTTTCCACTCCACCAAGTTACAGTAAATAGATAAACCGACACAACACACAGAGCAGTTCGAAGGGGTGATTTATTCACAGGGTAAATAACTTCACCAGGGTGGGGAAAAGGGTGATCCAAAGTCTGTAGTCCGTAATCTGTGTCCAGGGGTCGTCACCAGGAGGGTCCTCAAACAAGCGGTCGGTACACAGGTAATCAATAAACTTCAAGGTCTCTCTCTCTCTTAGGCCGCACCGAGCTTCCAGCCGATCACACAGATCCTGCCTGTAGCTTGCTAGCCCTAGCTCCCGCCCTAGCTCCGGCTTGTCTTCTTCTTCTTCGTTGGTTTAGGCAGTCTTGACGCAGCTATTGCGTATCGCTGCCCCCCACTGATTGTTATTTCCCTCTAAATCTTTTTGTATACTCCAGTGTTGTGACGGTTATCCAACAATTCCTTTGCTTTAACCAATGAATCCAGATTCAGAAGAGTGCGCATATTAAAAACTGATTCCCCAGCTGATCCAAGTTTCCGGAAAAGAGCCCTCCTTGGAATAGAGCTTACACTGGAGGAGTACATGTTTTACAGTCTCTCTATCTTCACACTTGCCATCCGGGTGTTTGCCCATCAGAGCCAGCCCGCCCCTCATCCAAGCCTCAGTCTTGAGATTACTACAGCGTCTTTTCTCATACACCTAAAAGTGCACCTGTCTTTGTTTACATTTTCCTGCGCTGAAATGTACGCCCTTCCCTTTCTTTCCTTCTCCCAAGAATTTTGCCACCTTTTCTTTTAGAGCCCTGTTTATTTTTTCTATGTACTCAGGGGCGCCGTATTGCAAATTCATTTGCACTGTTTCCTCCTTCAACGCCTTCTTTGCTTCCTCATCTCCTTTCACTACCACATGTGCCGGCTCCCAGAGAAACCCCACCTCTCTCCCCGCCTTGTAAATTCCAAAAAAAAAAAAAATTCACAATTAAATCTGGCCTGGACTTGGATTTCCCTTGTTTTATTGAATTTAAAGCTGCAGCTGAATCACTACATATCATTGAATACCCTTGTTTATTATCCTCCACCAATCGTAATGCCCATCGAACTGCCGACATATCTGCAGCTCCGGCTTGTGGTAGCCTGCTCTTTCTCTTAACAGCCAGCTCTCCAGCTTAATGGCCTTCAGGCCTGCCTCGTTGATTGGAGGAAGTCCATGTATGGCTTGGGGGTGGAGCCTGCAGGTTGCCAGACCTACCACTCCCCTCACTCCTCCCTGGCGCCTGCCACACCATCTATCAATCAATCGGAAAATGAATTCACCAATCCATTCATCTATCAAACCATTGATTATCATCTATCCATCCAACCATTTATTCATCCATCCATCCATCCATCCCTTAATTTGGTTTGCATCCTGCAGGCTGTGTGTTGAGCTGTCCACTGAAGTCCTGAAGTGCATCTGATGGAGTGCTTGTCTCTTCCCCCTACCTGTAAATGGATAACCACTAGAACCACCCTTTACCGCACAAACAGGTGCTTGACCCGTGGATCCATCAGAGGAGGTTAAACAATTAACTGACGCTACAGGTTGGCAGCGGTCTAGGAATGCTGGTCTAAACGATGCCAGTCGTAGTGGCGTGTTTGGGTTTGTCTGCGTGTATACTCTGTGATAATCTGTGTTTGTTGAACGTGTGTAAGTGTTTGGATGTTCTGTGGGTGTGTTTGTGTGTGTGTTTGTGTGCCTTCACAAAGAACTAACAACAATCAAACCCCTCTACAAACAAATCAATCACAATAAACCATACAATCCCTCAACCAACATGTATCCAACACATCTATTGAAAAACCACTAGGTTCAAATCCCTTCCCAAACAGATAACCACCATAAGATCCGTTCCCAAACAAAGTAACTGTGCGATTTCACACTGAGTTTGCGCACCCTTCCTCCTCATCCTCTGTGTTTTACTCCTCATCCTCTCGTTGTAATGACGTCACCGACCCTCATGCACTGTGCACGACCAAAATCATGGGACGCACACACACACACACGCCGCGCACGTGTGGAGGAGAGCATGTTATCTGAGCGAGCAGCAGTGAAGGTGTGACCATGTGATCACGTGGTTCCGGAACGTGCATGCACGTTCACAAACACAATTATACGCCGGTCCTGGGAAACGTACACTTGTAGATAAAAATAGATCAATGCACATGTGCACATGCAAAGATACATGTGCAAAGATACACTCCACACACGCACACGCACACGCACACGCACACACACCCCGACACACACCCTCACACTTAATACAGGTTCACGTGCATTCACACACAAACAAAACACCACAAGCTCTTTCAGGGGTGCATATATCTTCTTATCTCTGTGTTGCCATCTTCTCATTTACACGCCTGTATTTTCCCGGCTGATTTAATCTCCCTGTGGCCTAGCCCTTTGTTTCTGCTATCTCCTCTCTCTCTACACCTGTCCTCTCTCTCTCGCTCTCTCTCTTGCTTTCTCGCTCTCCCGCTCTCGCTCTCTCTCGCTTTATCTTTGTCCGTCTTTCCTTTCTCTCTTTCCCTTAATCTGTCGTCTCTTGCTCCCAATCTCTTACCTGTCTCTCCCTCTCTCTGTCTTCTCTCTCTCTCTCCATCTCTTACCACACTCTCCCTTCTATCTGTCGTCCCTTTCTCCCCATCTCTTACCGCTCTGACTTTATCTGCCGTCTCTGCTATTTAATCAGCAAAGATGTATAGAGAGAGAGAGCGAGCAAGAGTTAGTGAGGCAGTGCAATGCAGAGAGCGGGAGAGAGGAAATGTGTGGGTCTTGGAGAGGAGGAGTGTGTGTGTGTGTCTCGAGGTGTGTGTAGAGATGGATGGACGGACGGACAGGCAAGCAGACAGACTGACATTGCAGGGCAAAAGAAAGTGGATTCCCTTTGTGTGGAGGTCCAAACACTGCTCTACCGAGCACTAAGCCAGCGATGATTACACCGTGCCGGTATTAGCTCCCATCAGCCAGCGCCCAGGGCTATGTAATCGCTATCAGTGTGAAGGAAATGGGCAAGGAAATGACCTCTGCCCAGCCGAAGACATGCCTTCCCCCCCGGTTCACGTGAAGGGACAACGGTGACCCGGGGACATGTGGAAGTTTATTTGTGAACGTGCGTTGTGTTGTGTACGTGTGGGTTTTGTACAGCCTTGTGTGTGCACATCCGTCACTCTGTGTGTGTTGGGGCAGGCTTGTACAGCTTTTACATTGTGTGTGTGTGTGTGTGGTAACATACGTATATTAAACCCCTCGGTTCTCCAGAAGGGTCTGGCTGGCGCCCAGAGCCGGACGGTGTAGGATGCCCTGGGTCCGCCGGGGATGAGGCACTGAGACCCAACTAACAACCCGAGGACCCGTTGAAGGCCTCGGAGGCCTTCAACGGGTCCTGGGGTTGTTAGTTGGGTCTCAGTGCCTCATCCCGTTTAGAAAGCTGTTTTTCAACAACCCTGCAGACGCAAACCAAGTTGTTATTTAGCGAGTGAGAGTCCCTTAGTCCCACTACCTGCAACCGGTCCGCCCAGAACTTAGAAGGAAGACCTCTCAAAGGGTTCATTATTTAGGGGCTAGTGGTGCCCACTTAGTTTAAATATATTCACACTTCATATTTCCTTTTCCTTTTTTTTGTGTTGTGAATGTTAACTTTTTTATTCCCCTTTCTGCAAAATTGCTGCAGCTTTATAAATACTACTTGCTTACTTTTGGCTGCTAGAGTATTATGTTAACTTATTTCTTAGTTGATCTACAATAATACATCTATGCCCTGTAGTTCATATTGAGTCTTCTCAATCTTGTGTTTTTTCCAAAACTATAATGAAACACCTACATCTGACATTCCCTTTGTGTGAATCTCTGCCATAGCAAACCCGGGCTTGGATTGATGATGTAAATCAACAACAAGGAAATGTATAGTTATACAGTGGGAGAAAAATGTGTGTCTTATACATTACAGCCTTATAACCCTGTAAAAGGAAGAGAACAAAACATACCTGATTCAAAAAATCAATCACACACTGAAAGACACACGCACACCTAGCTATACCTATAGCTGTGGCATTTACAATGCAGATTTAATTTTAACAATGAATAACTAAGAATGAGCTCATAATTATTCAAATTTTTTAGGGAAAGTGCAGTAAGCCTGTGAAGTACAAACAGCGCACCTGTGAAGTACAAACTAGCGCACAGTGCCGCTAGTTCAACGTGCCCCTGAATGTTCTAATGTGCTTGACAACCGTACCTGCTTCTGGGAAATGTACTGAAGTCATTTTTATTATATTTTTATTCACATTTGTTTTCATCCTCACATAATAGACCCCAGTTTCATGGGGGGGATGTTAAAATATTTAACTTGGTGGAACGGTTTTTACATATCTTTAAATTGCAAGTGCTTTATTGCCATTACAAAAAGATCATTGTAAAATCTTGTAACAATATGTTTGTGATGAAATATATCAATGTGGCAGTATATAGAGGGGAAGGAGAGAGCTTGCCGTCTTTGCCTCGTTGGACCTGATACCGAGGAGAAGGGAGGCGAGGGAGGAGGTAAGTTAGAGGGAGAAAGGAGGCGGAAAGAGCAGACAATAAGTAGGGAGGAACGAGGCTGATCAGATCAACCACATAATCTGCTGTCAGGCAAATATCTCTCTCCTCTCTCTCCTCTGGCTCTCTCCTCTGGCTCTCTCCTGCTGGTTGTAACAGGGGTGATTTTTAGACATCTCGTTGTCTCATCACACATACACGTGTCATCACACACGTTGTAGAGAATCTCTTCCTTGAGAGCAATCATATACTCTGGTGCGTGGACTCGCGCGATCAAACACACATTCCCTCGCGTACACACACACACAATGGCTGAAACACGGGCAATAGGGTTTGAAAAAATGCATGGACACACACATGCACGGACCTGTTTATGCATCTTCTTCTCCTCCTTTTCCTGCTTTGTAGGTAACAGATGGCCATGGGTGTGTGTGTGTCTGTGTATATCCTGTGTGTGTTATTGGATATGAACAGTGAAGGACATTTGGAAGAAAGAGAGGAGAAAAGCTAACTAGCAAACAAGCTGTGTGTGTGTGTGTGTGTGTGTGTGTGTGTGTGTGTGTGTGTGTGTGTGTGTATTGCAGGTTAAGGTTCAGCCTCTAGCTATCAGTTCGCTGCTTGTGATCCTTCGCAATCAAGGTCTGAGGTGTTTGAACAGTGAATGTAAGGATTCATGGGAAGTCCGTCATTCATTGAAATTGCAGTGCGTCACAATAAGACATCACCAACACGTTCATCTTACGGGTCACAAAGTTTATAATAGCTATGTTTGCCCTCACTTTTTGCTGTCGTTGAATAGATTTAGCCCAAATCTCTTGTTCTGAAAGATGAAGTGCTATGCTAAAGTGCACTCTAACCTATGTCGGTCTGCATGCACACGTCGCTGATACATAAAACATTAGCCTACATAGACATTCTTGAGTTAAGAAAATGCTGTACAACCAGTTCTGTATTTAGCCTTGAATTGCAGCTCTTGCGTTGCAAACCACGAGCCTCCAAACAACTGCCTCCTACTGCTGTGTGTTCCTCTTAATTAAAGTGATTCGCAGGAGGGGTGGAGCTAAGAGGTTTGACCTTGAGTTTGAGGACCCAATGGAGTTGCGAGATTAAGTCACATCCTCTTGTTAACATTTTTCATTGGTTGAATAGTTGTCAAACCCGCAGACAGACGTGAAGGGTTAACAATAGCATCGATTTATGAAGAAAGGAAAAAAAGAATTTTGGAGATTCAAGATTTCCACCCGAAAGTGATAATATGCTTACAGCCGCCCAGATTTGTACTTTGTGACCTTACACAAGCCAAAGAGTTTATTTAGCCACGGGCATATACTGTAGTAACTCAGTACTTATTCTTAATCTTTCAATGAATAACGGATGAGCTTATTGACCCCGAGGTTGAAGCTGTGATAAACTCGGAAACGTATTGAACGGTTTAACCACTCGATGGACCGTCGCTCCACATTTCAGACCAGTCTTTTCACAGGTATTTGTCTTTATTCTTGACTTTTATGTTGTCTGTCTCACATGTCTTTAAGGCATTATAACCTTGTGCCAGTCAACACAAAGGAGGGGATCGACATCGGACCACTGTGTGTTCCATACCAGCCTCCAAAGTCTCCAAAGTTTACTTGGCGAGCGTGCGAAAGTTGAGCAGTTGCAAGCTTCTGGAGCACTTAGGGAGTTTGTCACAGCCTCTTGCTTCAGCCCTGCAGAAACACTTCCTCGCGACAATGCTTTTCCTCTCACAGACACTGGTGCATGTGCTCGCAGAGCAGAACTGCTCCCTCGAAAAGGATGTTTTTTTCTGGTCTTGGATATTGTTCTGTGCGCCCGTATCACGTTCCGAGCCTGGTTTTTATGTGTACAGGTTTTGAGGCTTATTACATCGTGCCATAGGTCATGTCAAACCAAGCTCATCACAGGAGGCTGTGATCTGAGAACTGGATCGACACTCTGGTCTCACTAAGTAAGGACCGGCCTTTATATAAACACTAGGAAAAGACTTGCTTTTCGTCTAACTATCAACTTGTCTTTGTTGATAGTTAGACGTTTAGTAAGTCTGCTAGCGAGTTTGTTAGATACACGTTTTCTGAGTAGCAGTTGGCTGGTTAGTAGTTCACTAGCTAGCTGGTTTTTCAGTTACTTTATTAACTACATGCTATTTTTCATTATTTTTTGGCTTTTTGCAATTGGTGAAGAACCACATAATATGGTTTACATTAATAATGTAAAAGAAATATGAATTAATGTTGTCACTCCATGTTGTAACCTCATCCTCGACCTCAGAATCTGTAACTATTGACCACGTTATGTTTTGCTTTCTTTTCTTACATTTGGGTTCCCCATCATTAATGATGGGGAACGATTTTGAATATTCTCATTATACTCCATGGCAAAGTTCCCCAGAAAGCAAAAAAATAACATACTCCTCTGACAAAAGCCTTCTGTGCAAATTTCGATCATCGTTATTCCGTCTATCTCTGATAAAAGAACGAACCACAAAACACTGATTGCTGTGTCGCTACACTCCCCTCGGGCGCCACCATTGTTTAGCGACTCCGCAGACTGCAGCGTCCCTGTCTGTCAGGAGCTGAGACTCTTCCCCCTTAGTGCTGATCGCTCCAATCATTTCAACATTTTTGGAACAGGGCTGTTGATGAGCTCATGGCCGGACTGATCTGCAGAGAGGAATATAATTTTAACCCGCAAACAGGAGGCTCTCGCGTAGGACTGGCCGCTCATATTTAAGATTTTCACCATGGACATATGGTGTTCAATTTTATGTATTTTGCCTCAACATTTAATCCTAGTTGATATTTGGGATGCAAGATATACCCCGAAACTGGGGGCGCTTGATTTTCAGTTTATTTGCAGGTTGGATCGTTGGTGTTGGATACAAAATACTCCAGTCCACAAACTCTCAAACCTATTGGGTCACAGATGTCCAGGGGTGAAACTCAAACTCCCGATTGAACGGGTGAACCATCCGTTAAGATGCAATAAACGTTCTAGCTTCTGCGTATACAGCACCTTAAACATTCATACCACTAGTACTACTCCATCTTATATACATGCAGCACGGACGGCTCGGAAATAATGCAAGCAAAACCAAACCACAGGTTGACGAGGATTACGACCTAAACCGCCTGGCATTTACCCTGTGAAGAACGAGGATTACCGTGTCTGAGGCAGCTCCAGAGGACGGTACAGACCTTCAGTCTGTTGCCTATGGTTCTGGAGCCAATCATAGGCAACAGACTGTTAAGCACTAATGAAAGCGACCTAGCACAATCTCCCCGGTATCAACTGTTACCGACCATGGATGCTTTATGAAGACGTGGACAGGGGTGAAGTTGAGCGAGTATGCGTTTGAAACACTCGATATACTGTGCATTTATTATATTTCACTGAGGCTTTAAAGTCTTAAACTCCTTCAACTTTAAGCCCTCCCAATTACGACTGGCGGATTCCATCCACTGTTCCATCCACTGTTCTAAAAGCCAAGTACCGGCTGATCCCAGTAACGGGATCAATATGACAAGTTTCCACCGTGCATTGTTATTATGGGATGTCGACACAGACCCTGTGTCGACGGGTGGGGTTGGGCTGCGGAACTAATTGGCTGTTTGTGTGGGGAGCGGGGGGTTGGGGGTGGGGGGGGGGTACTACATGTCGCGCCTGTTGCAGGGCCGTCTTCCCAATCAGACCCGCGCATCACTCTGAAAGACACAGTTTGATACAAATATGAGACCATTACTTTCTTTATTCTTTTTCGTTTTCCAATTAGTGACTCAGTCACTAACTATCAGCATCGTATTTCTATACACGAAAACACTTGACGAAATGTTAGATATGGGTGTTAACTAACATCACACTAACATACGTGTTACTCATTAATGCCAATCCCCTTGTGACACAATTAATTGAAAACACTTCAGTATGTTTTTAATTAGAAAAGAAGATGGCAACATGAAAACTTCAACTCGCAAAAACATGTCAGAGCATTATTAAAATAGACAAGTCTGAGTTCAAGCAAATAATTCTGGTTACCCAAACTGAACCACCAAAAAAGAACAGTTGAGCCTAATTGGAAAGCCAAAATATTCCTAGAAGTCTATTTTCAAAGCCCTTCATTACAACTAATAACAGTCTTAAAGGGCAGTCACGTTTTTTTGCACGAATCAGTCTCAAAGGGCCTCTCGGGCCCTGGGCGGATTCAAGATTCAGCAGTCTTTATCGACGCCTGTACAAGGACAACATGATCACAGCGCACTGTGTATAACAATACAAAATAAAACAATAACAAACTAACTAGATCTAAATATCAGAAATTAATATATACTGGCATTACATAGTGCATAAATAACCGGTATTTCCCAGATAGTGTGTACATTTACTTAACTTTGACGTCCAGATAACCAACAAGTGGGCAACATTCTCTCCCGAGCGAATTCTCTGTCACAGTGTTGGTTCAGTAAGGCCTGATCGGTTGTATCTTGTCATATGTTGGATAAATGCATTGATTTACTACTTCAGGGGAACTAAATTCAGAAGTAGTACCGTATTCAGAAGACAAGGTGGTCTGTGTGTGTGTGTGTGTGTTTTCTCGCGTGTGTGTGTGTCATTGTGTTCAGGAGTAGGGGAGTGTATTTGATTTGGATTTTTTCCCCGTCAGGCATGGCAGCCAATCGGCTCGTACAAACTGTAAAATACCATTTGTTCATTAATTCGGGGGCCGTGTCACATCCTAAATCCTATTTATGTCGTTCCTCCGATGGACCGGCCGCATTCTAATATTCTGTGTCTTTCTCTTTGGCTCGCTGCGGTCCAGAAGGGCTTGGAACAAGCATATCGCTCTTTAGGGGCGGCCAATCTGCCCAGGCTCTGTGGCTACGGCTGGCTGAGTCTGAGCTGCTACTGCAGACACCCAAACACACTTTTAATCAAATGAACATCGCACACGGCCTCTGTACTTCTGGATACACTCACACACACATGCACACGCACACACATGCATGCGCACACAAACAAACACGCACGCACGCGTACACACACGCATGCACGTACACGCACGCACACACGCACGCACGCACGCGCACACACACACGCATGCACATGAACACGCACGCACAGACGCACGCATGGGTGCACACACACAAACCCCCACACAATTACTGACTGATTGACTGCCTGCCTGCCTGCCTGACTGACTGACGTGATGTGCACGCCTGCAGAGACACAAACACATGCACTGACTTACAAGTGTGAACACAATTGACAGCGCACACATGAACAAGCAGAGGTATGAGAAAGAAACGCACGCACACACACACACACACACACACACACACACACACACACACACACACACACACACACACACACACACACACACACACACAGGTATTAGCCCCAGTATTGTGAGCAGAGGGGCGCCATAAAGTGCCCACTCCAAACCACATCGCCATGGGGACTACCAATGTTTTCTTATCCGACTTTGAAGCACCTCCAGGACTCTCAGAGTCATGGATCATTTTCCGGACCATTTACCTGTACGCCCGCAGCCTGCTCCTCCATCTCCTCCTCCCTCGCCTTGTCTCCTCCGTCCTGCAGCCTAGAAGCTTCTTTCTCCTGCCTTTCAAACTCCTCCGCCTCCCGTCCCCTCCCCTCCTTCTCCTCTTCCCTCTTCCTCTGCTTCTCCTCCTGCTCCTTCTCCTCCTCCCTCTCCCTCTCCTCCTTCTCCCTCTCTTCCTTCCACTCATC
The DNA here is from genome assembly GCF_902167405.1 of Gadus morhua. NCBI lineage: Eukaryota > Metazoa > Chordata > Actinopteri > Gadiformes > Gadidae > Gadus > Gadus morhua. The sequence goes on from NC_044059.1 coordinate 8,942,488, forward strand.
CTGCTCCTCCTCCCTCCCCTCCTCCTCCCTCTCTCTCCCTTCCTTCTCCTCCTCCTGTCCCCTCTCCTCCTTCTTATCCTCCCTCTTCCTCTCCTTCTCATTCTCTTCCAACCCCTCCTGCTGCCACTCTTTCCTCTCCTCCTCCTCCTCCTCCTCCTCCTCCTCCTCCTCCTCCTCCTCCTTGTCAGCGGTGCCCAGGTACAGTAAGACTCCATCAGTGCTCCACAGTGCGGAGGAGGAATACTTTATTCTGACGTTTGCTATTCTGAACAGTGTCACCTTTAATAGCAGCCCAACACTCCAACTGTCCCACAGCCCCACATGAGCTCCCCATTTCCCCTTCTAAATCAGAAGTGTGTGTGTGTGTGTGTGTGTGTGTGTGTGTGTGTGTGTGTGTGTGTGTGTGTGTGTGTGTGTGTGTTTTATTAGTACTTTTGGGTTTATTTCAGGGTCATTGCACACTAATCAACAGTCAAACTGTAAGTGAGCCTGAGTTAGCCTAAGAGGCTAGTTTACATCTGTGTGTGTGTGTGTGTGTGTGTGTGTGTGTGTGTGTGTGTGTGTGTGTGTGTGTGTGTGTGTGTGTGTGTGTGTGTGAATGAATGTGCTCTGTTTCTGTGCGTGGGGTACCGGGCTATCTGTGTTACCCGATGTTGGATCCTCCTTCCTGGAGGGAACAGCGGCTCAGAGAGAGAGACAGATGACAGAGCGGGAAAAGGAGAAAGGAGAGAGAGACAGGGGAATTAGCAGAAGATAAAGTGGAGAAGGTGAGACGAGGGACATGAAAAACTCTCAAAGTGAGCACCAGGACCAGATTTAGTTTCTTTCCCCCCAGCGATCTCTAGCCTCTGGATGGTTGGAGAATACAGGGGGGGGGGGGTTCTTCACTAAACTCCCACCTTATCTCCACCGCCCCGGTCAGGGGTGACAAATGCCCCGAGCCTGCCTCCATCTTGTCCCCTCTCTCTCTCTCTCTCTCTCTCTGCACTGATAGTCGCACGCCACGTCCACCACCACTGTGTTCTGATTGGTGGGGGTCAGCCCCCTCTCTCTCCCCTCAGATAGTGCTCCCTGCTCCGGCTGGTCATCCACCTGGGCGGGTGACTGATGACATGGGATGTATTGATATTGACGACTCACTCGCTTTCTATCTCGGTACTTCGGTTCTGTCATGTGATGGATGACATCATCGTTTCTCACATTTGTCCGTTTGAGTGACACTGGGTCCAAACAGTGTTTGGCTGAATCCTGAAAAAAAAAATCGTACTTGGGTCTTTGGGTATACAGTATATACAAACATAAATATCAACTCTTAGACATGTTTAACAGTGTTTCATAGAGGCAAACAATTATATTTATCTTGAATGACCCATAGGTGTAATAGTAGTTTGAGCAATACATCTTTATCATTTTTTGAACTTTGTTAATGGAGCTTCCTTCCGCTTATCCTGAAAGGACCACAGGTTAGATTCCGACATCGCACCTAAATACGCTACCACACACCTTATGTGAGTGCATGAGAAACATTTCCCTCAGCTTCAACACCGTTCAGCTCGTTTTGGAAACAGGAAATCCACGAAGCCCCGATCCGTCTTTGGGTGTCACACCTTGACCATCGATCTTTCTTCGGGTGTTCAATTTGCGCGGCTCTAGTAAATCCTGCCTCGCGGCTCCACCAAATTGGAGGTAAATGGCACAGACCTAGTGTCGAGCGCTGACAGCTATAGCCGAGGTTTCAGCCAATCAACACCCAGATCCGTAGAGCCGGTCTGATTTCTGACATGTCTTTGCGCCGAGAGCAGACAAACCACCATGGCACCGAGTGCGGTTTGAACCGAGAAGAACAAACTCTCGTCTGTCTCTCTCTATTACCTGCTCATATGATCTGCTGTTGGCCCATGCAACACAGCTTTTGCCTCCGTCCCTCTCCCAACTTGATCCCTTCGTCTCCTTACCTCTTCTGGATCGCCAACTTCTACTTTTTTTGTATCCTAGTGTTACCTTCATTGTGTTTTTACGGGTTCTGAATTGTTCTTTTTCTGCTCCATTGTATTCGATGTGCTTTTCATTACAGTAGCCTTATTGTGTCATGCACAGTCACCGACCTTGTTGTAGACACCACTTACAATTTGCATAAAATGCATAAGCCATTACTAGCAATTCCTTATAAAACCAATTTGCACGTGATACCCTCGCTTCTCCACACAGTTGACTTACCATTTCTCTATATATTCATTTATTCTCTCTCTCTCTCTCTCTCTCTCTCTCTCTCTCTCTCTCTCTCGCTCTCGCTCTCTCACTCTGTCTCTCTCTCCCCCTCTCACTCTGTCTCTCTCTCTATGCAAATGCAAGGCACCTGCAGCATGTGATGTACACTCTGAAATGTAAACCTGTTAAACATAACTTTCAATAGCAGGTGGTGTTATGAAGAAGCTCTGCGCAAGTTAAAGTGAAAGCGGAACAACTTCTGTTTGGAGAAGGGCTGGCCAGAGGGTTCACTTTGTGTTTGTTTACTTGGTTATTTTTCTTTCTTTATTTTCCAGTTGGTTTCTTGTTGTTATGATTTTTCCTTATTTTAAGATTATATCTTTGTTCATTTCCATGTGCTTTATGTAATAGCTGATGAAGTAAAAAAAAAAAAGGGCTCTTATAAATCTGTCTCTCCTCACTCATGATGTCTCTCTTTGTCTCTCTCTCCCTCACTCTTGATGTCTCTCTCTCTTTGTCTCTCTCTCTCCCTAACTCTTGATGTTTCTCTTTCTATCTCTCTCTCTCTTTCTCTCTCCCTTTCTCTCTGTGTCTCTCTCTTCATGCATAGACGCTCTCTGAGATTGAGTATACCTGTTAAATAAGATACTGCCAGGAACAGTATCGTCATCCATCATCCCCGGGACGTCTGGTCTCCGTAACGCACCTCAGATTCCAACACCACCTGTTGGTGGAGGAAGTAAGGCCCTGTAATGTACCGCATCACTTAAAGCAGTGTTTTCCAGCGTTGGGGGGAGGGACCTTCTGTGGGGTCAACTGATATTCAGATGCCTTGGTGGTAGATTGATTAGAAGCTATAGTTAAAAAACAACAACAATGTTAAATGTTCGAAAGGTTAATGCTCAGATACAGTCTGCCGACGTGCTCACAAGCAGTTTTCTTGGTTGCTAATGTGGCGCGGTTTGCGTAGGTTCACTGGGGACGTGCAAACTGAAGATACTGATGGGCTTCACGTGAAGTGCGGGGAGACCGAGATAAGCGGTCAGGGGCCCAAGAGACTCGGCAGCCACTGCCTTGTAGGTATAGAGAGCGATATACAGAGAGAGGCTAGGTGGGTATTGGTGGACGTGAACCCGGAGGATTAGTTCAGCCAGTGTTTAATGCTAATAGGTCAGGTGTCATCCGTACAAACAAGCCGAAAACAAACAAGACAAGACAGGCTCGGAAGCCACCTATGCGGTGGGTTGGGATGAGAGGGTGAGGGTTGGGGCAGGGGCTGGGCTGGTGTGTGGACGATGCAAGATGATGAAGCACTACAAAGGCAAAGAAGAACTCTAAATGGAAATGAGGACTCGCCATATGAGAGAGAGAGAGAGGGAGAGAGGGAGAGAGGGAGAGAGAGAGAGATGGTTCCAGTTAAAGGCATGTAACTGAATTTCCAATACAGGAAAAAAAACAATACTGTTAAAAAAACGGCACTGAATTGTTGATACTTGATGGGCTTTTAGTAAAAAACAATCCTCCTGCAGTGTAAGATTCAGTAGCTGTATCTTTATATGCTCTATTTGTTTAGCTGCCCTTAGTCTCCCTCTCAATTAAATTCAATTGAAAGGAGTTTATTGGCATGGGAAATGTACATCTATATGGGCAAAGCATGGAAAAAGTAAAATAAGATAAAATACTGACATAAACTCTCACTTATACAGACTTCCACAATGTGTATATTTTTTTTTTGGGTCCGAGATGGGAAGATAAAAGGCATGCTTAAAGGAGGCGCAGTCAGCTGCTAATGAGGAATAGAGCTGTGTGTTTGTGTGTGTGTGTGTGTGTGTGTGTGTGTGTGTGTGTGTGTGTGTGTGTGTGTGTGGTAGTGCGTGTGAGATGACACTGGGGACAGCGGCTGACTCCTAACAGGACAGGACTCACTCACTAACACACAGAATACAGACGGAGGAAGACGAGCAAGCAGAAGGGAGACATCTTCATCCCGCTGATGAAATCTCACAGACTGTTGGGCAGCTGATGGTGAAACACAGGTGGGGGGAGGGCAAGTGGGAGACATCCTGCAGGGATGGGGGGGGGGGGGGAAACTGATGTGATTAAGTTATCGCTAAGATTTTTAGCTAGGAGTCAAGGAGCTAACGTGGATCGGTGTCATTAAAACAGTAAACAAAGCAGCAGGTTGTCTAGGTCAGTGCACATGCCTCATACCAGTGTTCCCAGCACCATCGCAGCGTGTTTCTGGGAAAGGCCACTGGGACACAGGCCCTTCGGCCATTTTAATGCATTGTAAAGCATTGCAGGATTGTTGTGGATCGTCTGGCATTTCTGGTACAGAGATCGTATTTCTTCAGAACTGGTATACAGTCCTACTAGTCTAGGTGCTGAGAAAGTTTTGTATGCGCTTCGTTTAGCGGAGAATATCTCAACTGTTATAGACTAATATGACCCCAGTGAACAACATGGGTTGTGTGACAAAATCTCTATCCGGGGCGAAGGTCCTGAAAATGACCACAACAGGTGACACTAGTATCACACCACGTGGTGAATTGGACTTTTTTTTTCCTTTATAGATATTCTCATACTTTTTTACCCGATGAATCTTCATATTAAGAGAAATACTTTTTCTATTACACTTTGTCTAAAAAATGTAAAAAAATATGCAAATGAGGCAATATCTCATTCAATATGCGTAGCCTACATATAAATCCTAGAGGTCCTGGATTTGAAGATTGAGAAGATTATCTCAACTGTTATAGACTAATATGACCCCAGTGAACAACGTGGGATGTGTGAAAAAATCTCTATCCGGGACGAAAGTCCTGAAATTGACCACAATAGGTGACACTACTATCACACAAGGGAATGGGACTTTTTTTTTCCTTTATAGATATCTTCATACATTTCTACCAGATTAATCTTCATACTAACAGAATTACTTTTTGTATTACACTTTGTCTATTTTATTTTAATAATATATGCAAATGAGGCAGGGTTAGAGATATTGCCTCATTTGCATATTTTGTTTACACTTTTTAGACAAAGTATAATACAAAAAGTATTTCTCTTAATATGAAGATTCATCTTCATATGAAGTCCCATTCACCACGTAGTGTGATACTAGTGTCATCTGTTGTGGTCATTTTCAGGACTTAAGTCACGGATAGAGATTTTGTCACACATCCCACGTTGTTCACTGGGGTCATATTAGTCTATAACAGTTGAGATATTCTCCGCTAAATGAAGCGCATACGAAACTTACTCAGCACCTAGACTATACCCTACCCTCTTCGCTTCCTTGCTCTTTAATTTTCACTGCACCTGTACTGTATTATACTATACTTTGCTATTCCACATTACACTATGCTATAATGCACCTGACTGCACTTTTCTTGAACATATTCCTTTTTACGAAGGTGTCATATAATATTACTCTGTCTTCCAGTCTTCTATCATCCTATAAAAGGGTGAGATGATCATAACCTAAATTAAATTTAAAATGTTGCTTTGTGTGCAAGTGTAAAAGACAGCAGCAGCTACACAAGACTGGTCGTTACGGGGCTGTACAAAATGACTAACTGTAATGAGACCAACTGTGGTTAGGCACTATGCACCGCTTACAGCCTTTTACATCTAACAACATCTTACAACATCTCCTGGACCAGTCTCCCCGAGCTGTACCCATTAAGGTGTTAGCTACATAATACCTTAATCTTTCACACACAAACAATCTGGATTGGCTGAGCTAGCGTTGCAGTAGGTGGTCAAAGTAGCCAAGCTTGCAGTGAAAGCCTAGCGGTAGACTGCCCTGACCCTTGACCCTAACCGCAACCACAAACTGAACCTTTACTGTTACTGATATATCTTCAGTATTCACCATTTAACAAATCCAGAACTAAAGCATCTATGGTGTAATACTTCCTGGTCTCCAACCTTCAATAATGTATCGTATTCTATCTTCACACATTAAATACTGTGACCCAAAACCTTTGCTACGGCACCTGAGCCAACATATGGGTTCTTAGCTTTGAAACCATATGTTGGCTGAACTTGGCTAAACTTGCCTAAACAATAGCCGGCAGTATTTCTATTTCCTTTTTGGTCAGCGAGGTATAATGGCTGCAACATGCTGCTGCATTTACAAACAGGTGAGGTGAGGTGAGGTGAGGTGTGTGTGTGTGTGTGTGTGTGTGTGTGTGTGTGTGTGCGCATAATGGTTCCGAACGCAATGAGAAGTTACACAAATTGAACTGGAATTGACAATGCTGGGTCCAAACATGCCCTGTGAGAAACAAATATTGTTTTTCATGTTCATATTTTATTCCAATCCCTTTCACACATAGGAACTAGGAACATGCTCCATAATGGCCTCTCTTGCAGAAAATTGGCTGATTGTTTCCCAGTGAACACATTGAGACTGCCGCTGAACACATCCTAGTCAATGTCTGGTATGATCATCCTTATTAACTTGAGTCTTCTAGCCTGCGTTGCAATTGCAGAACTTGTCAGTCATTTTACCCCCATGCAGAATAGGAACAGGACAATTTGAATGTGTGTATGTGTATGTGTTCACAGTCTGTGTGTTAACATGCATACGCACTCGTTATCTTTTAGAAATGTGTAGCCTTTATTTTAAACGTATGCATGTACATGCATTCATCTCCATAATAAATAAATAAATGAATTGGGATTGGAGGCGCGGCATTGACGATGTGTGTGTTTGTGTGTGTGTGTGCATAGGGATTATTCTCCAGCTGGATCATTCTCAGTTTACATGGCTCTGTGTGTTCCATTACACATGATCTTTAATGCACGTACGTGTCCACGGGCTCATACAACCACACACGCGCACCTGTACGCTTTAAAGTCACGTGCGCATACGTGCGTTTATGTCCCAGTATACAAATGAATAAATGAACACAATGCAACAGCAGAAATGAGAGGGGTGTGTTTGTGTGTGTGTGTGTGTGTGTGTGTGTGTGTGTGTGTGTGTGTGTGTGTGTACGTTGGACCATGGGGGGCGCTTGGCTGTGGTCAACATGGAACATGGGAGCCATCTCTCCAGAGCCCCCCCCCCCCCCCCTGGGCATGTTCAATAAAGCACCGCCCAGGATCTGATATCACAGCGCATATGAGAGAGTGGGGGGAGGGAGGGAGGGCGGGGGGGGCAGGATAAGGGGGAGGGAGAGAGAATTATGAGAAAAGTATATATTTGCTTCTATTTATTGTGACTATGCATAATTCAGTGAGTTACTAGAGAGGGCACAGGGAGACTTGCTTCCTAAGGTTTTAAGTTTGATTCCATCATATGTTATTGTTTTCAGTGCATCAGGACTTATGTGTTGTTAGTGGTTATTCACACTTACCAATATATTCATATTCTCAATGTGGATATTGTTTTATGATGAAATCCTGTTTGCTTTGGCCATACAAATGGTCCATTTTGCAGGGCCAGCAAAGCACATTGAAGTTGAAATTGATATTGGAAGGGAGAACAAGCACGCAAAGAGAGCCTGGGAGTGTGAGGGAGCGAGAGAACGAGAGCCACAGATACACCCATAGTGCCTGGAGGAATCCCACTCTCCATGCGCCTTGCTACCTCAAGCGCACATTTGCATAAAGCCGTCCCAATAATCTGATCGTCCCCTGGCTGCTATCTTGTTCCCTCTCTATGGAAGTGTTTAGCCGAGCCTTGTCTCTATTTCCCTGCATTCCCCAGGGCCAAGTACCCTCTCTATCCGTCTATCTCCCTATCTCTATCTTTCTTTCTTTCACCTCTTCTCTCTTTTCTCTCACTCTTTCTCTCTCCCTTTCTCTCGCTCGCTCGCTCGCTCTCGCTTTCTCGCTCTCGCTTTCTCGCTCTTACTCACTCTTGCTCGCTTTCTCTCTCTCTCCCCCCTTCTCACTCTCTCTCTCCCCCCTTCTCTCCCTTGCTTTTTATCTCTCACTCTCTCCCTATCGTGTGTGTGTGTGTGTGTATGGCTGTCTTCTCTTCTTCTCTTTCTCTTCAACTGTCTCGATGGAAGTCTCTTGTGTTGTGCCCAAACAAGATGAAGTCTCTTTAACATTGTGTTGATATAGAAGGACCTAATGCAGTAGAGATAATGACAGAGACAAAGGCATATTTCGTTTTAAAGAAAGGCGGCAGTAGTAGAGGGAGCCTATTTGATTGACAGGTCGTCAATTACTGCTGGGTGGCTCTCTGTCTGACTTGCCTTGATCGCTAGCACATAAGTGCTCCTTGGCAGAACCACATCTATGTGATGAGCTTGCTGACGCCCAGGAAATAAATGATTGATTCTTTGTTTTTTTTGTTTTTGTCCTTTGTTAAGGATTCACCCAAAAATACATTTATTCTTGTTTAGAATTTATACAGCACCATGTGAATAAAGAATCTCAAATGTAAGCCTGCTGGGTGAAATCATGTTATGAGGAAGATACTTCGTAGTTTGTTTTAAGTCCAAAATTCTTTTGTCTTTCTAGAGTTCTGATTTGAGGAATGGAACAGCAATGTTTTTCCCATGAGATGATCAGTCAGATACGACCTCAGTTTTAGGATTGCTATATTTACCATGCAGAAGAAAACTTTATCAATCGACTTACAGTGACACAGGTAGAGCTCATTAAGGAGCCCCGAGGTTTGAGTGATATTGGACCGGAGAGCCGAGACCAGAGGCTGAGTGAGGCAGAGGATAGGTATTACCTGGGAAACTGGCCGTTTATTGTCAGGGGATTCCAAGGGGTTAGGGGTGAACCAACTGGAGCTGATGAAATGGAGTCGACTGTCTGACGGGCGCCAGGCAGACAGAAAGCACCATGATCCCGGGCAGAGGAGAACTAGAGTTTTAATAGTCAATGAGTTAGCAGGCACTGAGAACTACCGGCGGTGGAGTTGTTAGTTATTAACTGAGTTCAGGCAACGCTTCAGTGATGAGTGGACAAAGACCAGGGGCCTTTCTCAACAACAAATTTACCGATACGGAACTTGCAGAATTGGTAGTTTGACATTGTATACTTGGTAGTTCGGATTGTTTTACTTGCTAGTTTGGACTTTGCATGTTCCCGTCCTCCTGAGAGGATGTACTGACAAATACTAGGCTGTCCCAATTCTAACAAGCCACACCCCTCTGTAAATCCTCAATAAAATGTGAGGAGCTGTAGACAGGCATTTGGAATGTACTTGGCTAGATGCAGACTTTTGATTGGAACCTTACTATTGAGAAAGGGCTCTTTGGTTGATGTTCACCCAGGTTCATGAGTATATGGATGGCAGGTGTGTGTATGTGCCAATGGCCAGGGGAAAATGCCAGAAAGGAATTGTAAAAAAACAGGGAAGAGCATGGTTTCATCATCCAGCTTTAAAGTGCTGCTAATACGCAGAATGCCTGCATTTATTGAGAAATTTCCACAAGCTACGATGGCAATCTTACTTTTCCTTGACTTATCCGGATCTTGCTGTGGAAGTAGCTTGTCGCACCGCTGGCCGTTACCAACTGCTCAAAGTGATTCATGAAATCCAGTTCTTTGTTGACCTAGCATAACACCTCTGTCCAGGATCCAGCGTAGACACCCTTGGATTTGAGACTGGATCAATTTAACAACAACATGAACAGTCCCTGTTCAAACCTTGGGTTAACTTACACCGTCGATGGCCCTGATGTTTTGGTCAACTCTTTGAGGTTTGAATGATTTGTCAGTTTGTTATAGAAATGGATGCTGTTCATTTCACTGGATAATATAACATTGTTTCGTATATATATACAAACATTTATAGATACAAACATATACAAACGTGTGAATGATATTCATAGTCTTTTTACACTGGATATATTAGCCATATATCGTTAAAATAAAAATAAAATAAAATAACAACATTAATGAATCTTGATCTACATTTGAATTAGTCCTTCATTCTATGGATGTCTGGCAAACGTATTTCCACCATTTTTTTTATTCCCTTTTTACTTTTACTTTTCACCCACACTAAAGGTATTATTTTCAGAATGTGTTTACATGATTATATGATTTATATGGAATATAGTTGTGATTTGGGTTAGCAAGATGATTTGGCTTCTACAAAGGACCAGGAGGCTAATTAAAGATGGCAGTAGCTGGCAACCTTAAGTAAATGTTCAGCTACTGATTCTTATCTGAGACCCTATATTCTTCATCTGCAGCAGTTGCACTGCTATAATTAATGACAAACCATTCTGGATCGTAAAATGACATTCAGGTGCACTGGTATCCATTGGCAACAATATCATTATTAACTTATTATGCCACAGTGCGAGGACAATATGAAGTAAGATGCTGCGGTATCCGTTGGCAACTGCGGTGTAGATGGGTGCTTTGAAGTGGATTCTATAGTAACAGGCACGATGGAAATGTCAAAACCTGATACATCAAAGAAATGTTGCGTGCAGCATGAACACAAACGTGAACACTCACGCACAGTACATACACTCATGCACACAACACGACTGTGCATATCACACACAACCACCAACGCCAGCATTTCCCTATATTCTACGCTAATAATCACAGCCCCTTGTTGACATGATGACATAATCGTTGTGCTATTTGAACCTTCTCTCAAGCAAAAGGTTTGGTATAAAATCGCTTATTTTCCAATGAGGAAAGTCGAGGAGCAAAACAAACAAAGCAGTAGCTTGACTTGCAGTTCATTGGTCACAGGTAACAAATAAAGGTACAATATTTCAGTGATCAAAGCATTTTGGCCACAAGATATGGTTGGAGATAATGTGGAATCCAAATGCTTCATGCTTGAGGGTTAACCTTTTGGATTTGACTTCATTGAAATTCAGAAGCAGTGAGGGGAACAAATGAATTGTCCTACTTCCTTTGCTTCTCCTTCTTCTGGGACAAAAAACAGTAATGCATTCATTTAAAAAATCATGCATCTACTTAACTGTTTCCCCTGAAGGGCCCAAGAGTCATCTCTGATTACATCTGCTCCATAATAAGTCATCAGAAAAACCAAAATACAATTTAATATATTATAATATGAAGTTAAAACATTATACAAAAATGAAAACCAACCAATGGGAGATGGACTCAAAGAAGGTCATGCAGTGTTTCTAAGTGGTCCCTTTTGAGACATAGGAGTAGGGTGTGTGTGTGTGTCTGTGTGTGTGTGTGTGTGTGTGTGTGTGTGTGTGTGTGTGTGTGTGTGTGTGTGTGTGTGTGTGTGTGTGTGTGTGTGTGTGTGTGTGTGTGTGTGTGATGGCATCACCATAAATGCATGCATATGCATGTTAACACCACCTAGCTGACAGTGCATGAACATGCAGGTCATTTATAAATGTATCCAAGTGTGTGTGTGACTGGCATGTTTGTATGAAAATTGTGTGTGTCTACGTGCTTGTGTTTTTGTGTGTTGGTATCCACATGTGTGTTCTACCAACCACAGCAGAGGCCTGTTCTCAGTCAGCCCCCCCAGATGCTATGTGTGTGTTCAGCCACGGTGTCCAGAGTGGCAGCTCCAGGGTCAGTCGGACCAGCGGGCACGCTGCCCTTCCCGGACCCCTGACAGATGGAACCCAGGGAGGCAGGAGGCCATTGCACTGGGGGGGGGGGGGGGATTGTGTGTGTGTGTGTGTGTGTGTGTGTGGCGGAAACACGTGTTTGTATTGGTGAAATGGGGAGGAAGGACAGAGCAGAGAGAAACAGATAGAGGGTACTTTTCCCGGGATGGTAGATGGATGCGAGTCGACAAACAGACTGACGGACAAACAGAAGATGACCGGGGAAGGATTGCGGCGTGGCTAGTTTGAATCCCAATGTCCACAGTCTAACCTGTGGGCATCCTTGTGCATGGCTGCCTAGGCCCTAACTGCTCCTTAAAGACACTAAGGTGTTAATGTCTACGCTCGTATACCGTATCTGAATTCACTGAGTTGCTTTGGATAAAAAAGCTTCTATTGCACGAATCATTAGCATTGGACTCATGATGAGATGGACTGACAGACAATGGCAATAACCCATGAACAAACCCTATAATGCTTGATTGAGTCCCTACCAACAGCCGGTCGGTTTTTTTGACGAGCCTGCGTCACTGTGTGTGTATATATATATATATATATATATATATATATATATATATATATATATATATATATATATATATATATATATATATATTGCATTTAGTAAGAAACAAGAAACCTGCATCCTCCCACCACTTGACGACCAGAAATAAACTGCAGCAGTTTTGCGTCCCCTTCTTCTTAAGCACTCTGAGAGAGAGAGAGAGAGAGAGAGAGAGAGAGAGAGAGAGAGAGAGAGAGAGAGAGAGAGAGAGAGAGAGAGAGAGAGAGAGAGAGAGAGAGAGAGAGAGAGAGAGAGAGAGAGAGAGAGAGAGAGAGAGAGAGAGAGAGAAATCAGGTAATTTGTGCTTGAAGTCACGGACGCGGATGGCCAGTGCGACTTATGAATCTCCATCCCAGACTGTATGCACCAATCGGATCCCATTAGGGAACAATAGCCGGCCAGGGCCATTACGGGGATGGGATGTTATGGTGATGGCTTCCCATTAGGAGTGGCGGGAATGAGGAGTCGCTCTCCGCTGTCATTGAGTAAGCAGAGAAAGGGCATAAACATGGAGGCTAACCATGTGAGATGTACGGATGGATTTACACAAGATGGAGGATTCGCTGGGAAATCCCTCCTTAAATCACTAGAGGAAATTAAATTAAGGCCATCAGGTGGGTCTCAAAAGCAAGACAAAGGAAGGCGCGACGAGAGATGGACTTAAATGAGAGCTCAAAGTAGACACTCGCATCAGGTATTCAGTTTCCGACAAATTGTTAGTTCTTATGCTACCTCACATGCCCTTATGCACATCAAAACAAGGTTAACAGAGGTTTTTGTCTGTTTGTGTGAGAGAGAGACACACTGCAATGGACAAACATGTTATTCAGAGTTAGAGGAGCTGTTGGCCAGCTGGAAAGGCCTCAGTTAAAGTTGGTTAAAGGAGATGGATGGATGGTTGGATGGATGGAAAATAGAGCAGGGAGGATAGTAAAATGGACGGCTAATTGTGGTCAAAAAAGTAGCTGTGTGCACGTCCCGATGGTAGTCAAGCAACATTTTTCAGATGGTGACACAATTGCTCAGAATCAACACAAAATGCTGTTTGTCTGACAGCCCCTCCCAGCTTTAACCACAGCATAAACAAAAGCAAAAGCGTTTATTGTTTATCACCAGGATCTCCAGTGGTCGGTTAAAGCCGCCTCAACGGAGTTCGCTGTGATGTCGGACACGGACAGGGAACATGGGCAGCGCTCCCATTAGATCGTCCATGATTCCTCCCCGTGCGCGTCCGTCAAAACAGACATGAAGAGGACCGGCGCCGGTTGTCAGACTCCCACCGTACGTCAGAGCGGCGGTAATTACAGCGTACCGCGTGTAGACAGTGGTCGAGATAAGAGACGGCGGCGGGGGGGAGCTGGCGGGATTCGTGCAGCGATCGAGGACGGCTCCTTTCATCCGACCTATGAAAGGCTGGAGGACTCGAGGGAGGGAGGGATGGAGTCGACGGCAGCTCCTAGACGTGTGCATGTAATGGGAGACCGTTGAGGGGCTGTCTCGTGCTTCCTTCAGTCTTCTCAGTGTTTGTTCACTCAGGGTAACGGAAGATCTGGGTTTGTGACCTGTGCTTCAACTCATGTGGTGGTGTCCGGCTGCTTAGTTGCTCAGGAAACAAGAGTATCAACACATGCTTGTCTATCTGACTTTGAATCTGCTTTCCAATTGTGTTTATATCCTGTATGTGTTTTGCAATGGGAAGGCAAGCAGGCACGCACATAGCACACACACAAACACAAACACACACACTTTACAGCTTACAGTGTTCTCCTATTGTCCTATCCGTCCTGGCCCCAAGCCTTATCTTTTTTTGTTCATAGGTGACATTTGACCTTCCCTGGAGCGTGCACCGCTTATAAACATGCCCTTCCTCTCCGCCTCCAGATCAGTGCTTCCAGTACCCGTACACAGCTTTTTTTCTTCTTCCCTGGCCGACAGTACATCTCGTGCCGCAAGCAGACTTCCACCACCTTGTTGCTTGGACGTCCTCACGTTGCTTGGACGTCCATGTCTTGGTCCTCCCTTGTCTTGGTCCTCACTTGTCTTGGTCTTCCCTTGTCTTGGTCCTCCCTTGTCTTGGTCCTCACTTGTCTTGGTCCTCACTTGTCTTGGTCCTCCCTTGTCTTGGTCCTCCCTTGTCTTGGTCCTCCCTTGTCTTGGTCCTCCCTTGTCTTGGTCCTCACTTGTCTTTGTCCTCACTTGTCTTGGTCTTCACTTGTCCTGGCCCTTCCTTCTCTTGGCCCTTACTTTGTTGGGTCCTCACCGAGCAGCTCACATTAACGCAACTTTAAAAGCATTTGAAAAGCTATCTATTTTTGGCGTTTCTTTTCAAGTTGTGGTTGAACTTTAATTTGGCCCTAGTCGCCCTGAATACCACAGAAGCTCTTCTTCTGAACCACCTTCAAGCGGGGTTGAACTTCTCACCGTGGGGGGGCATTCAGGTGGCTGGTCTACTCCACCGTCTGGGCTTTTCGTCTGAGACGAAATGCAGAGCAGTTCCTTCTGACATTTTCCCCCTTGACAATCAATCGCAGGCCGGGTTCACACGGTCGCTCGCTCTGCTACGTGGAACCGCACGATGACTGAGCTACCGGGACTACTAAACAAGCCCCCCCCCCCCCAAACACCCCCTACAGTCACCGACACACATATAGAAACACACACAAATTACACCCACCCCCTCCAATATATACCAATAAGCACTGATGCAGAAATATACTCGCACAAAAATGCACAAACACAAAACTACGCATATGCCACCCTCCTCAACACACACACAAACCAATATCCACATGGCACGTGGATACACGTAAACACCGACACACACACGAAATGCCTCATCTACGCAGAATAAACGATTAAATAATCACACAGGAGGGCACGGGTTAAGTCGTTTGGCAACCAGCTCTGTGCATCACAGAAGCAGCTGTACAGGTGATGGGCAAGGCCAGAAGCATGAAGCTCTCCTCATCACGGGCTGTGAAAGAAGCATGGACAGAATACGACTACGCTGACGGTGACCACACTGGAGACGTCGGAGGTGTATCGACAACCATCTACAGCGGTCGTCTTCCCCCGTAAATGGGCTCGATTTATACAGCACCTTTATCCAAAGCGCTTTACAATATTGCCTGACATTATCCTATTCATGCACACTGATGGCGTAGTCAACCATGCAAGGTGACAGCCATCTCGTCGTCAGCAGTTAGGGTTAGGTGCCTTGTTCAGGGACACCTCGACACTCGAACAAGCAACCTTGCAGTTATCAGCCAACCCGCTCTACCTCCGGAGCTAGTACCTGTTTCCTCCGCCAGCTCTGCTGTGCTCTCCGCTGGCTCAGCTAAGGGAAAGTGAACGTGTAGCATGTCTACCGCTGTGTGCAATGCGCTCGGCTATGTTCACCCTTGAGTTGCAGTATTTAAGGGTCTATTAGCCTGCTCTTGCATGCTAACGCGGCAGCGACTGAACTCCGAACTCCGCGTCATCAAGCTCAAGGATTAGAAAATGCCATAGCGGCCACTAATGTCTTGCTCGTCAACCCCCCCACATATGATGTCCTCCATCCAGCGTCTCTGCATTACCCCATCCTCCCGCAACAACCCCATACATGGACATTAGTCAACAACAACAACGAGGAAGAGGAGGAGGGGAATTCTATGAATATCACAGACGACGATCGCTGTTCACGACCATGACTGTCCCGGTTGTTTGACAGTTCCCATGATGGGGTGGATGCTTACTCACACCGCTTCGTCTGTCTCATCCCGGGAGCACTTCCCCTAGCACAGGCGGTGAGTCTGCAGCGACAGGAGAGCCGCGGCGTGCCAGCTGGAAAGAAGGAAACCAGCTGGCACCGTACCACCGGAACGTCGAGGGATCTGCATCCAAAAATACACAATACCCGCGTAGAGACGCGTTCACCTCTGGGTCGCGCTCGCCTTGACGATCAATCTTAACTCAGCGTGCGGCCGCCCTGCCGCCAGATGTGAATGACGGCTCGAGGTTGTCATGTTAGCGACAACTGGGCCTTGCTTTTTGGCGATGTGTAACTGAAAGGGTGCGATTTGGTTATCTTTTATGGAAATGATTGCGTTGTTTGCACAATCAAACACACAGTGTTTACAGGTTACCTTGTTTCATGGCTTGGAGCGCTTTCATCGCCAATGTTGTAAAACTCCCCGCTAGCATCGACTAGGGAGGGTTCAGAGTATTGTGTCGTGTCGTCCACCTCGTGGCATTGAGTCCGGTGGGGCGGTACTATTAGCAGTTGGAAAGCTCTGCTGTATATTATATATCACCGCTCTCCACTGCTTTAGATTCAGGGCAGAGCCGGGTAGGTTTCACCCAGGCCTGGTGAGGGCTTAGCCCCTGTCAGTGCAGTGCCTTGTGGCAGCGGGCGGGCTCAGGAGCGATCTCAAGACTGGCAATGCCGGGCCTAACCACCTGGCAGCCAGCTAGCCGGCTAGCCTCAAGGTCATCCATCTTGTCACGCAGTTCTAAAAACTTCACACGGCAGCGAAATTATTGCTTTCCCTGAATGGGAGATGTGCTTAGGTGTCACAGAGGAAGGACGTCTCTTCTCAGCTTTGAAACTAATGCTGTGAGCTGTTGAACAAGCCAAAACCGTTTTAGGGGTTTCCTGGTTCATAGTAATCGCCTAAATCCTCCTTCTGACGTCATTTGTAGTCACTGAAACTGTAATGTCACTGATTGTCACATATTGCCATTGAGCATTTTTCCTTATAGTCTTGTGGCTTCACACCCTTTAAAATAAAGAACTGTTAGAAATCATCACCTGCAGGAGGTAACACAATATCCCAGCATGCACGTCCCTAACACTGGCAGCATTAAGGCCATACTTTAGCAAGCTGTCAGACGGGCCACAGCCCAACAGAAAGTGGGGGCCAGAAATACAGAACAATAATTTTGAATGATTGCAATTTCATACAGCTAGGTCTGGTTGATCTCCGTTGGCACTACAGCTATTCATTGCTATAAGTAGCCAATGATTGATGTGCTATTAAGCAATGATTGAGGTGCTGTGAGCCAAGGATGAAGATGGAGATACAAATACGTACAAGGAATGCTTATGTAAGTTTGAATGTGTTTTTGAAGAACGTTTTAAAGAGTAGCCATGCTTCAATTAGCTCTCATGTAACATGCAGTCTCGTTGAGGAGGTTGAGCCATGCATGGACTGGCACAGGAGGGCGTCTGGGGTTAGCTAGCCGCGAGCCTCATTAAGATCCGACCCAGGCCCATGTTTTGCACATGTGTTCTTCTAAGATCTGCATTTTGGGACTGGTTTCAAGGGACAATATGTTACATAGCCCCAATTTCACATGAATATAGACATTAAGTGAATGTTGTTCTATAGATGACGAATATAAAAACATTTTTTTAATGCTCCCCCTTTAAAGTCTTTATTAATAATATGGACCATAACGTTTCACACTTTGATCAGTACTTTGCAAATTAGATTCTGCAAAAAAAGTGTTTGTCACACGTTTCCAATTGTCCGTTCCCACTGTGCTTTGTATTTTACAGTCTAAGATTAAGCTTTTCCCCTTCTACAATATGTTAAACTTCCATCCAGTCTCCCTGCTTTCCCTCTGCAGAACACTTTCCACATTGGGAGTAGGGAGTAGGCAGTATACTCCATATTCAAATGTACATTCATGCTGCTATTTAACGCCAGGATCATTTTTCTATTTGTCAAAGAGGTAATCTTCGATTAATGCTATTCAACTAATCACTTAGCAATTATTATTGGGATTATGTTGCAGCAATGCATCACAAGGTCTTGTGGTCCTTGGGCTGATGTTGTTGATCGAGACACAGATGGCTCAGTCGATGACCCCTTATGTCCATGAGCTCCAGTCCAGTCTGTCTAGAGCTCTCTCCTTTCCACGGTGTCATTATCAAAGGGCTCAACAGGCCCAACATTAGATGGAACATACCTAACCCTAAGCCCATATAGGGGAAGAGAAGAATTCCCACAATCACAGAGGACATTCCTACGGGGGATTGCTCGGGAAGCAGGATGTGTTGATAGGGAAAACAGAAATAACAACTGTAAACATCATAAAAAAGGAATGGTAATAAAATTAAATCTTAGTAATAAAATTATACATTAAAGTTCATAAAAAAGAACATTAACACAAAATGAATACTTAAAAAAAAAGATGAAACAAAGGGACATATAATTGATAAATAACACAGTAAATCCATTGAATTGCCATTTTCATCTGGGAGTACATGGCAGGCTAGCCCTGATGCTGTGTCGACGCTGGCCTGCTGTTTCCCATGCCATACCCCTTCATCAGTACAGGATTTCCCTCTCATTTTCCGCATCAAAAGATAAACATTTTAATCAGCATATTGTTGACAGCCTCGAGATGCCCACAGATGCAAAAGTGTGTGAAATTGAAAAAAATTAGGACATTAAGAAATTACAATAAACAATAATTTAGCCTGACTGTTTTTCTTCTTCTTCCGTTTAAAGCAATCTTTCTGTTTACTGGATCGGAATTAAAGCCTTCCCACGTAAAACGAAAATCACAATAAATGGCCACGTAAGCGCAGGTCTCAATTTGTCGTATTTAGTCCTGAAAGATGGGAAATGTGAAGAAGCCCACGTTCCCAGACACAGGCAGAGTGGTGTAGAAAGGAGAATAATAAAAGATGGCTGAATTATTGATCGCGACATGACAGGGCTACTGCCCCTCCGGGCACACTTCATCAATATTTTCCATACAATTTAACCCAACGAGGCCTGGACGTGCCCATACATAAGCAGTCGGTGAATGATGATCTGTGAGCTGCCCTCGACACACACAGAGGGAGGGAGGGAGGGAGGGAGAGAGAGGGAGAGAGGGAGAGAGGGATTCCGCACTACTACTATGCATTATTGAAGCTCAGGCCTCCTTGTTTCGCTGCTAGCTAAGCTCAGTGTTTTCTGTCACCAGGCCTGCGGATGCGATGTAACTGCAACTTCTTATTTGTCCTCTTCTTCTATAATGCAAAGGCCTCATCCCTCCAGCACCACCAAATGACACCGCTGTCTGATGAAACCTAGAAGAATATTATATTATTGTAGCTACGTGCATGTTACACATCGTCTAGGTGGCTGCCACACTAGACCTAGGTGATTTTTACTGGTGGTGTTGGTATGGTAAGGTTTGCAGATAATGATCCATGATGCGGGTGCTCCATGTTGCCATGCAGGAGATCTCTCCCTGAGTGGGTGTGGTGATGACTGGTTTAACCTGTGCAAATTGATTCCTCAATGAGCAACATGTGTGCTGCCCCACCCACCCTCTATCCACCCCTAGAGCCCCAATCAGCCATCGTCTTCCATCCACCGGCTGAAATGCAGACCTCATTCACCTAGCGGCCCTTAGTTTGGTCGGTGAGGCTTCAAGTGGTAAGACTCGCATGCATTAATTTGAGTTCTGCATTCGATTTCCCCAGGTAGCATTTACAATAAATTTCCATTGAGTTTTCAGGGTTTCCCCCAAAGATTGTCGAAGGTTTTCCTTACCCAACTAGCCAATATGCCCGCTGGACAAAAAAAAACGGTCAATTGAACCCTCTCCGGCATTTTCCAATTTCCCTCTGCAGGCTTGTAGGTGCAAGGCTTAGCGCGGTGCAATGTCTTTGAATCCATTAAAACAAACACAGGCTCATGCATTTTATCCGTGGGGTCTTTGATTGTATTACACTGGTAGTCACGGCTGTGGTTACTCATCGGCGATCTCCTCTGCATCAGCAGCCAGTGTTGTGACAGACCGGACTTGATGTCAAGCGCTGTTCCATGAAAGATCCCACACATTGTTGCTTATTCACAGAGATGAGAAACACTGATAAATAGCTGAAGGCATTTATAGAAATAAGACGTTTCGGTTTTATTGTTTTATAGAGTAATTGAACTGTTTTGTAATGCTTATTTAATGCCTTTTCATATAACTTGCGTTGATTTTGTTTGCCTTTTATCAACCAGATGTAATATTATTCATGTATTAGCCAAATCTCCCTTTCCGATTTTTCATGGGAACAGCTTTGCTTACAAACCCACACAAGTGCTCTCCTTTGATATCCCATTGATTAGCTGGAATCCAATATGTACACGTGTATGAGCTATCTAATCCCCCCCTCCATGCTGATTTATTCAGAAGATGCTATTAGAGGATGTGGAACGCTGAACATCTCCAGGCTTAACTCCTGCATTAGTTGATGTAAATACGCACTGATGTTGTCATGAAATAGTGATGGACTACGCCGTCGCACAATGCTAATGCACAAAGCAAACATTTGTAAAGCACCACGATTGTGTGTGTGTGTGTGTGTGTGTGTGTGTGTGTATGTTTAGCAAACGCCACCTAGAGATTTACCCATAGAGTACCCAGAGGGCTCTGATGACCTCGAAATGTTGATGGAAGAGGGGGAAAGGGAAAGAAAGCGCATGCTATGCATTCAAATAAAGTATCTATTGGATGCGCACGAGGTCCTCTGGGGTTGAACCGAACCATACAACAAATTAAATACGTATCAGACAACATGGTTCGGTTTTTATGGGGTTCGACGTGTAGAGGCTGTACGGGATGAATTGTTTAAACAAAAATACTTCCCATACTTGCATTCCCGTTGGAAAGTTGTTGTGTTTCAACTGTACAAGCTTCCGGCAATTCATGGCCGAATCACTGGATCCAATCGCCATCGGAGAAAGTGTCTCAAAACCTCTGGATTTATGGAAGTCGCGCTGGGTGTTTGCCAGGGAGACGTCTTGCTCCATTTAGGCCGCTGGTCAAATACAACGTGAGGTACGGGAACATTAAACAAACTCAGAGGGAGGGGGGGGGGACGGGGGTTGTTTACCCCCGTTTTCCTCACGGAAACAGTGCAGTGACGCATTTTCCCAGCAGCTGCGGCTGCTTTGTGGCTACTTATCCGGTAAATGATGTTGTATGTTTAGCAGCAGAGACGGCCATTATGTTGACCAGGGCCCAACTGACACCGGCGACTACTATCTGAGCTATTGCTTCAGCTGTGTGCAGGCAGTCGTATGCTAAATAGCCTCGCCCCCATCCCCATCTCGCCCTGATCTCCTTGTCTGTGAAGCCGGTACCGATCACATTCACTCTCCGTCACAATCTGAATGTCTTCGTCTTCTTAAGGGATCCCTGAAGAAATCCCAGAGCGGCCATTTTGTGCGGCGCTTTGGTGTAAACGGTCCGTGTCCATTAGTTGTGTCGAATTGCATTTTTACTCGCTATACACTGATTCCATAAGTGAAAGTGTAGAACTGGCAATAGCAGTTTGTGTTTTTCTGTCTCTCTTACAATAGATGTTATATTTTTCTTTGGTAGTTGATATTCTTTGATCGATATGAAAGTGGCAATTTCAAATTTTTATCTAAATAAATGTCTGTTTAAGGAGACATATTATGGTGTTTTCCCAACAAGTGAACATAGTATTTGGGTATACCTAACGCTATTTCCCTCTGTTTCAGTCCCTTCAGAATGCGCTGTTTCTGGTGTCTGTAGCTTTAATGCAAATGAGCTGCTGCCCATTGACCAATGAGCTGTCAGACTGAACCACAGCATGGAGGACAGGTGATTGTTGTCGTTTGCGGACTCCTGGAGCTCTATATCTATAATATAATATAATATAATAATAATATTATATATGGGTATTTATATCATCTATTATCACGACCAAAACTAATGTGCGCCTCGGAAGATATTATGAATCATAAAGACTGCCTCTGACGTCTCTTGCACTTTGCCATATACCTCGGCCATGGTTGAGACGAATTGGGGGGAAAGGAACTTTGGCCTTGACTCTCTGAAGTCCATGAACCGCGACGTGGAGGAGAAAGGGATTGTACTCCCCCTCGCCGGCGGCGAGGGGGAGACGGCGGCCGGACTGAGTGGGGATAGCTCGGCAGCAGTCCGGCAGCTCAGCTCCGGGAGTACAATCCCTTTCTCCTTGATGTCTCCTCCAGCTTCGGCGGCAGTCCGGCAGCTCCGGCGGGGGTAGCTCGGCAGCAGTCCGGCAGAGAAAGGGATTGTACTCCCGTTGCTGAGCGGCCGGGCTGCCGCCGAGTTCCCCCCGCTGGAGCTGCTCGTCCGCTGGTCCACAAAATCGTAGCTTTACTCTGATTGGAGGGGAGTGGGGAAGTGGGAGGTAATATTCAAGTGTGCCCCCTTCCTACATAGGAGGGGGCGCCGAAACTGACTCGCTCGTTTGGTAACTGTAGGCAGGGTACTTTCAGAAATGTATATCTCACTCAAAAAATCATGTACAGACTTTTTTCAAAGTTTTTATGCGTGTGGGAGCACCAGAGAACCAAAACAGCACCCCAAATCCCAGGAAAAGTGTTGTTTTCATAATATGTCTCCTTTAGGGAAATATCAATCACCCAATGAGGTAACAGAATGTTGTTTGACCCCATTGTCCACTGAGGAAAGGCCTTGAATTTGGGAATCTAAGGGAAAAAATTATCACTTATCCCCAAAGGTGTCCCCAAAGAGCATGAAACTGAAATCTTTAAGTTGCCACTATAAGGGCAGTATAATTGTATACCCAACATGAAGGTACTTAAAAGCTTGATATGGGCATGGATTTCATGTTTTTATCACATCTTATCCCAAGGCGAACATTGATATCCCCAATTTTGGTAAAATATGATACAATAGCAGTGCATACCTGTTCATGCTTTTTTTTTCGAGTATTCCTTAGCATGCTGTGTACATTTGGACCCTTACTGGGTCAAGCCCGTGATACAGAGTTAGTAAAGAATAATCGTCAGTATATAATGTTAAAAAGGGTTTCCTTATTGTAAGAACAGCACATTATATCATGAACAGTGCGTTACAATCTCATGCCATTGGATGCAGAGTTTAAGACTGGCACCAGAAGAATGATGAATCCTTGGATTAAAGATCAGATCCTCGCTCTGGTGAGTTCTGGCTGCCTCCATTGTCCCCTAGCAGACCGAAAAACATCTGCTATGGTTCACTTCCTCCCATAAAACAAACCATTTGATTAGCCCTACTTCCGGGTTCTCGCTAATTACCAAATACACGACGGTTAAATCAAAACACTGGGCCAAACGTCAGTTCTGAGCGCTGGCACTTGATGTGATTAGAGGCCATCACTTCACTGTTTACAGCAGGATATGGGGGAAATAATATGCCACAATGCGTAAGCCTAGATATAGGCACTGTATACTTAATGTATGAATAATTTTCATAGCTGGAATAACAGGACCCACGCTGATGGCTAGCGCCTTGTCTGACTCTTTCTTCACGTCGATGACAATAAGAGGGATTGGTTGGGTTCAAAGAACATATCTGCTTTCAATGCATATGCCCTGGATTAGTCAACCCCATTAGCCTTGCTTTTCCTTATCCCATTATCACTTTATTTAGATTCATTTAGGTTTTGTTCAGATCATTTATTCGTTTTGCCATTATTTTTTTCCACACTATAAATGTAATTCATTTAATTTGCGTTTCATTTGTGTACGAGGCATTGGTTGCCATTTTTATGTAGAATATGTTCTAAATAGATATGATTTTAAACGATTGGGTGCAGCTATCGTGGGTGTGTGTGTGTGTGTGGGGGGGGGGTCTTCATTATCATCACCGGCTTAGGTCTAGGGAATGTGTTTTTTAGGAACTGTTAAACGATCATTATAAATCCTTTCCTATCCCAGTGTAATTTTGGTTACAAATTACCGTCTGCCTAATGGTAGTTGGTCATGTAACGTCCCTTCTGGCAATCGCCGCATGCGCACGCACACTGCCTTGAACATTCTAGAACACGTAACGGACCATTAACAACACAACATTTTTCACGACATGTTGGTCGATTCCTGATTGTCTCGTTCACATACGATTTCTATGCAAACAAATTGTTTATTTATGCAACAAAAGCCGTTGATTCCGGCTCCCATTTGTTCAGCTGCAGAACTGACAAATGGTTCCTTTGTCCTTCTTTTTAAATAATGCAACAGCATGGAAATGGTTATGAATGAAACATGAACACAGCCGGGACAAACCTCTTGTCCTTTGTGGGTAAACTTGATCTGTTCTTGGCTTACCCTCCGATTACCTTATTACTGTTTAAGTATTGAACTTTTTATTTTATTCATTCATTTTGCCAATGCTTTTATCTACGAGTCTTACAATTTACGAATAATTCAGACACAGGTCTTTAATGAGCAGGTAACATCTAGCCTAGCCGGTAAAGCACTAGGGATGTACCCAGTAACTACCCTGGGTTCTGACCACACCATCCTTTCATATCATAGTGCCTTTTAACATTGGAATGTCGGTGAGTCATATTTAGCAGGTAAGGAGGAGGACTTTTTCCATTCATGTGTTTAAAGTTAAATTTGAAAATCACGATCACTAGTGAGCAACTTTTGTATTCAGTCTCGCTCGAGTATCTTTCTCCATCAAAAGCCATCATCAGGCCTCCCCAGTGTACTCCTCAGTCCAATCAAAGCATTGTTTACTGCTGTATTTCATTGCTCTATGTTCTATAGCCCCAAGCATCCTCCACTCCACCTATCCTGTGATCTGGGGCTGAATTTTTCATCAAAAACCAGTGGACTCACATATTATTACTTTGGGCGTTCTGAAGACTTTTTTTTGCAACAAAAAAAGTTTAACATGAGAAGTTGCTTCGTTAAAAAGCCCAAACAACCCAAAACCACTTTTTTTTGGTTTTAAAAGTTGCAATATGTCTTTTATGATTGTCATCATGGTAATCTATATCATTTTATCTCTGTTACAGATATAAGTCCCCAATTTAGAGAAAAAGGGGTAAAATCCTATGTTTCTGCCGTCCTCCCCACTTTGAACCCTTCCACTCTGCTGTTATTTTCGTGATGTCAGACTACCCATTCCGAGGTAATTTGATGTCACCAGTCGACCAAGGGGCAATGGCGGCTCGCTGTGTGTAGACGTGTGGAGCGCTGTCTGAGCAGCGGTTTATTTAAGGCTGAGGGTAATGCCTCCAGGACACATAGTATAACTCTATGGTGTATGTGAACAGTGACCCTTCGTCTGAGCAGCGATTTATTTAATGTCCGCATCTGAGTGAGGGTTAGGCTTCCCGGACACCTATAGTATAGCGCTATGGTTTGTGGTGGATTTCATATACAATATTGCTTATTATACCGACGCTCATAACAGTTACACAACGACGGTTCTAAAAAGGTATCATAAAGTTGGCCTGGGTCATAACCATGGAGATAACACGCCCCCCTCTTTCCTGAAACTCTCAGGCCAAAACCCATATTATTGAATCACATAGTGTGTTCCATCTGAAACAGTGGGCTCACTGGCTCTTAAAGCTTTTTATAAAGAAAAAAAGGAAAACATCCGGTCAAATGGACAAGGCAATTATTAACCCCTAGCCTGAAATCTTGCCCGTCAAATAACCTACATTATATAGCGGGAA
Organism: Gadus morhua; assembly: GCF_902167405.1. Lineage (NCBI taxonomy): Eukaryota > Metazoa > Chordata > Actinopteri > Gadiformes > Gadidae > Gadus > Gadus morhua. Next base: position 8,968,277 of record NC_044059.1, read on the forward strand.
CTGTTGATGTAAATTAGCGGGATTATATAAACGGTATAGGCTTACAATGTATCTCTTCTGATTGAGTCTAACAGCTCCCAAAAGCCTCTTAAAATGATCACAATATTAATTTGAGGGCTGCGATTCGATTTGGCAAAAGTGAGTTATTTGGTGGCTGACTAAATGAATACAAAAGCAAATCAGTAAAGTAAGTAACAGATATATGCTCTCCTTACGGCCTAAAACAGTCCCTCTTCGTTAAACGATAACCCAAGGGACATCTTTTCAGTCCAGACAGGGTGGTTAGCCGCCCGTTTATGACTCCTCTAGAA